>NC_064922.1:905180713-905501755 GCF_023897955.1 Schistocerca gregaria
CTAATAGGATACATCTAGGAGTACAAAAGGGCGTTGCGAATAGTCACAAGTTTGTTTGATACCCAATACATAATACATAATGACCTACATGGGGATCATATCAGATAGGATCAGTAATCTATTTAAGAATTCTGAAATACCAATAGCATTTGAAACTAAGAGCACTTTGCAAAATAAATTAAGACATACTGTAGGTAATGATAACGATAGATTTCTCAGATCAGGGGTTTACAAGATCCAATGTGGTGATTGTAGAAAAATATACATTGGCCAAACAGGCCGGAGCTTTACTACACGATTCAAAGAACATACATCAGGTACCGTACGAGCAAAATCAGTCTTTGGCTATCACATAACTTTTAATAAACACGCTGAAGGGTCGGTACAACAGAATTTGCAAGTCCTTCATTACACAAATAAAGGTTTATTATTAAATATTTTGGAGGAGATTGAGATATATGCCCATTATAGAGATGAACCATCAGTGCTTCTCAATGAACAGTTAGATTTTCGTGAAAAACATTTTTATGTTTTATGACCTCTTTGACGAAATGAACACATATGTACTCTTTTGTTCAGAAAATCATAGGATCCAGTTGTATCCATGGCAGAAATGTACCTTAGGACAGTATGTAAATATTTATATCACAATTTTAAACTTCCAATGGTTGTAAAGAGATATTATACATAACTATTTTTATGTTATTATTGTACTTTGTTTTTTATGTTGTTTTACGTTTTGACGATTTTGTGAACTCATTTTTATACTGATTTGTTGATGTGAGATGAAGGGAGAAGAGGTAGGCGGAGTATCTTCGTCGATTGCTGGCACCAGTTGACATCACAGCAGCTGAGAAGAGTGCTCCACCTACCGTCTTCGAAGGATGACATAGGTATAACACGTCTTTTTGTATTTTATCCTTATAAGCATTTTGTCTTATTTTATTGTAAACCTAGTAAGGTTTCTATTACTTTCTAAATTAAATTACATGTCTGATGATGCTCGTGTGATATGACCGAAACCGGTCACCTACGTTCTTGTAACATACGTGGTGTGATTAAGACTGAATTTTAAAAACAAAAAATTTTAGTAACGTAAACGTTGAAACAACTTGGCAGGCACTGGAAAAAGAGACGTAGTACATCTCACGAGAACCTGCTTAGCAAACTTGAAGAACCGTCTTGCACGCAGACATTGCGGACATTCTTTAGCCCCCTACGTACTTATCTTGCAGGGATCATGTACATGCAATCAGGCAAACAACAGCGCACAATCAGTCGTATCCTGGATTGTAACAGAAAGTAGCATTCGTATTTGGCACAATAAAAAGTACCCTCTGGCACTCACCCAAAAGAGACAGAGTGTACATTTAGCTATAGCTGTAAGAGTTGGTTTCTGCGCTCGTTACTACAGCAGCCTGCCAGGTACAGACATCATTAGCGGGGCAGCTTCACATCGCACACCTCGAGCCGCACTGTTTGTCGCCCTGAGTCACAGTAACGGCGTCCGGCCCCTCCCTCGTGAATCACTCACTGACCGCCTCCGTCATCGCCTCTGCCCTCTTACGGTATACCGTCCCATAGCTGCACCTCACTCAAGAGCCACGCACAGCAGCGACGCGCCGAAGCGATGGGCACGTGTGTGTGTGCACAGATAGGTCGTTCAAAGCACGAAAATCCCAGGCATGCGATGTGTGGCTGCGACTCTTCTGTTTAGCTATTAAGCGTAGTTTTGCAGTTCTATTTCTTTTTGTTTTGCTCACGTCGAATAAGAACTGACTTTGGAATTTATTCAGCAATCACGACCCAGTCTGAGAAGTGAAGGCGACGCCGATGTTGCCACTTATATTAAGAAGTAACACAAAATACTCTCTCCGATTTTCGAGCGATTAGCATTTTGAAGATTGTTCAAATGGCTCTGAGCACAATGGGACTCAACTGCTGTGGTCATCAGTCCCCTAGAACTTAGAACTACTTAAACCTAACTAATCTAAGGACATCAAACACATCCATGCCCGAGGCAGGATTCGAACCTGCGACCGTAGCAGTCACGCGGTTCCGGACTGCGCGCCTAGAACCGCGAGACCACCTCGGCCGGCTTGAAGATTGTGCTGCAGGAACAGAATTGATGGGAAGTTCATAGTAGTACGGTACTGGACAGCCTCTGCTGTCCAGAAACACGATGCAATGCTTCTTCGCACCAACATGCAAGTCCGAAGCAACAGGCTCTTCGGCGTCTACGGTCATTATATATAATACATGAAATGCATTCGTAGTTGCGAATATGGACAACCGTCAGCCGTATAATCCGGCACAAATTTTCATACTCGTCATTCCACTATACAGCTTATGGTTGTCGATATTCGAACCGCTAATACATTGCTCATATTTCATAGTAATAATCACAATAGGCTAGGCTGCATCTACTGACCGAGTTATTTGTAAAACAACATCGTGCATTATTAAAAGTTTTTTTCTAACAAGTCTTATGGTAATCGGCAGTGCTGCTGTTGACAACATTTCTACAGACACATCGAGATTGGTAAACAAATCGTTTAAATACTTGCAGTTAAATTATACAGCTAATGGCTCAAAATGGAATTGAAGTCTAACAAACAAGTGAAAAACGAATCGTCTTAGCACATTAGAAAGATGTACACAGCCCACTTGGAGTCAGTGAAAAATTTAATACATGGTGAAAAGTTTTTAAACCGACAAACTCTGGGAGGTTGTAGGGGACATCAAAACAAATATTTTTTCCTAATGTCATTTTTTCCTATGAGGAGTATTTAAACCGGTAGAGGAAGATTTATCTGCCGGCAAATTAATTAAACCGACAAACACTTTTCCATTTTTTATGACCAAGAGACAACACATTAACACAACCCAATTTCAATTACAGTAGATTTTCAAAAATCCCTCCATTAAAAGGTAAACAAAGGTTAAACCGTCGGATCATGTTGTCTGACACGGGCAAAAACCCCAGGAGTATCCTGAATTGTTCCTGCTGCTGCTACTATCCGCGCAACCAGATCCTCTTCTGATGCAGCAGGAGTTGCCTAAATAAGGTTGCGCATCTCTCCCCACACAAAAAAGTCCAGAGGGGACATAACTGGGGATGGAGCAGGTCATGATACAGGACCACCTCTGCCAATCCACATTTCTGGGAACCGTCGGTCGAGGAATCGACACACACGACGACTGAAATGTGCCGGCGCCCCGTCATGTTGGAACCACATGGGTTGTCTTGTAGCGAGCGGGACGTCTTCCAACACCTTCCTCAAATTGCAGAGTTCTTGCTGTGCGACGGCGCCCCTGTCCAAGTAATTTGCTAAATGACCAGGTCTCACGCAGACTTTGGTACACAGCAGCAAAGGTCGTATGATGCGGGATACGGCGATTAGGATATTCTTGTTGATAAACCCGCTGTAGCCGGCCGAAGTGACCGAGCGGTTCTAGGCGCTACAGTCTGGGACCGCGAGACCGCTACGGTCGCAGGTTCGAATGCTGCCTCGGGCATGGATGTGTGTGACGTCCTTAGGTTAGTTAGGCTTAAGTAGTTCTAAGTTCTAGGGGACTGATGACCTCAGTAGTTAAGTCCCATAGTGCTCAGAGCCATTTGAAACCCGCTGTACAGCTCGTCCGTTGTGATGTGCTACGTAGTACTCACCAACCATATCAGTGTACTCACTCCAGGTGTATCGATCCATTAGTAAACAGAGACAGTGCACTACTACACTGGTGGACAGCAGTTGCCTACAACTGAAGAGCGTAATATGACCTCCACTCATCCTCATAGTAAAAAATGACATTAGGGAAAAATATTTGTTTTGATGTCCCCTACAACCTCCCAGAGTTTGTCGGTTTAATTACTTTTCACCCTGTATATTCCGCAAAGTAGCCCACAGTTCCCAAGAAAAGAGATGCGAAACAAGTTTAGTAGTTTACAATTCCTTTCTTTTAAATTTACGTTTTGCAAGTATTCTTGAAGATACGGACATCATGTATCACTGCTGCGAAGGAAGCAGTCATTTTGCATGCATCACTTCTCGACGCAGTGGCTTTAGTAATACTGGTTGAAATTGCTTGGCAAATACTGTACTGCAGCTCCTGCGTGGCGGGGTCGAGGTGATCGACCGACTACAGCGATATCGCTTACGACGGATGGCTGCGATCAGCTGCTGGGGTGGGGGCCGCTTTAGCGTATCTGGTGTCCTCCGGCACGATTCACACGTTAAGTAAAAGCAAATTCTGAGAGACCCTTGCGCTTGGCATGCAGACCGCTAACGGCAAGACGCTTGTCATTTTTGCAGTTGTGGTCATTAGATGAAAGACTGGTTCGATGCAGTTCATGAAAGCTAGTCTATCCTATAGATGTGTCTTTATCTATGTATAACTACTGCAAGCTGCATTCATTTGAACTTTACACTCCATGCTTACTTCCATTATCAAATTGAGTATTACCTCACGCCCCAGGATGTGTGTCTTAACGAATCTCATCTCTTAGACAATCTACGTCATAATTTTTTTTCTCCCTAATTCGATTCAGTACATGTTCGTTACTTATCCGATCTACCCATTTAATCTTCAGCGTTCTGCTGTAGCCCCACATTTCAAATCTTGTTCTTTCCTCTTGTGCGAACTGTTTATCGTCCTTGTTTCACTTGCGCATAATGCAACAATCCGTACAGATACCTTCAGGGAAAACTTCCTAACAATTAAATTGATATTAGATGTTAACGAATTCCTCTTTTTCAGAAATGCATTTCTTGCTGTTGCCAGTCTGCACTTCTATTGTATTTATATCAGCCGCCGTCAGTTATTTTGCTGCCCAAATAAAGAAACTCATGTATTTCTAGAGTCTTATTTCGTATTCTAAGTCCCTCAGCGACGCTAGATGTGATTTTATTATATTCTTTTTAGCCTTCCTTTAAGTTTATTGGTTTTCATTTTACAACCTCTTTTCAAGACAGTATCCATACCGTTCAACTGTTCTTCCAACTCTGTTGCCGTCGTTGACAGAACTGCAGTACCATCGGCGAATTTCAAAGTTTTTGTATTTACAAATAAAAATACAGTATTCTGGATATTCGTTAGTACAAATTTTCTTATTTGTAGTTATAGATATGAAGTTGTTTTACCAAGCAACGACGGTAGAATCAGTTAACACGATTCAAAGCTTTTATCTTTCTCCCTGAACTTGCATTAATTTACCAGTTGTTCCATTGGTTGGCAAGACGCTTGCTTCTCTAACGGACGCTCCGCACAGGAGACTTTGGTATGCATTCATTTTCCAAGCATTATTACACTCGTTACACTCAAGTGATCGTTGTCTCGCCATGTATTACGAGTACGTGTTATATGAAGATTAGTAGAAATGAGAAAGACATCTTAGTTAAACTTCAAACTGAGAACGTCAAATCACCTTCGTAAACAGCTTGTGGCTCCACAGTACACTACCAACGGAAACATGGCCTTTACCAGCAGATGAGGCTGCGTGCTCGCTCCGCTTCATATTTCTACACGTTGTTGCTTTCAGATATTTATGTGAGTCTATAGGCTAGTCCTGCGGCCAGAAGACACTGTGCTTTTACATTTCATTAAGTGCAATACGTTCTACATTTACATATATACTTCGTAAGCAACTGTACAGTAGATGGTGGTGGGTACATTGTAGAAATATTTTTTATTTTATTTTCTACCCCAATCATGTGTTGAGCGAAGGAAGAAATGACTATTTGCATCTGTACGCACCCTTATCTTCTCTTCATGGTTCCTACGGGAGATGTACGGTGCATTTATTCACATCAGGAACTTGTTGCCAGTCTTTGTACCAAGATCTAACTGGATACTATAATTTTAACGGACATAACATGCCAGGTGTTTTATCTGCGAATAGCCAGCGATTTCAACTAATTCTACCTAGTAAGTTGTTACTCTAAAACATGAACAGCCATGGTCCCATTACACTCCCCAGGGGCACACCGAAGGTTACTTTAGTGTCTACAGGTGACTCTGCGTCCAACATTACGTTGGGGTCTTCGTGCTAGGCAATTTTCTATATGTTCTCAAACACTGATGGATATCCCCTAGGCACATGTTGTTATTAAGTGTCGATATGGTACTGGATCAAAAGCTTTACGAAAGGCTAGAAACACCGAACGAACTTGTTTTCCCCTATTTATGGCACAGAGTTTACCTTGAGTAAAAGGGCGAATTGAGTTTCGCATCACCTACGTGCTCGGAACCCAAGCCGAATTCCACGGAGAGACCAGTACACCTGCAAAACCGCGACTGCATTTTCTAGAAGCGACTTCGTAAATCTGTAGACTCAAAGAGAATAACAAGTAAAAGTTCCTAAAGCGCTTGTGTCTCGCGCTGTAGTGCAAGGGTACATAAATTACGAAACCAAGAATGATTCTGCAGAAAAAAATCGAAAGATCAGAACATCGGAAAGTCGTATGTGCCTCGACTCTCAGCGAAGCGGCGAATTAATGCTTAACCCGTGTTTAACCCTACGGGTATTAGATATCATTAACTGTCAATAGCGGTCCTTCAGTGAGTAGCTTTTACCAAAGGAACACACTTTTTTTCACATGGCATTTTTTTGTGATAATTACAATGTTTCACCAGCAACAAACGGTGAAGCTATTTGATATGATTCAACGCGTCGCGTTAATATCGCACGGCAGACACCAAGAGAACCAATACCTTGAATAATTTATGCAGTGAGGTACTATGAGTCGAAAGCGTAGTAGGAATTACTGGTTTAGCACCCCAGCAGAGACATGAATGTTTGAAGCGAATATAATCAATTTTTCGTTCCTCAGAACATAACTTGTGAACATTACCTATATTCAAGAGGGTACAACTCCTTTCTCATACAAATCCTTACGTTCGTGCCGCTCATAAAGCCCTGGAAGATAATTGTGAAAGTTTGCAGGGAGCATAATACTTTCCGAGGTCAGCAGACGTCGTTGTCACATTGCCAATGGAATCACTGCGTCCGCCATTTATTCGTCTTTGCTGACGCTGTCGTTTTGTTTCACACACGCAAACTAGTGCAGCAGTATTGCCTGGAATGAGAACAGCCCATTGTCAAACGGCTTCATTGCGGCTAAAACACTGACCCAGTGGTGGTGCCAAAGGATGTGTTGCCGTAACTGGCATTGTATTAAAATGTGGAGTAGTTATGAAAGCTATCTCAACAAGAAATTCCTCTGTCATCTTTCCCGTGCAATCAGATAATGAAAATTCATAACTGGCTGGTAGCTCTTCCAAGGAGACTAACAACACTTACAATTCGCACAGGGTAATTATTCTCTCGACAAGACGACTACATATTGCTACGTGAGACTTTTTCGCGATAACTTCGAAGCCGGATAGCAACTCGAGCCGCAGACGTACGAAGGTCGGAAACGAAAACAAATTCATCCGAAGTCGGTCAAGGATCTGTTCTATCGCCAGATCTCTCTTATTTACAATAACAGCGTATCGTTCTGAGTAGGGAGCATAGTGAGAAACAAAAGTAGAATCGGCCTTGCCTTAGGAAAGTGTGTCACGGACATTACCATTCATGTTATGCATAAAAATTACATGACAGATAATGCTAGTACAGTGGCCCTTTAAGGCTGCTCGCGGATGACGCATATGCACACAAAAAAGTCGCTTCACCATACGTTGTTGCAGAAATAAACAAAAAATCCGTAGATCAGTGCTTCCTGCAAAGGTTGGCAGCCGTCCCTAAACAGAGTCAAATGCAAATATCCTCAAATTACGAGTGAAATACTGCAATTTTCTGACGATATTTTCTTTTCATCTACGGAGTGACGAAATGAAACGGCCATTAATGCTAACTAGAACTTATGCAGCCACGACAAAAATATCCCAGGCACCCACAGATGTGACAAAAATCAAGTCGGTATATTTCGCAAATGCGCATTGCAGAGCACGTATAACGGTAGGCTTGTTCCTGTTTGAACACTTACCAGAACGAAAAATGGTGCTATCGGCACAAAAAAGCAGAGTACATCCTTGGCAGGGTTAGGGATGCAAAAGAAGGGCACTTACTTTTCGTCTTATCTTACATCTTCAAAGACATTTAAATAAAAAAAATCTTGACGTATTCGTCTTTTTATACTTCGTAGAATTAGTGACCGTGCCATTTAAGATAATGCATCGTATGAAGTAAATTCTCTCCCCCCCCCCTTGAAAAACTGTTTTAGCTAATGCATGTATGTTCTTCAGCCGTATGATATTATACATTATAGCCATATGATATTATACATTATAGCCTATTAATCGCAAGATGCAGGTATGCCAGCACTTCACAACTAAGAGAGCTCACTGCGCTGGGGATGTAGAGTCAACTCCTAACAAAGCGCGAACATATCCAGAATGTTTTGATATAAATGTCTTTGATTCTGCCATATAAGATGAAAAGCTAGTTATCTTATTTTACGTCCGTAGCTCTGTCCAAAATATATTCGCCTTTTTTGTGCTATGATAGAAGCACTTTTGATTCTGGTTCCCAACATTCACTCTGCAATAGTTTTGATATTAGACAGCCATAGCTCGGTAACTGGAACAGACTTTTGTTGACTCGGGCGACGACCGATCCGGTACAGGTTTTTTTTTATTGTCTTTTGAGCCACGTTTATTATAGCGTGACAACGGATAAAATTTTCACAAAACAACAGAACGTCTATTAATCACATTTATTTGCCTACATTCTTAAAAATATTTTGAACTGATTCGCGCAAGCTTGAAACACATAAGTGGCGCGTAAAAAACGTGTTTTTTGGACGTAAAATCAAAATGAAATTAGGCTCCTAATTTTATCGGAAGAATGCATTTTTTATTTATCTAAATCACCTTAAACCGTTTTCGCGCAATTCACTTTACGTGAGAACGAATTTTACGTGCTACATTTAGATCGATTTTAAATCAGCATATGTCGATAATGGATAAAGACTATTGGATAAAAATATCGTTTTGCATTTATCCATTTATCTGCCTTGGTGAAAAGTTTGAACCGACTCCTGTAAGTTTACAGTATAGAAGAGACGCGTTTTAAAAACGCACCGTAAAAACTTTTTTTTTCGCACATATTTGCGAGTAAAATCCGAACGGTGGACATACAAATTCTGCAATTAGTTGAGCATTAATTTCAGCCCAAATAAATCTTTCGCAGAAGGAACTAATCGACTCTCAGAATTCGCCTGAGCGCCAACTCCGGTGCATCGTTCAAACTTGCTTAAATACTGTAACATAGCTACAGTCTACTGTCTACCACAGACTCCTAGGTAAAAAAGGAACCGAACATCCAGACACCTGCGCGCAGCCTTCTCAAATTACTTGTTACAGCGCTTTCGCTACCGCTTACTTCCCATCTCAATAGTAAATAAGTTGCAATTTCTACATCTGCTGTTATATTTATTCGCCGGTAGTGAGACTGAACTATTGAACACATTTATATTCTCACAACGCTGCAAAAATCACGAGCTGTCTTCTCAGAATGAAATAACATACGCAGATACGAACATCATGATGCAGGGGACGAACTACTGGGACAATATAGCAGTGCAATCAATATGCAAGAGAACGGCGGATAATTTAGCAGACACAGAGCCTTTAGTGTAATTAAAACAACCCGGAATCCTGCGTTCAATTTGCTTCAATTGCGTCATCAATGGTTTCCCTCCAATCAAAGGTAAGTGACTGCGAAGGTTGCAAACACAGAAAATCGGAATTATTTGGTTATGCTCATAGAAAAATGCCGCGCTTCGCATCATACTAAATAAATCGTGGCTATGTTTCAGTCTCTCCTGTCTTTGCGAACAACTGGAACACATCAGCGTGAGACGCTTCGCTTCGCGTATGTTCTGAGCATCCTCAGGGGTTATTTTTTCACAGCGTTGCGCTGGAGCTCGCTAAGTCCACGCAGTACTTGGACACACATCTCCCTGTTTACTGTCTCACTTGTCGCCGGCTCGTACGTCAGCTTCATTACAATGAATTTTGCACGCTAGGTACCAGTCGAGAGTCATCGACGTTCGCATCGAAAGCAACGACATATTACTCACTCTGGGAAGGAAAAAACTTACTTTATGAAGTACTACATTACAGTACTGTGTAAACGTCGGTGTTCGATGTATTCGATAAAAAATTATTTCTTGGCACAAACACAGTTATATTGTTACTCAATGAAAACCCATGGTCTTACGCAAGGCTAACACCACAATCTGACAGATTGAAACGATTGAAATAGGTCATGTACAAATATACTACTGGTAACACCATTCTTGCCCCGCCGCTGCTATTTATTTACTGTGTACTTAAAATTACGGTACATTTTTCAGACTTTCTATGAATTTTCAACTTCCTCGACAGCAGGAGTAAAAATGAAAATAATGTTTCTGAAATTATATTGGTGTGTCTGTGGATACGATTACATACGGCCCCTTTTACATCCCTGTATTTATACATAGAATAGGGTCGAACAAGGTTGAAATATATGCATGTAGGACACCAGCGCCGTTAACGGTCTTCTACTGCCGTACTTCGAAGTAAGATTAATGCCTTGCTGCGGAAGCGCAATTATCGTGTTACTAAATAAATATTTTCGACATCTGCACGTAGAAGAACGCTGACGGCGCTAGCATACTACAGGAATATTTGTGTTCGTCGTTCGATCCTATTGTCTGTATACACATTATGTATGAATATACAATAGAAGAGGTGTGATGATGTCTACACGTGTGTATAGGAACACCGAAGTAATTAAAATGGTACCATTCAAATTTTTTGTTTCAGCCGTTTCTGTGATTCAGAGCAAAATAAATCACAACGGAGGTGCATGAATAGCATTTTACGATAAACATTTCGTTGCCGTAAGGCAGGTAACATAACAAGGAAAAATTTTAATTGTGACTGTATGGTTTTTTTTTCTTTTGATATTTTTTTACCTCAGGATAAACCGTAATACAACATTTGAACAAACTTTTTCTCAGATATCCCTCACGATACCACGAATAGATATTGCCAAGAGTTATCATACAGAGCAACTAAAGCACGCAGCAGATATAAGTTTTTATAAAATATAGTGTTTGAGCCGATGAGCCTTCAAACACGCGTTGTCTCATGTAACCTGGACACTCCTAACATTGCTAGGCGGCTCCAAATACGGAAACAAAGTTTCTTGACATTAATAATACGGAAAGGGGCGTAATTTCACTATACAATAAATATTAGTAACTGTTTCTTGTGGGGAGATATCGAACGTACTGCAAGTTTCTTAAATGGAACTAGTGATTTTGAACGGCGTTCGTGAGTTATAGGAGAGTCGAAAAAAATGTTACCTGCTGTGGTTTGTAGTCGATCATTTACTAAACAAGAAAGACAAGCAATGTGGCGTGTCCAGAAGGGCTAAACCTGCTGGCAGACCTTTACCAGCAGTTGACGTAGAAGAGCGGAAGCATCTGCTCTGTGTTCGTGATCTTGACCTACCAGTACGCGTTATACCACCTCCCTCGTCTCCTGTTTGCAAAAAGATTAACAGCAAGACGTTTCAGGCGGACGTACAAAGAAAGACGCTGTACATATCGCGAAAACCTGTTTAGGAAACTTAAAAAACTACCTTTCAGGGCATAAGCTACCACTTTGCGTCAAGTAAAAGTACACCGTTTAGATGGTACAGGCGACGTTAGGCAAACGACAGGTCGACGAAGCCGTACACTCACTCAACTTTCCCACGCTCCATCCATGAATGAAACAGTTAAGATGTATTAACATATGGCACAATAAAAGTATCTTGTCCCGCGCGTCTTATAACGGTTCGAAGTGAATAGCTCTAGAACATTCACATTACCATTCTCTGCATTCAGAAGTCATAAAATGACGTTACGAAATACATACAGTTGCTCTTCCCGAAGATGTAGAACACTGAAGAAAAAAACAATTCTGGATCTACATATGCACTCCCCAAGGCTCTGCCCAGTACACGGCGGAGGATATTTCTAACCAACATTACCGCAGCACAATGAGCGAGGGGAAGTAACTGCATGCCTCTGTTGTCTCGCTTATCGTGGTCCTTGCGTGATTTACGCAGAACTGTCATTCAGTCTGCTTCGTATATCAGTTGTCGACATTTACCCAACAGGGTATCGTGAGTACAACGTAGACTTTCTTAAAAATCTTCCCAATTAAGCTTCCGGTCTCCGAATTCATGATCTTTTTCATGTCTACTTGATCTTGATAGAAAACAATGGAGTAGCACTCTACAATAGAATTTATCGCACTGGCGTCTCGTGTATAGTTTGCCTTGCACAGCACTTTCACAAATACTCCTAACAAGCCCAGCGTTCAATGCGACTTAGCTACAACTGATTTCACATGGTCATCCGATTTCATATCGCGCAGCACTGTTACCGCAAGACACTTAAAAGATGTGATAGGCTCCAAAAGTTCGCGGTAGCGTTCTCACTTCCCACGCCCGGGTTCGATTCCCGGCGGGGTCAGGGATTTTCTCTGCCTCGTGATGCTGGGTGTTGTGTGATGTCCTTAGGTTAGTTAGGTTTAAGTAGTTCTAGGGGACTGATGACCATATATGTTAAGTCCCATAGTGCTCAGAGCCATTTGAACCAAAAGTTCGCCACTGATCCTGTAGTCGGATAATATCAGGTTACTGCTTTTTTTAAGACTTGATATGGTCAAGTTTGTGGAGTACGCGGTCTTAATTTTCAATAAAAAATTTGTTGCGATTGCAACTTATACAAACTTGGCAGGTTACGATTGACCAAGTAATTATCTTCAGGTCTTCAATAGACAGATGAAGCTTTGTCCGTAAAGTTTCCTAACTACAGCCGGCCGGAGTGGCCGAGCGGTTCTACGCGCTACAGTCTGGAACCGCGCGACCGCTACGGTCGCAGGTTCGAACCGTGCCTCGGGCATGGCTGTTTGTGCTGTCCTTAGGTTAGTTACGTTTAAGTAGTTCTAAGTGACTGATGACCACAGCAGTTAAGTCCCATAGCACTCCGAGCCATTCGAACCATTTTTTCCGAACTATATATAACATCGAAAATACCATTACAACCTCGTTGCAACGAGTACCTCGTCAAATGTAGTTTAAGAACGTATATGTCCTTAAAACTGCCGTGCATTCTGCTTTTTAAGAGTAAAGCAAATGGAGGGTGCAATGGCGCGCACAATTCCGTGATTAGGACTTACCATATCGAACAAAAAATAAACAGAATACACGAAAAAGGAAGGTTCAAATGGTTCTGAGCACTATGGGACTTAACTTCTGAGGTCATCAGTCCCCTAGAACTTAGAACTACTTAAACCTAACTAACCTAAGGACATCACACACATCCATGCCCGAGGCAGGATTCGAACCTGCGACCGCAGCTGTCGCTCGGCTCCAGACTGTAGCGCCTAGAACCGCACGGCCACTACGGCCGGCGAAAAAGGAAGGTTCGAAACCTAAGCGAAGGTCATTCCGGTTCCTTCTGTTTCTTGTGTACATCATATTATATTTGTTCACTTTCAAAGACAGCTGTTTTTCAGCTTGAGTTACTCGGTACATTAGGAAACGTGCTCCCCTGTCGAGAGTTGTTGCTACTATACACTGAATCATTCGTGAAGCCCAAGAGGCACGTGCATTGCGTGGGAGACGCTCTGCAACTCACGAAGTGAGTGTGGAAAACGTAGTTCGAATACGGTACTAAAAGATAAATATACAACAACATATCGCGTACATAGCACCACGGGCACACGCTGTCCTCTGGGTACCACTCGGCTGGTAGTCTTTACCGTGCACTTACTCTCCTACACTCGCTATGCATCTAGGTGACTACCAACACTACGTATGAATTCACTCGCTGTGGTTAAGAGCACTGTGCAGTTGTGAGGGAGGTCCGTACCGTAGGCGCGGCGTCGTGGAGCGCAGAGGTCTCGTCGTGTCCAGCGCAGCGCAGCGCAACGGAGCGGACCTCACGTCAGTCGGGTCAGCCCTCAGCACAGCAGCAGCGGCAGCAGTCAGCAGTCAGCCAGCGCCCGCACTGGTCGCCGCGCGAAGCGTCACTGAGCCGCGCCGCGCAGCAGCCTCCCCCTCCCCCTCCCCCGCCCCTCCCCTGACTCCGCCTACCCCTGCCCCCACCCCCGGTGGCCGTGCGCACGCAGCCTCGCGCACGCACACACGCACTTCGCACCCCCGGCGGCCGCAGCCCCACGCCACGCGCCTCGCATAATTAATCCCGTATTACTCGCTCGCCTATCGACCAGCAGGGCCCGGGCAGGACAGCGGCGGAGGCAGAGGCACGCGCTGCCCAATTGCCCGCGGCCCTTGTTTACCATGCGCCGCTCAGTCGGCGTCGCCACCGCCACAGCGGCCTGCAACACTCCTTTCAGTCTCCGTGATCATCGCTAATGACTTCAATTTTGCGTCGCTGTCTGCTCAGCCACACCATACGTTTCGCTCCCCCTCGACAGTATACACCTCTGCTTCGGAGCTACGGGTTATTTTTCTCGAAAGCTATCTGCCATCTGCATCTGTGTAGTGTGTTTTGTGTTCAAGTGTTGTGTTTCTCCCCTATAAGCGCAGTAATGACTTTCGCTACGCTTTTTCAATCGTTTTTTACTTTTATCGTCATTCCAAAAGTTGTATTTGGGGGTGGGGGTGGGGCGGAGGGGAGTAATGTGTCTCTTGGCTGGCCTTGAAGGTCCTTTCACTGAATGTTAAACATACGCGAGGGCTGTTCGGAAAGCAATGTTCTACAGTTCGCGAAATGGAAACGACAGCGAAAATCCGAAGAAAGGTTTGCGTAAGTGTTTAGGACAATATCTCTAGTATGCCAGTCGATCGCGTCACATCGCTGTTTCCTGTTCTAAGCACACAGCGAGCACGTAAAGATGCCTAGAACAGTGCCTCCCACCAAGTATAGGTGCCCACTGCGAGGTTTCGCCTGATTTCATACACCCCACATAACGTACCTTCATGACGATTCTCGGCTGCAAATTGCAGGTGCAATGGGACGCCCCTGTAGCGTTTGCAATGAGCAGAGTTTGGTCATTCACCAAACAGCCTCTGATGCTCATACCTGGTCACTTGAACAGCTAGATATGAAGACAACACTGGGACAGACAGACAACTACAGACCAACCCACAGCCTAGTACTCAACCAACATGGTCTTCGTCTCCCTAGTTTGAGACTTTATTGTGTAGGCATGGAAACGAGACCACAGAACTCAGAAGGCAGGATGTCTCACAAGCACCCCATCTACTTTAAAAACGTTGTAATTTAAAAAGGGCGAAACTTCATATGGACCCTATTATTTAACCATTTTTCCCTGTCGTGGAGCGCAGAAATGTTTGCTGTATTTGGGCCCGTACATGAAGTATAGCTGAACAGTACTCCAGTACAACATGGTAGCGTTCTTGATACTCTACTACAGTCTCTCTACCAGGTATACTGAATGGATTCTCACCACGTCTTGACGGGTCGGTTGCACACTTACGATTGAGCTTAAAATATACGCAAGCAGCGAAGGTACTCTTCTTATGGGAATTGGGCACGGTTTCTAGCAGGTACACCGCAGCCATTCTTGTACTGTACTAGGAAGGGAGTGAGACAGGGTTGTAGCCTATCCCCGATGTTATTAAATCTGTATATTGAGCAAGCAGGAAAGGAAACAAAAGAAAAATATGGAGTAGGTATTAAAATCCATGGAGAAGAAATAAAAAGTTTGAGGTTCGCCGATGACATTGTAATTCTGTCAGACAGCAAAGGACCTGGAATAGCAGCTGAACGGAGGATATAAGATGAACATCAACAAAAGCAAAACGAGGATAATGGAATGTAGTCGAATTAAATCGGGTGATGCTGCGGGAATTACATTACGAAATGAGACGCTTAAAGTAGTAAATGAGTTTTGGTATTTGGGGAGCAAAATAACTGATGATCATCGAAGTAGAGAGGATATAAAATGTAGACTGGCAATGGCAAGGAAAACGTTTCTGAAGAAGAGAAATTTGTTAACATCGAGTATAGATTTAGGTGTCAAGAAGTCTTTTCTGAATGTATTTGTATGGAGTGTACTCATGTGTGGAAGTGAAACGTGGACGATAAATAGTTTGGACAAAAAGAGAATAGAAGCTTTCGAAATGTGGTGTTACAGAAGAATGCTGAAGATTAGATGGGTAGATCACATAACTAATGAGGAGGTATTGAACAGAACTGGAGAGAAGAGAAACTTTTGGCACAACTTTACTAGAAGAAGGAATCGATTGGTAGGACATGTTCTGTGGCATCAAGGGCTCACCAATTTAGTATTGGATGGCAGCGTGGAGGGTAAAAATCGTAGAGGGAGACTAAGAAAATGGCTCTGAGTACTATGGGACTTATCTGTGGTCATCAGTCCCCCAGAACTTAAAACTACTTATGTCTAACTAACCTAAGGATATCACACACATCAATGCCCTAGGCAGGATTCGAACCTGCAACCGTAGCGGTCACGCGGTTCCAGGCTGGAGCGCTTAGAACCACACGGCCACAGCGGCCGGCGGAGACCAAGAGATGAATACACTAAACAGATTCAGAAGGATGTAGGTTGCAGTAGGTACTGGGAGCTGAAGCTTGCACAGGACAGAGTAGCATGGAGAGCTGCATCAAACCAGTCTCTGGACTGAAGACCACCACCACAGCGATGCAACAGGACACACCACCATTGCATCTATGACAGTGTTAGGGAACTTTTTTTATGGTAGGGCGTACAGGTCCAGTGATTGGTGAGGCATTAACTTCACACCGTACCGCTGTTTTCACATCACGGATAGGCTGCCGATATAACAGATGAACATTTTTGGAACTCTGTAGTCAATTGTTCTGTGAGTTAACCTAAGCCAGTACATGCGGCCACGCTTCATTTCAGATCAACCTCTCTATCACGCATAGACTGCAATAGTTATTTGCAGTACTAATACCGAGCAACATTATACAAGGGGCGTTCGATAAGTAAAAAATACATTTTTCTGAAACCAGGTTGGTTTTATTCAGGACTCCAATAACCATATTACTCCCCCTTATTCTGGCTAATCTCAGTTCAATGTGACATCTTCGAGTTCGCCAACTGGTGGACGAGTGTGTCAGCGCTATCAATAGGGCCGTCCAGCTGTGCAACCAAGTGTGTGTTTGTGATCCGCCGATCACCTCGAATGAGAGAGTCCGCACGTTCCAACACTGCAGGAGTCACAGCTGTGTGCGGCCAGCCAGCACGCGGGAGAACGGACAGGTTTGCGAGACCCCGTTGCCATGACAGACGTCTCGTCCAGAGACTCACCATGCTTTGTTTTCACTGCCAGGTCTCCGACTATGAACACCGGCAGTGCTCTGCTTCTCCTCCACAAGAAATTCAGCGATACCTCTCAGCATCGAATGCACCTCCCCCGCCATTTTGAAGGTTACGCGTAGTGCTGCAACACATCGGAACTTCTTAAACTATAGGGGCTGTAGTGGGAATATTTTAAGATGTCCCAACACGAATTTCGCTCTTTTTCAATCGAAACTGGCCGAGAAAAAAAAAGTGTTACATTAGTTATTGAACACCACTCGTATGAATTGGGGAATCTAAGCACTATCGTTTTCCGTGATCAGAAACACCAATTTGGAGTTCAGTTTCACGATTTTGGCCGACCTCTTTCCAAGGTCACTCCTAACAGATCTAGCCCGGCTAAAACCGAAAAACGTCCGGCCACTGTTCGATGACTGTGAATCTGCGAATGGGGCACTTTCCTTTAGGAAACTCTCACTCGAGCGACCCTCGAGTAGTGTTCGTCGTCCTACGATCGTTACCAAGCTGGAATAATGGAAGAGGTAAAAAACTACAAAAAGAACCGTTCCATATGTCACGTTTTTTTAAAAGAATTCCTTATTCTTCAATACATGATACATAAGCACCACCTAATACATTAGTGGGTCCTAATTGATACTAATACAATTATTGCTACTGCACCTTTTTATTCTAACAATGTCAGTTGTATTACTCTTCCACTATGGGCACTACTGCTAAGTGGCACACAATGTAGCCTCGTCACAACGGTCGGTGTCTCGCGGCGTGTATTCACTGAAGTGCTGTATTTTATCCAACGTCGGAGCAAGTACTTACATAGCACAACTGTCCTCAGACCAGTATATTTTTGCAGTTATGGTTGAACACCCCGCGGAGTCGCCGAATACAGACGCACTGACGTTTTGCTGAGAGGCCAGCAGGGGTCCCCTGCAAGGCTGTAGAATGCTGCCCGCTAGACACGTCTCCGAAGCCGTTCTGATCTTACGGGGAAGAGAGACTCGTTAGTTCCTTCAATCCGAATATATTAGTGTTGAGATTCTTCTAAAGAAGAAGAATATTTGCGTTTGCTCGAACTCCACCTTCGAGAAGCATAGTGCACGGAAGACGCCTTGGCGTTTAAGTAGTAGCTGCGTGGCTTCACCTTGATAATGATACAAACCTCCAGGAAGTGTGGAGAAGGAGATAAGGAATTCTGGTCCGAAAACGAGTGCTTCGAAAGTTAAGAAGCCAAATTTATCGTGCGATAACACTGCCAGTGGAATACGAGATCTTGTTGTGGGACATATCCGTCACACATAAGAAAACCTACGATTGGTTGTTTTTACGATGTTTCACACGACGCGCCCTAGAGACCAAAACAGGCCATCCCTTAGATGCCCTCCCCGAGTAGCATTCCGAAAAACCACTAAGTCACATACTGAAAGAAATATTCAAGACAGTTGGTACTTGCCCCCTAGTCGAAGACAAATGACGGTTCTAGTTCAGTCAGGCCGTTCATTGCTCATTGCACATGCGTGAGATTTAATTGTGGCGGTCGTTCAAGAGCCGATACTATTCGACAATAAAAGTTACTTTGAACTGTACTGACGATGGACACATTAACATGATATTCGATTCGCTCCTAGCATGTAAATGGGCACTTAGTGCTTGTTCTATAGGCTTAACCATGTAGCAACGTTGTACAAAATACATCTGTGCATCTAATCGTTCACGAGAATCGCCATATTTCGCAAATCTTTTCCGGCTCTCATTAAAGACGAGCAGACGAAAATAAGTTTTATTTCAAGAATTTAATTAGTACCGTGAAACAAAGCTGTCATTGCGGTTGATTGTGAAAGACAAATTGAAAAATAATGAAAACACCTCCTACTATTTATGAACCGAGGAAAAGTGACCGACAATTTAAAGCGGCATATGATTTTCCCAATTCTAAGTATACAGAATAATCTATAACCTCAACAGAACGCAAATGGGAGTAACAAAAGTGAAACTTCAAGAAAGATACGGTCATGTTAAGACAGTTGTAAGCCAGCGCTTTGGCTTATAACCACTGCTGTTCAACTTGTACGTCGAAGAAGGAATGAAGGAGTTGCAAGAAATACTCGGAAAAGGAATAAAAGTGCGAGGGGAACAGACAACAATGCTGAGTTTCGCACATGACGATGTAGCTCTTCTAGCTGGATGTAAGGAAGACATAGAAAAAGTTATGATAGCAATGAAGAGCATACTCAGCACAGAATGTGCCTTAAGGGTAGATATTGCACAGACGAAGGCTATGGAGAGTACTGGAAAGGAGAATAACGAATTGCCTAACATCACTCCAACAATTTGGAAATCGCATGGGAAAGATCGGGGATCTATGGAAGATGTGTATGGGTTTCTGCTGCGTAGTCGAAACAACCATGGCAACATGTTCCATATACAATGCCGATCTCTCCCGGTACGATTTAGGAGCTCTGAATAAAGACATTTGTGGCCTCGATTTCCTTCAGACGAAGAGGTGCGCGCCTCAGTAAATCAGGGTTTCGCATGCAACCGTAAATACTTTTCCACGAAGACACTGACCATCTTTTCTGACAGTGGGATGAATGTATTAACAATTGTGGCGATTATTTTTGGAATAATAAATACTTTACTTACTTTTTGTCTCCTTCCTATAAAATCTTAGTTGGCCCTGTACCTAGGTTGTATACACTTCGGCGTAGAGGAAATTTATCTTACTAGTGTAGAACTTGTTTCTTGGTGAATATAACGCGGGAGCCGTATTTCAGATTGCAATAGAGGCTTCGAGTGGTCTCGCCTTCCAACTTTAGCATTTTCTGTGACAGTTTTGCTAAAAGATTCAACCTCAATCTCAAGAAGCGTTACATTTCTGTATTCGTGTTTTCAAGAGCCTTCGCATACTTTGAAAGATATAGGATTCCCTTAAAGACATTCTACGCTTCAAGAATTTGGTTTCTACATGAGTTAACCAAGCAACAAAATTACGTGGCACTGCGCATTCTATCATTTTTTCGGAAATCATGTTTAGATATCTTCAACGTTCATGAAATAACTAACGGTCACTCCGTTTCCAGATTTATTACTTGCGGGCGCCACTTCACCACACTGTATCGATATTTCGTGCAGAAAATACACTACTGGCCATTAAAATTGCTACACCACGAAGATGGCGTGCTTCGTGGTGTAGCAATTTTAATGGCCAGTAGTGTATTTTGTGACGAAATATCGATACAGTGTGGTGAAGTGGCGCTTCGTCGGAGCCCGCGAGTAATAAATCTGGTGGAGTAGCGTGTGGACGGCGTGCAGCTGCCAGGGGCGGCGCCGTGGCGGATGGCCGCCGCTGCGCTGCCGTATTGTTATCTGGCCGGCACGAGGGCTGCTGGCAGAGGGGTTGGCCGGCGACCCCAACTCTGGTCCACCCTCCCGACTGCCGCCGCCTCATTAGTCTGCCGCCGCGCCGCGGCGCGCACAGCTCACAGGTCAGACGGCGTGTCTGCAGCGCCGCTGCCCACCTGCTGGCATCAGTAGCTACACCAGCTGGAGGACACACTCCCAGGTGTCCACGGGTGTCGGCCAGCGGACTCCACCATGTATCCGGGAAACATTTGTAACACGTCCGTTTTTATCCCGACCTGATCTGATCGAATAGCAGCCCAATATTTATTATTAAGATGACCGTGAGCCTAATGGGGCTGGTAATCGGAAGTTGTTACTTTCCAGTTCGTCCTGTTCAATACTATAATACTGAATGTATGGTAATAAGGAACACTACCACAGTTTTATTAATTCTTCTCAAAGAAAGCAGGTGTTGACAGATGTGAAAATTACCGAACTATCAGTTTAATAAGTCACAGCTGAAAAATACTAACGCGAATTCTTTACAGACGAATGGAAAACCTGATAGAAGCCGACCTCGGGAAGATCAGTTTGGATTCCGTAGAAATGTTGGAACACGTGAGGCAAAACTGTCCCTACGAATTATCTTAGAAGCTAGATTAAGGAAGGGCAAACCTACGTTTCTAGCATTTGTAGACTTAGAGAAAGCTTTTGACAATGTTGATTGGAATACTCTCTTTCAAATTCCGAAGGTGGCAGGGTAAAATACAGGGAGCGAAAGGCTATTTACAATTTGTACAGAAAGCAGATAGATGGCAGTTACAAGAGCCGAGGGACATGAAAGGGGAGCAGTGGTTGGGAAGGGAGTGAGACAGGGTTTTATCCTATCTCCGATGTTATTCAATCTGTATATTGAGCAAGCAGTTAAGGAAACTAAAGAAAAATTCGGAGTAGGTATTAAAATCCATGGAGAATAAATAAACACTTTGAGGTTCGCCGATGACATTGTAATTCTGTCAGAGACGGCAAAGGACTTGGAAGAACAGTTGAACGGAATGGACAGCGTCTTGAAAGGAGGGTATAAGATGAACATCAACAAAAGCAAAACGAGGATAATGGAATGTAGTCGAATTAAGTCGGGTGATGCTGAGGGAATTACATTAGGAAATGAGACAAAGTAGTAAGCGAGTTTTGCTATTTGGGGAGCAAAATAACTGATGATGGTCGAAGTAGAGAAGATATAAAATGTAGACTCGCAATGGCAAGGAAAGCGTTTCTGAAGAAGAGAATATTGTTAACATCGAGCATAGATTTAAGTGTCAGGAAGTCGTTTCAGAAAGTTTTTGTATGGAGTGTGGCCTTGTATGGAAGTGAAACGTGGACGATAAATAGTTTGGACAGGAAGAGAATAGAAGCTTTCGAAATGTGGTGCTACAGAAGAATGCTGAAGATTAGATGGGTAGATCACATAACTAATGAGGAGGTATTGAATAGAATTTGGGAGAAGAGGAGTTTGTGGCACAACTTGACGGGAAGAAGGGACCGGTTGGTAGTACATGTTGTGAGGCATCAAGGGATCACCAATTTTGTATTGAACGGCAGCGTGGAGGGTAAAAATCGTAAAGGGAGACCAAGAGATGAATACACTAAGTAGATTCAGAAGGATGTAGGCTGCAGTAGGTACTGGGAGATGAAGAAACTTACACAGGATAGAGTAGCATGGAGAGCTGCATCAAACCGGTCTCAGGACTGAAGAACACAACAACAACAACAACAACATTCTTCTCAAAACACAATAAGGACACAGCCACTGCCTTCGTCATACATATCTAATTACGGCTAACCTCAGCACAGGCATTCTTCATTTGCCATTATCGTCACACGCTAATCCATCACTGCATCCAACATTGCAATCCAAGGTCAGGCCGGCGCGGTTGACGCCAAACTAAATGTCGGCACTAGTAACGTCACTGGTCACTTTTATAAAGATACTTCATCACTTTCGCAGTATTTATTTATTACTTAGGGGTCTAACCACGGCGATGGTGACACCCTTCTCGGTTAACAACCCTGTACTCCAGTAATGGCCTCCACACACACCATTCCAGCCAACCACTCTGGCGCATCTCGACACTCGCTCTCGCAACACGTCACAATCGATTGTCCGCCCTATCGTCCTGCGCCGAGTGCAAAGTTATAGTAAGGGCCTACGGACCCCTTACACGCTGCAGTGGTCCTGGGTGGAGGGGGGACGGGGTTCGATACCGTGCCTCCGCACAGAGCGGCAGGTTTGTGATGTTCTTTACAGGAAATTCTCAATAAGTCCACCGTCATTCCTCAACAATAGCTGTAGCCTTATATATATAAGGAAATGACTAGCAGCGGTACAAGATACCATTCCTCAAGCACAATATGGTGGTTTACGGAGTATATTTGTAGATGTAAATAACGGCTAATGCACGGCCCAATCACATTAATCTGACCACTGCCTATGTTCGATATGGTTCAAATGTCTCTGAGCACTATGGGTCTTAACTGCAGTGGCCATCAGTCCCCTAGAATTTAGAACTACTTAAACGTAACTAACCTAAGGACATCACACACATCCATGCCCGAGGCAGGATTCGAACCTGCGACCGTAGTGGTCGCGCGGTTCCAGACTGTAGCGCCTAGAACCGCTCGTCCACAGCGGCCGGCTGAACAACACTGTAAAGCATGTTTGGAGTTATGGTGAGACATTGGCTTCGAATGTTATCTTTCAGCATCCCTAGAGATGTCGGTCATTCATGATACACTTGCGACTTCAGGTAACCTCAAAGCCAATAATCGCACGGACTGAGGTTTCGGGACCTGGGAGGCCAAGCATGACGAAAGTAGTGGCTGAGAACACGATCATTACCAAAAGACACGCGCAAGAGATCTTTCACGCGTCTACCAGTATGGGGTGGTTCTAATAAAAACCTATGTCATTTCAAGCATGTGTGTCAATTTTATCCTCTCTATCTACATTATCAGTGGTTTATTAAGTTTTCAAATTTGTACTGACTTTTTGATCACCCGGTACATATGTCAGCTTGAAAGCCCCTATAGAAGCGAAAAACTTTATAATAAAAAATAAAGATAAATGTCGGCAAATGACAGCTCCTACACAGGAGCCTTAAACACCGATAGCATTATCACTGAGGAAAACAGTTTGTAATAAATAAATAAAGAATAAGTAAAATATCTACTGCCCATCACATGTCGTAGTCTTTTGACTCGAGACATTCTGATTAAGGAGTGTGAAAGATCATTGGTATCACTTTCTCAGTTGTCCATTTGCCATTAATATCACTTACATTCCTCTTCTTCTTATGACGGCGCTCTTTATTATTTTTTCTGCTTCCTCTGTAACTTCTATTATGGTTTCCCTTATTCATTTTCTCCTCGGTGTTCAAGCCATAATCTGCGGCCGCGGTGGACGAGCTGTTCTAGGCGCTTCAGTCCGGAACCGCGCTGCTACTACGGTCGCAGGTTCTAATCCTGCCTCGGGCATGGATATGTGTGATGTCCTTAGTTAGGTTTAAAAATGGTTCAAATGGCTTTGAGCACTATGGGGCTCAACTTCTGAGCAAATCAGTCCCCTAGAACTTAGAACTACTTAAACCTAACTAACCTAAGGACATCACACACCTCCATGCCCGAGGCAGGATTGAAACCTACGACCGTAGCGGTCTCGCGGTTCCAGACTGTAGCGCCTAGAACCGCACGGTCACTCCGGCCGGCAGTTAGGTTTAAGTCTAGTAGACTGGTGACCTCAGATGTTAAGTCCCATAGTGTTTACAGCCATTTGAACCATTTGAAGCCACAATCAATAGATATTGGAGCGGTCTTATATCGCTTAAATTATCGTTCTACAGCGATATACTAAGCATTAACGTAAGTTATTATACACCGACCGGTCAAAAACCTGTGAGACTGATTTTATTCCTGGCGTATTTTTGAAACACAACCTACGACCAGCTTAGAGACAGAAGTGATGACCAGGACCTGACCATTATTTTGCAGGACAATGCTCAAGCACGTACAGTGCAAGCTCTTACTGATTTGTTTGACTGAGGGGGCTGCTAAGCGCTATACCACATACTGCACTCCCCATACTTAATCCCTCGTGAGTTCAGCCCGATTTCTAAACCGAAGGAAACACTTGACGGCATTCGCTTCAGAACTGCTACAAATTCGTCGGTCAATAGATCGCGCAGCTCGGACTGTCAACACAACTGGCACTGCTACGAGTATCGTACGACTTCCACGTCGCTGGCAGCGGGTTATACGCAATGGTGGTGACTACTTTGAAAGTCAGTAAAACTTTGAAACACGTATCTATTTTGTACGAGCTGTAAATAAATAGTTGTCACTATTAAAGTTCCAACCCTCGTATTAGCTCATAAGTTACTGTAATAGCGAAACAATAATGTAAGCGGCTCATTATTGCTTATTACACTGTGCATCACGCAAGTGGAAAGTAAGTGGAACATCTCTGCCACTCTATAGGGCTGGTGCATAAGTTCGTTGCGTTTTCCCAGAAGTTAAATAAACGCTACAGATACATTTTTGAAAAATGTGTAAAAATCAGCCAACCGGTTGCATAGGTTTTCTATATACCTTGACCAGGTTTCGTCACCTCTAAGGGTGACTTCATCAGAAGGTAAGGTAATTACCTGTGTTTAGGATCTTCTTCCTGATGTATTTGTACTTTGAATGAAGGTCCTAAACACAGGTAATTACCTTACCTTCTGATGAAGTCACCCTTAGAGGTGACGAAACCTGGTCAAGGTATATAGAAAACCTATGCAACCGGTTGGCTGATTTTTACATATTTTTCAAATTTGTATATACGGTTGCTGCAAACGTCAGCCATGTACAAAGTTGTGCGACAGATACACATAACAGAAACTTTATCCATCAATAATATATTCTCATTCACTATTTAGAACAGTCTGCCAACGCTGGGGTAACTTTTCGAGTCCGCAGCTGTAGAAAACAAGTGATTTGTGAGGCGAAGAATTCGTCGAGCCCGTTCGGAGCACGTGTTCATCCGGACGGGAAGGTCCTAGAAGGTTGTGCGGTAGAGAGGGGAAAGATGAAAATCTGAGGGCGCAGGAAGAAGAGAATAAGGTGAGTGCGGAAGGACTTCCCACTCGTCGGTCTAGCAGAATGCGGACTGGCGTTGTCGTGGAGTCGCATCACTTCACCCACCCTTCCTGGTCACTGTTCTTCCAACAATCCTGTTGTAAGAACATCTGCAACAAGCATTATAGCGGAGGCTGAAAATACCGCTTCAATTATAAATTTCTTTATTTTCACACGACCGGTTTCGGACTGTTATAAGTCCATCTTCAGGTGTTGTAGCTGTGCTGTGGTCCCCGGGCGCCGCGAGTGCTGCCTATGAGAGCAGACCAGGGAGTCAGCACACCCCACAGCACAGCTACGGCACCTGAAGATGGGCTTATAACAGTCAGAAACCGGTCGTGTGAAAATAAAAGAAATTTACAACTGAAGCGGTATTAAACCTCTACCATTGTTCTTCGATTGCGTCTGCAAGACGTTTCAGTAAATGTCAGCAGTGATAGTAAATCCTCGGGGGAAGAAATTAGTAGTACACCACATCATCGCTGTTACATCAGATGCATAGCATTATCTTTTCTGGATGCTCGCAGGTCTTTGTACAGGGAGTTACAGCCTTGTATGGGCTCAACCATTCCTTATGTTAGCATAAAGACGTCATTTCTCGTCACCGGTGGTTGTTTACGAGCCACTTGATGGCAAGCAAGCAGAGACACGCGCATGGCCACGAACCCGGTGATTTTTGTGAATTTTGGATTATGGCATGCGATAACTGTAACCCGATTTTTGAAACTTTCCCATTCCGTTCAAATGCGCACGATGGTGAAATGATCACAGTTCATTACGTTTGCCCGTTCTCGAGCACAATGACGTCGATCATTGTGGATCAGTCTGTCAAAACTATCTTCTTCAAACCCCCAAGGTCTTCCTGAGCGTGGGGAGTCACTACTCTCAAAACCATTCTCTTACCATGCCCTGTCCTATGGCATTATTACCATACACGGCACAAATGTTTCTTGCTGCCTCCGCTGCTATCGCCACTCTACTGAACTCAGAGAGAAGAATATGTCGGAAATGTTCCAATTTCTCCGCTGTCACTCATTTTCTAGAACCCACAGCTCCACTTAATACCTACAAATGACAATATGTAAACTCAAACAGCAATAGTGAACTACAAATAAAAATGAAAAGCGATAATAAACCCATAGCAACCGGAATACGCACATGCGAAAGAAAAACGTTACGAACTTTCGATGAAAGATACCGTAAATTTCGTGAGAACTTGCTTATAAAACTTCAAGAACCGCCTTTAATTAGAAAAGATACACACCTGTCATAACATTCCTCATCGTAAGCATACCGTTGTATAAATTAGCTCATACGTTAGTGCAATAGCGAAACAATTCTGTGTGTCACATATTATTGCTTACTAGACTGTGTATCACGCAAGAGGAAAGTATGTGAAGCATCTCTGCCAGTCTATAACATCTTTGACTGCAAAATAAATTTCAGAGTGAGCAGTGTTTAGATGACGGTTATATCGTCTTCACATCGTGATAAACTGTGCAAAAAAATATCTTGATCACCCGTTAGGAACACATATAGCCTACTTCGAATTATTAGGTACTAGTGCGATGTGCTGTATTAGACTTTAAGGAAATTGTGTAATGTGAAAACTCATTGGAAACAGCGCAGATATGTTCTACGGAAACGAACACTAATGCTCGACACCCACAGCAGTCAAAAAATGGTTCAGATGGCTCTAAGCACTATGGGACTTAACATCTGAGGTCATCAGTCCCCTAGAACTTAGAACTACTTAAACCTAACTAACCTAAGGACATCACACACACCCATGCCCGAGGCAGCATTCGAACCTGCGACCGTAGCGATCGCACGGTTCGAGACTAAAGCTCCTAGAACCGCTCGGCCACCCCGGTCGGCTCCGCAGCAGTCAACAGACGTACATGCAGGAAGTCACGACCTTAGTACCACCACAAACATCAACATGACAGCACCGATCCCGGCGGAGGTTCGAGTCCTCCCGCGGGCATGGGTGTGTGTGTTTGTCCTTCGGATAATTTAGGTTAAGTAGTGTGTAAGCTTAGGGACTGATGACCTTAGCAGTTAAGTTTCATAAGATTTCACACACTTTTGACTTTTTTTTTTTTTGACAGTACCTCTTCTGCCAAGAAATACAACATGCATATTTTCCATTTCCACGTAAGAAGGCATATGCTCTGGACCTAATGAAGACTCTTGCTGCTTGAGAAATTAGTAGTAGTCTAGTTAATGGTATTAGAAACATAAATAATATTTAAACTGTTCGTACGTCTTAACGCCTGATGCTCAACACTTGTGCATCGAAACGTCTCGTTAGTAACTTAATTTCATAAGATTAATAATCTTAAACATTGTGGCTGGTTGCGGTACATACTTTTTTATTGTAACACTGTCGCAAATATCTAATCTGGCATTGCGGCTAATGATTAAATGGGTATCTCGACTGTGCCCCCTAAGCCTATGTAATAAGTCATCCTTCCAAGTTACTGGCACCTTGGAGCCGATTCGCAGTTTCTGTAACTAAGGCTCTTTCAGTCTCAAATCGCGAGTCTGAGCAAGTATTCTGCCTTCCGCGTGTGCGTGGACTGATGACGCAAGGTGGGTCATTGTGAGAGGCCGCCCTGTTTTCTGGAACACGTGCCGCGAGGAGAGTGAGTGATGAGCCGTCAGCTGGGAGAACGGTGCGTCACAACATCGCGTCCAGCCCGACAACATCCTCAAAGGCTGCCCGCTCTCTGTTTACTGATTCGCAAAGGCTGTTAACAGACCTATCTGGCAGCAGGAAGACACAAAAATGCGTCACTTTCCAACACAGCTTTCTAGATGGCTGTGCGACGTTACGTTCCCCTGCTTACGATCTAGGCTGGTCCGGCTCAACACGGCGCGAAATGCGCGGCCTATAATAATCAGCGCGGCTTTTATAACAGAACACATTTTTCATAGTATTTCTTTTCGCAATTTTGTAAATGTGTATATTTTGTCATTTTATTTTCAATACTAATTATTTGAAATACTGTGACGCATATTTATTACAAATCATTTAAAAACAATATTGTAAAGAAATGTACGAGACACGTTCCCAAAGTCACGTTTTTGGTATGTATAACTACAGTCTCTAACCAAAGATAATATCGGCGTGGCACTAACATCGTTAGCACACGAGACCGCACACACGAGAGTTGCAATTTGACAATAAGTGACTCCCGACAAGTGAATAACTGCGAAAGCGTGCAAAACTTCGTGGCGACAAAAGCTTGGGCAAGGCAGTATGGAGATAATCAGCAATAGAATGGTACTGCGATTGTTGGGAAGAGACTCAAGAGTATTAATGAAAGAAGAGTAGTCCTTCTGTGTGGCCAAATACACACGTCAAAAAAGTTTTGCATCACTTCTGTTCCGAGAGTTCCGGAACCTGTACTCGGTTCTAGGAGCTCATGAACCTGTACAGAAAACTGGAATAGAGATCAACATAAACATCATTTCCACCATTTCAGCGAGACCTTCAGAGATAGTCGTCCAGATTGCTGTACACACCGGTGCCCCTGATACTCAGTAGCACGTCCTCTTGCTTTGATGAATGTCTGTATTCATCTTGGTATATTATCCAGAAGTTCATGGAGATACTTTTTGTCGAGGTTGTTGCACTCCTCAACGCAATTCCCGTAGATCCGTCAGAGTGGTTGGTCCCAGTCTGTCCCAGGCATTTTCGACACGGTTCATGTCAGGAGAACATGCTGGCCACTCTAGTCGAGTGATGCTGTTGTCCTGAAGGACGTCATTCACAAGATGTGCACGATGGGGGCGCGAATGGTTGCACTATCAGTCGGAGCACGGCATTCACGTATCGTACGGCGCCTTCCATGACCACCAGCAGCTTACGTCGACCCCACATAATGACTCAAAACAGCAGGGAATCTCCATCTTGCTGCACTCGCTGGACAATGTGTCTACGGCGTTCAGCCTGACTGGGTAGTCTCCAACGATTGTCTTGTTGAAGGCATATGCGACAATCATCGGTGAAGAGGACGTGACGCCAATCCTAAGCGCTCCATTCGGCATATTGTTGGGCCCATCTGTACCGCACTGCATGGTGTCGTGGTTGCGAAGATGGACCTCACCATGGTCGTCGGGAGTGAAGTTGCGTATCATGCAGCCTATGGCGCACAGTTTGAGTCGTAATACGACATCCTGTAGCTGCACGAAAAGCATTATTCTACATGGTGGCGTTGCTGTGATGGTCTTCCCGAGGCATAAGCCTTAGATAGCGGTCATCCACTGCAGTAGTAGCCCTTGACCCTCCTGAGCGAGGCATGTCATTGACAGTTCCTGTCTCTCTGTAAGCACTCCATGTCCGAACGACATCGCTTTGGGTAACTCCGAGACGCCTGGCCACTTCCCTTGTTCAAAGCCCTTCCTGGCACAAGGTAACAATGCGGACGCAATCGAACCGCGGTATTGACCGTCTAGGCATGGTTGAACTACAGACAACACGCGCCGTGTACCTCCTTCCTGGTGGAATGACTGGAACTCAATCGGCTGTGAGACCTCCGCCATCTAACAGGCGCTGCTCGTGCATGGTTGTTTACATATTTGGGCGGGTTTAGCGACATCTCTGGACAGTCAAAGGGACTGTGTCTGTGATGCAATATCCACAGTCAAAGTCTATCTTTAGGAGTTCTGGGAACACGTGTGATACAAAACTTTTTTTGATGTGCGTACATATAGTTCTCATTTTGAGGCTGAAGCTCTTTTGTCGGTGTTTGCTCAACGGCGAACCAGCTCCAAAGCCATGTATATCATAAAATTCAGTTCGTGAGAGCAGAAGAATGTTTGCTTAACATCTGTCATCATCACGTCACAAAAAGTCGGAGTACTTTGTGTCCACTGGTAGCGTAGCGAGAGATTTGAAAGTGATCTGAATTACAAACTTATTTTCCATCCGAATGGTAGATTTCCCGACGTGGATACCTTTCCAAAATTTTATCTATTAAGTCCCTCCTATGGGCCCTCGAAATCTGGAATAGGAATTGTAAAACCCCCTATACACTTAGAACTGTTAACGAAATTTTCAAATTATTCAACTCACTTAGTTCACCCTGTGTGTGTGTGTGTGTGTGTGTGTGTGTGTGTGTGTACACAATACAGCGGATTCGCTTTCGGTATGACATTGCTGCTAATCTCCATATGGCCAGGACATTTCGGTATAGTTCCCTTGAAAGCGCCTAACTGATTTCTTTCCGTATCCTCCTGTATCTGAGCTTTCACTCCGTAGCTAATGACCCGGTCACGGACAGGACGGTAAACCATAATTTTACATTTTTCCCGCGTTACGTTTAACACGTTTTTAAAAAAAATGCATGATGGGGTCTGCAGATCAGTAGAGTTGGCAACGCATTAGCGGCATTATTAGTCAGGTACGAGATAGCAGCGAGTGAACCGTAAAGCCGTCAGCAGCAGCCGTGAGTCCGGCACAGAGGCGGTGTCCGCTCGTGGCCTCTCTGTATGTACAGGACACTACGGAGCACGGGGCTGTGTTTGCCCTGCGTGCCCGGCGGCAGCTGTGGCGTCGCGGTGGTGGGGGTGGATGGGAGGGGGGTGGAGGAGGGGTTAAGGAAGGGAGGTGGAACGTGTTAACCGCTTCCATCGCTCACTGCTCTCGCGTAGCTCTCGCTCGGCACCATTTCCGACCAGTGTTGGTCCACAGCTAACGTGGGGCTTCTGACTAGGCAACTTTACACATACAATGCCTGAAGAACGAAGTCTTGCAGCACTCAAGTATTTCCATGTCTCTGGGATATGCTGATTCAATGCGTGCGTGACGGCTAGTGGGTGTGTATAACGTCTCTGGATCTTTGCAGTCTTAAATAGCAAGATAGCATGCTGAGATGATGTGGGCGTGCTGCTTATCGCCATGCACTTTGAGAAAAGTCGAATCATTGAAACAAGGGTCGTGGGAGTATATCAATAGACAGTGGGTTGCAAATCAACGACCGCAGAACGAGTGGTGATGAGACGGTTTCTACATCTGCATATCCATACACACTCCTCAAGCCACCGTTCGGTGCATGGCGGGGGGTACCCTGTACAACTACTGGTCATTTTCTTTCCCGTTCCACTAGCAAATACAGCGAGGGAGAAACGACTGGCTATATGCCTTCATATGTGACCTAATTTCTCGTATCTCGTACCTTATCCTTACGCAAAATGTATTTTGCGGCAGCTTTAAATACCAGTTCTCTTAATTTTCTCATCAAAGTTCCTCGAAAAGAAAATTGCATTCCCACCACAGATTCTCACCTCAGTTCCCGAAGCATTTCCGTAATACTTGCATTTTGTTCGAACTTAGAAGTAATAAATCTAGCAGAGCTCCTCTAATTTGCTTCGATGTCTTCCTCTGATCCGACTTGGTGTAGATCTCGGATACTACAACAGTACTCAAGACAACGCCGCGCGGGATTAACCGAGTGGTCTAAGACGCTGCAGTCATGCACTGTGCGGCTGGTCCCGGCTGAGGTTCGAGTCCTCCCTTGAGCATGGTTGTGTGTGTTTGTCCTTAGGATAATTAAGGTTAAGTAGTGTGTAAGCTTAGGGACTGATGACCTTAGCAGATAAGTCCCATAAGATTTCACACACATTTGAACTCAGGAATATATGCTGTGTCCTTTACGGAAGAAAGACGCTACCCTAACGTTCTCCCAATAAATGCAAGTCGACCATTCGCCTTTCTTACTACAGTCCCCATATGCTCGTCCCATTTCATATCGCTTTGCAATCTCACTTCCAGGTATTTAAAAGACATCACTACGTCAAACAGGACATTGCTAACGCTATATTCGAACAGTGTGGATTTGTTTTTGCATCTCATCCGCGTTAGCTAACATTTTTCTACATTTAGACCTTGCTACCATTCATCATAATCACTAGAAATTTTGTTAAGTCATCTTGTATCCTCCCACAGCACTCAACTTAGACACCTTCCCGTACACCACAGTATCATCAGCAAACAAGCGCAGACTGCTGCCTACGTTGTCGCCAGATCATTTATGTATACTGAAAATAACAGCGGTTCTGCCACACTTGCTGGAGCACTCCTGGCGGTGCCCTTGTCTCTAACGAACACTGGCGGTCGAGGACAACATTCACCACAACAGTGCGGAAAGAAGAACAGGCACGGGTCCTTCCAGACGGACAACGTCATCAGAAGATCATAGGGTTATTTGAATCGCTCTGGCAAAGAGACGTATGACAATAAGTGAAATCAGGCCAGAGATTAAACGCATAGCGCCACCACGAACCGTCGGGAACAGGTCACTGGAATCTGGGTTGAGATCTCTAGTTGTCATGCTTCGTTTCTCACCGACTCCAGACCAAATACAAAAGAAACTTGAATGGTGTACGGCCAGAGTCGACCGTGTCACTGAGTGGCAGCAGTAAGTGCCGCTTCTGGTTGGATGGCCAGACCGACGACAACGTTTCCATAGACGCCCAGCTGAAAGGTCACAGGAAGCAGCGATTCCTCTTTCCGGAACCGTGGTGTGAGACGCTATTGGTTATGAGAACAAGACTGATTTGGCAATTATTGAATGGAGGCTGAAAGCTCACCAGTATGTGGCAAGACTGTTTAACGCTATTGTCGTACTCTTCAAGAGCATGGAGTCAAATGTCATAATCCAGCAGATTTGAGGAATGTATGGCTCCTGACTCGCCTACTGGGTCCGCTGATTTGTCACTCGTAGAGTATGTTCAGCGATGGGAGGACGTACCCTTCTTACCATCCTACTGCCAGTAATCTTCATGAACTGAGCAATATGTATGAGGCACGGCAAGAATTCCTCAAGATGACAATTTCGACCCTGTTTGCCTCCATGCCGCAATGAATACAAGAGTGTTTTCGGACCTTGGGGTCATACCGCCTATTGGTGTTGCTGATGCACATCAATTCCACCAAGTCTGATATACATCCCACTGCCGCTTCCAATTTCCGTCAGTGCAGTTACACAGGAAGTCCAAAACCCTTAGCGTTCAATGTAGACAGATCGTAGAGGTTCCTAAACTGAGTGCTATTAGATGAGGTGCCCATGATCAGAAAAGAATATTTGTTGGCATAAACAGCTTAAATATTATAGCAATAATACGAAGGGTGGGAACTATAATAGTGGCAACTATTTATTTACAGCTCGTACAAAATAGATACGTGTCTCAGAGTTTTACTGACCTTCAAAGCAGTCACCGCACTGTGTATAACCCGTTGCCAGTGCTGTGGAAGTTGTAGGATACTTTCAGCAGTGCCAGGTTTGTTGGCAGTTCGAGTGGAGCGGGCTATTGCCCGACGAATTTGTAGCAGTTCTGAAGCGAACGCCGTGAAGTGTTTCCTTCAGCTTAGAAATCAAGTTGAACTGATGGGGGCTTAAGTCAGGAGAGTGCAGTATGTGGTATAGCACTTAGCAGGCCCATCAGTCAAACACATCAGTAACAGCTTGCACTGTACGTGTTTGAGAATTGTCCTGCAAAGTGATAGTCAGGTCTGCAGAAAGTGTCATCACTTCTCTCTCCAAGCTGGTCGTAGGATGTGTTCCAAAAATGAACAGCATAGAGACAGAAGTGATGTCATATCTTCAGGACCTGAGCATCATTATGCAGGACAATGCTCAAGCACGTACGGTGCAAGCTGTTACTGATTTGATGGGGCTGCTAAGTGCTATACCACCTACTGCTCTCCCTTGACTTAAGCCCTCGTAAGTTCAACTCGATTTCTAAACTGAAGGACACTTCACAGCATTCGCTTCAGAACTGCTACAAACTGGTCGGGCAATAGACTGTGCCGCTCGAACTGTCAACACAACTGGAACTGCTAAGAGTATCCTACGACTTGCACATCGCTGGCAACGGGTTATACACAATGCTGGTGACTACTTTGAAGGTCATTAAAACTTGGAAACACGTATCTGTTTTCTACGAGCTGTACATATATAGTTGCAACTATTAAAGTTCCAACCCTCTTATAAACTTGCAGCATCTCTTCAAAGTGATAACCACCAGCTTGAACGCACGCATTACACCGTTGCGAAAAATATTGTCTCACACTCTCTAATACCCTTGGTGTTTACAATGCGGTAACAGGAAGTCATGGGATAGCGATATGCACACTTGAAAATGGCACCAGTATCGCGTACGCAAGATATAAAAGGGTAGTGCATTGGCGGAGCTGTCGTTTGTACTCAGGCGATTCATGTGAAACGGTTTTCGATGTGATTATGGTCACGTGACGGGAATTAATAGACTTTGAATGCGTAGGAGCCTGACGCATGGGACATTCCATTTTAAAAATCGTTAGAGAATTCGGTATTCTTAGATCCACAGTGTCAAGAGTGTGCCGAGCATAGTGTGGAAAGTACGACGAACGTGTCAGTTAGGACAACACGAAGAAATTTGGCATTTATGGCTTATGACAGCAGACGACCGATCCGAGAGCCTTTGCTAATGGCACGACATCGCCTGCAGCGCCTCTCCTGGGCTCGTGACCATATTAGTTGGACCCCAGGCGACTGGAAAACCGTGTCCTGGTCAGATGAATCCCGATTTTAGTTGGTAGGAGTTGATGGTAGGATTCGAGTGTGGCGCAGACCCTACGAAGCCATGGCCGAAGTTGACAACAAGGCATGTGCAAGCTGATGGTGGCTCCATAATGGTCTGGGCTATGTTTACATGGATCTGACTGTATCCTCTGGTCCAGGTGTGTGCTGGAGCGTACTTGTAGTATTCATATCTTCTTCCCCTTTCGCTGTTCCATTCCCGAATGACTGATGAGAACAACGACTTTGAGGCTCTGTATTAACTCTGATTTTCTCGTTGCGGTCTTTTAGCGAGATTTATCTGGGATGAAGTAATATGCTGCCTGGTTCTTCCCGACACGTCTCCTCTTGGTATTACACTAGTGAACCTTTCCGCCGGCCGCTGTGGCCGAGCGGTTCTAGGTGCTTTAGATCGGAACCGCGCTGTTGTTACGGTCGCAGGTTCGAATCCTGCCTCGGGCATGGATGTGTGTGATGTCCTTAGATTAGGTAGGTTCAAGTAGTTCTAAGTTCTAGGGGACTGATGACCTCAGATGTTAAGTCACATAGTGCTCAGAGCCATTTGAACCATTTTTTGAACGTTTCCGCACTGCACAAAATCTCTCTTGAAGCCTCTGCCACTGGAGTTGATTGAGCATCTTCATAAAACGCTCGCGCTGACTAAACGATCCTATGACAAAACGTGCCGTTATCGTTGGGTTTTCTGTATCACTTCTGTTAATTCAGCCTGAAAATTCTTCCAATGAATCCAAGTCTGGCATCTTCTTTGCTAGAATGTTGTGACTCCTTTTAAGCATTTTACGGTTGTTACTCTTTCCAATGTTTTGTCACGAAAAGGGTAATCGACCAGTAACGGATTTGTTCGCCTATTCACAAGTAAAGGGAATAGCTAACAAAACTCTCGCTCGCTCAGTACCCGAATTTTACTTGCACGCTTATAAAGAATCATTGCTTGTGATGTGAGACAAACGTGGCGTGTGGATTTTCACCACTCCACTTACAGCTATTGCGGCACTCAAAAACACCGTCGAGGTTGAGAGAGGTCTCATCCATTAAGGAAACTTTATTAGCACTCCGTCTTCAGGCCACAAGTGGCCCACCGGGACCATCCGACCGCCGTGTCATCCTCAGTGAGGATGTAGATAGAAGGGGCGTGTGGTCAGCATACCGCTCTCCCAGTCGTTATGATGGTTTTCTTTGACCGAAGCCGGTACTGTTCGGTCGAGTAGCTCCTCAATTGGAATCACGAGGCTGAGTGCACGCCGAAAAATCGCAACAGCACATGTCGGCCTCGATGGTCACCCATCCATGTGCCAGCCACGGCCCGACAGCGCTTAACTTCGGTGATCTTACGGGAACCGGTGTATCCACTGTGGCAAGGTCGTTGCCACCCATTAAGGAAACAACCTGTAGGAATTTCATCACTACAGTACTGCACTGGATGATCCATTGACAGAATTGAATTCCAGATTCAAAATCATTTGGCGATACCGTTTGCAGAAGTTATTTGCGATAAGGATGTAGTTGCTGCCCCACCATCAGTGAGAATGACTATGTAATCTTATAATGGGATCTTAATTTCCGCTTGGAAATGACAGTTTGTTTCTAGCAAAAGTAGTAAATTAGATAAGAGCTGCCATTAGCTAGACAATAATGTAATTTAAAATATTTGAACGGAGATACATGCTAAACTAGCGATGAATTTATGTTCACACTTCCCTGGACAATGTGATTGACGTTATTCTAAACGATTACATGGTGCACTGGGAGTGAAACCGGAACTTTTTATCATTCTTTCAACTGAGCCTATCGTGAATATATACCAGCACGATGTCTGACGGTCGGCGCAAATCACAGTTTACAAGTTTCTGGGTTTGATGCCGCGCCGCCATTTTGTTTGCACTTTCCTCGATTGCCTCTGTCACGTGTTCGCTGTTCGGGCTGCAGGGAAGAGTGGCTGTACGCCTCCGTGACGGCTCGGAAGTCTGGTGCAAATCATTCTGCCTCAAAGAAACAGCAGCGAGACTGCTTGAGTTTCGCTACGGTTTCGCGACACGCAATTTCTGCGTGCTCCCCTTCGACACATTTGGTTCCCCGCCGGGAGGACACGGCTGGACTTCCGTTATGCATGCGTTGCCGTTACGCAGCCGTACGCAGCCATTATTAGATTCGTCACGCGACGCTTTTGCTCTCCGAGTTGCCGAAGCCCGTAAACGCTCGACACGCAGGGCTGCCACACGCACCGTAATTATCGTATTTTACGTCACAACCGACAATCTTGCCCGCCAGAACTCCATAATTTTAAGCAAACTTGCACACGTCTTTTCCTCTGCATTCCTCAATTCCCTTCGATAGCAATCTGGAGAACCGCCATTCAGCACCAGAATAGAAATTGGCATTTAGGAGAAGGTTGCTATCGATGGGCCAGCTCGATTCCTCTGCCACGTATTGACAATGGAAGCACTGTAGCAGTCGTTAAGTGTATTATTTTGAACAGTTAGTTCATGAGCCCACTCGAAGCGTAAATGGTTGCAAAAGCATGTTTGACCTTTAAGCAACAAACAACCCTGGACAAATAGTGAGTGTTGTGACGAATACAGGGATTAGCGACCACAAGGCAGTTACTGCTACGCTCAATACCGTAACACCTACAACCATCAAAAAGAAACGCAAAGTGTATTTATTTTAAAAAGCTGATAAAAATGCTCTTAACGCCTTTTTAAGAGACAGTCTGCACTGCTTCTGATTTGATCACGTAAGCGCAGAAAAGATGTGGAATAATTTCAAAGATAGTATCAACAGCAATTGAGAGAGATACACCACATAAATTAATAAGTGGTGGTACTGATCCCCCATGGTACACAAAACGGGCCACATCGTTGTTGCAGAAGCAACGAAAAAAGCATGCCAAATTTAAAAGAACGCAAAATCTCCAAGATTGGCAAATTTTTACACAAGTTCGAAATATAGCGTGTACTTCAATGCGAGATGATTTTAATAATTTACACAACGAAATTCTGTCTCGAAATCTGGCAGAAAACCCAAAGCGATTCTGGTCATACAAAAAGCACACCAGTGGCAAGACGCAATCAATACCTTCACTGTGCGATAAGAACGGTGAAGTCAATGATGAGAGTGCTACTAAAGCAGAGTTATTAAACACGTTTTTCCGGAACTCCTTGAAAACTCCTTGCAAAATGATTTAGATATGATATCTGTATGGTGCGAAAAGTGGCAGTTGACCCTAAATAAAGAAAAGTGTGAAGTTATTCACTTGAGTACTAAAAGAAATCAGCTAAATTTCGATTACGCGATAAGTCACACAAATTCAGCTAAATACTTAGGGATTACAATTACAAATAACCTAAATTGGGCCGGCCGCGGTGGTCTAGTGGTTCTAGGCGCTCAGTCCGGAACCGCGCGACTGCTACGGTCGCAGGTTCGAATCCTGCCTCGGGCATGGATGTGTGGGATGTCCTCAGGTTAGTTAGGTTTAAGTAGTTCTAAGTTCTAGGGGACTGATGACCACAGATGTTAAGTCCCATATTGCTCAGAGCCATTTAAACCATTTTTGAACCTAAATTGGAACTATCACATAGATAATATTGTGGGTAGAGCAAACCAAAGACTGCGATTCATTGGCAGAACACTTAGAAGGCGCCACAGGTCTACTAAAGAGACTGCTTACACCACGCTTGCCCGCCCTATTCTGGAGTATTGCTGTGCGGTGTGGTTGGTTGGTTTGGGGAAGGAGACCAGACAGTGAGGTCATCGGTCTCATCGGATTAGGGAAGGACGGGGAAGGAAGTCGGCCGTGCCCTTTGAAAGGAACCATCCCAGCATTTGCCTGGAGCGATTTAGGGAAATCACGGAAAACCTAAATCAGGATGGCCGGACGCGGGATTGAACCGTCGTCCTCCCGAATGCGAGTCCAGTGTCTAACCACTGCGCCACCTCGCTCGGTCTGTGCGGTGTGGGATCCGCATCAGGTGGGTCTGACGGATGACATCGAAAAAGTACAAAGAAGGGCAGCTCGTTTTGTATTATCGCGAAATAGGGAAGATAGAGTCACAGACATGATACGTGAAATGGAGTGGCATTCATTAAAACAAAGGCGTTTTTCGTTGCGACGGGATCACCTCATGAAATTTCAATCACCAATTTTCTCCTCCGATTGCAATAACATTCTGTTGGCATCCACCTGCGTAGGGATAAATGATCATCACGATAAAAAAAAGAGAAATCAGGGCTCGCACATAAAAATTTAAGTACTCATTTTTCCCGCGTGCCGTTCGAGAATGGAACGGTAGAGAGACAACTTGAAGGTGGTTCATTGAACCCTCTGCCAGGCACTTTATTGTGAATAGCAGAGTAATCACGTACATGTAGATCATGTAGATGTATCCAACGTAGTAGTGAGTTTGTCCTCAAAGACACAAAGCAACAGTGAAAGAAGGTAAGATTTGCACTATGTTATCGTGACTGAGTAGTATTAGTTATTGAAATGTCGCAGTAGTATAGTAACAGTGATTAAATTTCTGCAGCGACCATTTCTCCATATTCGCAGTATGAAGTTACGTACTGCGCGTGGAGACTAGGTGGTGTTAAGTGATACCGTGCGAATGGCTCTGAATGAGCCACTTCGAATTTTGTATAATGTTAGGTCAAGGTAGGCGACTATGAACAAAATTTAAGTAATCGTTTTTATTGTATGTTTTCTAGTAGTTTGTAAGAGTAGACATTCAAAAGAGGTTCTTTTCTCTTCGAAGGAGAGATTTCTACTTTTAGTCCCCTTGGTTTCGAATACGTGTTGTTCAGTTTCAGATGACAACAAAAAACTGTTGAAAATAAAAATACCGGGTGATCAAAAAGTCAGTATAAATTTGAAAACTGAATAAATCACGGAATAATGTAGACAGAGAGGTACAAATTGACACACATGCTTTGAATGACATGGGGTTTTATTACAACCAAAAAAATACAGAAGTTCAAAAAATTTCCGACAGATGGCGCTCCATCTGATCAGAATAGCATAACAAAATAAGACAAAGCAAAGATGATGTTCTTTGCAGGAAGTGCTCAATATGTCCACCATCATTCCTCAACAATAGCTGTAGTCGAGGAATAATGTTGTGAATAGCACTGTTAAGCATGTCCGGAGTTATGGTGAGGCATTGGCGTCGGATGTTGTCTTTCAGCATTCCTAGAGATGTCGGTCGATCACGATACACTTGCGACTTCAGGCAACCCCACAGCCAATAATCGCACGGACTGAGGTCTGGGAACCTGGGACGCCAAGCATGACGACAGTTGCCGCTGAGCACACGATCGTCACCAAACGACGCGCGCAAGAGACCTTTCACGCGTCTAGCAATATGGGGTGGAGCGCCATCCTGCATAAACATCGTACGTTCCAGAAGGCTGGGGATGATGCGATTCTGTAACATATCGGCGTACCTCTCACCCGTCACGGTAGCAGTTTTGCTGTCCAGCGCCATCCGTCAGACATTTTGTGAACTTTGTATTTTTTTTGTTCTAACAAAACCAAGCACGTGTGTCAATTTCTACCTCTCTATCTACATTATTCCGTGGTTCATTAAGTTTTCAAATTTATATTGCCTTGTAGATCACCCGGTAGCATGAAGTACATTGACACTTATTTACATGTGTGTAGTATTTGACAGCTATGACACTGTAGGTAATTCATGGAAACTGCCTGGCCCAATGAAGGGAACCAGTCACCTTGATCGCGCTAATGACACACATTTTTATTTTGCAAATATTCCGTTAACCGTGAATATTTATGGCTAGTGAAGTACGAAAGATAATTTTCAAGTAACTCTGAAAATAAAATATTTATTACGATATCCGAGGGTTTTATTAAACATTTCTTTTAGGTGGACGATTGTCCCGCCCTGGTAGCTGAGTGGTCAGCGCGACGGAATGTGATACCTAACGGCCCGGGTTCGATTCCCGGCTGGGTCGGACATTTTCTCCGCTCAGGGACTGGGTGTTGTGTTGTCATTATCATCGTCACTTCATCCCCATCGACACGCAAGTCGCCGAAGTGACGTCAACTCGAAAGACCTGCACCGGGCGAACGGTCTACCGGACGGGAGGCCCTAGCCACAGGGCATTTTCCAGGTGGCTCATCGATAGCAACCTTCCCCTACAACTGCTCACGCTCTGTGTCACTGTACAGGGCCTGGCGGGATACTTGGTTTATGTTTATTACTATTCTCTTTTCGTATTGATGAGGGTACAGGCGCCCCTGTACGCACAATAGACCTGTAATTCACGCGGGACCTACTCGAAGACACAACGGTAGCAGCAGCATTCTCGCATGGTATTCTTCCAGTACAGGTATCCAACAGAATTTCCTGGGGACATCGTCATCGTTTTTCCAATGTTTCCCATCTAAGCTACGCGAGCAGCTCTGCTACAGTCGTATGTGATCCATACTGACCTACTACAGTCATATCAACACGTCTCCGAATTCCTTCGACCTCTGCTGCCACGCGTACTTGGTGATCACTGTAAACGCTGGATCGATTCTCTACAAGGTGGCAGTGGACAATAACGAAAGCAAAACGTTTCGGTGAAACGTTTGGCTGCACAAACGAGTCTTTTGATAGGTAGTTGCTAACGCGTGGTTGCGAGTCGCCACGGACTTCTATATAAAACGTTGTCGTTGTTAGTACAAAAGTATTTCAGATGTAAACTTTCTGATTAAGTCCTCAACTAACCGGGCTTAAATTTCACCCTCGATCCATGATTCGGGACTGTGGTACGTGGATTATTTTGCTGCTGCTGTAGGACGATATCTAACGCATTGTGTCCAAGGATACATCTACACGGCTACTCTGCAGTTCACACATAAGTGATTAAAAGAGGGATTGTCGAATCACTTTCACTCTGTCTATATTCCGTTCTATTCTGGAACAGCACGCGTGAAAAACGAGCCCTTAAGTCATTTCGGGTGAGTTCCGTTTTCTCTTATTTTATTACGATGTTCATTTATGTGTAGGTGACTGTCAATAAAATATTCTATCATTCGGAGGAGAAAGCTGGAGGCTGAAAGTGCGTGAAGAGATTTTGCCGCAGTGAAAAACGCCTTTGTTTTAATGACTGCCACCCGAAGTCGTGTATAATATCCGTGGCTCTCTCCCGTAGCCGGCCGGAGTGGCCGTGAGGTTCTAGGCGCTACAGTCTGGAGCCGAGCGACCGCTACGGTCGCAGGTTCGAATCCTGCCTCGTGCATGGATGTGTGTGATGTCCTTAGGTTAGTTAGGTTTAAGTAGCTCTAAGTTCTAGGTGACTGATGACCTCAGAAGTTAAGTCGCATAGTGCTCAGAGACATTTTAATTTTTCTCTCCCGTGTTTCGCGATAATACTAAAGGAGCTGCCCTCCACTGAACTTTTTCGATGTCCTCCGCCAATCTTATCCGGTAAGGATCACCTGCGCAGTACCTTATGGAGGGCGGACAAGCACGTTCTAGGCAGTCCGTTTAGTGCATTTGTTGAGTCTTCTAAGTCTTCTACATGTAACGTGTAGTCTTTGGCCACCTTCCGCACAACAATTTCTATGTTATCGTTCCCACTGAAGTTGTTCGTAATTGTAATTCCTATGTATTTATTTGAATTCACAGCCTTCAGATTTGTGTGATTTACCGTGTAACTGAAATTTAGCGCATTCATTTTAATACTCGTGTCGATTACCTCACATTTTTGCTCATTTGGGACCAATTGCCACTTTTTGCATCATACGGATATTTTTTCTAAATCATTTTGCAATTGATTTTGACCTTCTGATGTCTTTGCTACACTGTAAATGACAGCGTCGGCTGCAAACACTCTAAGATGACTGCTCATATTGTCTCATAAATCATTTATATAGATTACAAACAGCAGCAACAGCACTTCCTTGGGGAACACCAAATATCATTTCTGTTTTATTCGATGACTTTCCGTCATTTGTTACGAACTGTGTCCTTTCTGACAGGAAATCACGAATACAGTCGCGCAATTGAGACGATACGCCATGGACACAGAATTTGATTAGAAACCACTTGTGAGGGACGTTATCAAAAGCCTTTTGGAAATATAGAATACACAATCAATTTGACATCGCCCTTCCGTTGCACTCATTACTTCGTGTCGTACGAGAACGATGTTTTCTGAACCCAGGCTGACTGTGTGTTCAAATGGTTCAAATGGCTCTGAGCACAATGGGACTTAACATCTGTGGTCATCAGTCCACTAGAACTACTTAAACCTAACTAACCTAAGGACATCATACACATCCATACCCGAGGCAGGATTCGAACCTGCGACCGTAGCAGTCGCGCGGTTCCGGACTCAGCGCCTAGAACCGCTAGCCACCGAGGCCGGCCACTGACTGTGTGGAAAATGACCGTTACCTTTGAGGTAATTCATAATGTTTGACCTCAGTATATGTTCCACAGTTATATTACAAATCGACGTCACTATCGTGGGGTCTGTGGAGCAATGCCTTACAGGCCACCTGATCTCAATCTCCTGGAATTTTCTGTCCTGGGTCATCTTCGAAGTGAAGTGTACAACGCTCTCGTTCATAAGGTTGAATAATTGGAGCAGCGCACTGCACAGTCATGTCAATGTTAACCAGATGGCCAGTACCCGTTTCAAATAATTCGCAGAGACGGGAGCAGTATTCCCTACAAATACGACGATGCCGTGTGGAGCACGTCCTTTAACAGAGACGAGTGCGCCTTCAACCGTGACATGTGATCCGCTGACAAAGTGTTGCATTTGTCTTTTAGAGCACAGGTGAAATTTGAGCCCAGTTAGATGTGGACTCCATCGAAAATATTACATTTAAAGTACGAGATACAAGATGAGTCAGGTGCCTAGGTTTACGCAACCCGCAGTGTTATAACTGGCCTTCATAAGCTGCGCGCGCAAGTTTCACGTTATCTCGCTAGCTAGGCGCAAACTGTTAGTCCTGCAGAGAAAAAATGAGCAAGACCATTTGGTAGGAAATTTAACGTAAATTAAATTTTATACTGGGATACGTATCGCTGGAGGCCGTGGTTTTCGAGTCATTCACGGAAAACGTACAAAAGTAACCTACAAACGCACCTACACCCCCACGCTCCTCAGCACGAGCCAGGATCTCTAGTAAGTAGTTCGTGGTATTCCATCCTAGCACTGAACAAAAATTTCAGACTATACTGTATTCGAACATTATGAATCACCTCGAAGGGAACTATCTATTGACACGTAATCAGCATGGCTTCAGAAAACATCGCTCTTGTGCAACGCAGCTAGGTCTTTATTCGTACGAAGTAATGTCCGCTATAAACAGGGGATCTCAAGTTGATTCCGTATTTCTAGATTTCCGGAAAGCTTTTGACACCGTTCCTCACAAGCGACTTCTAATCAAGCTGCGGACCTATGGGGTATAGTCTCAGTTGTGCGACTGGATTCGTGATTTCCTGTCAGGAAGGTCGCAGTTCGTAGCAATAGACGGCAAATCATCGAGTAAAACTGAAGTGATATCAGGTGTTCCCCAGGGAAGCGTCCTGGGACCTCTGATGTTCTTGATCTATATAAATGACCTGGGTGACAATCTGAGCAGCTCTCTTAGATTGCTCGCAGATGATGCTGTAATTTACCGTCTAATAAGGTCATCCGAAGACCAGTATCAGTTGCAAAGCAATTTAGAAAAGATTGCTGTATGGTGTGTCAGGTGGCAGTTGACGCTAAACAACGAAAAGTGTGAGATGATCCACATGAGTTCCAAAAGAAATCCGTTGGAATTCGATTACCCGATAAATAGTACAATTCTCAAGGCTGTCAATTCAACTAAGTACCTGGGTGTTAAAATTACGAACAACTTCAGTTGGAAGGACCACATAGATAATATTGTGGGGAAGGCGAGCCAAAGGTTGCGTTTCATTGGCAGGACACTTAGAAGATGCAACAAGTCCACTAAAGAGACAGCTTACACTACACTCGTTCGTCCTCTGTTAGAATATTGCTGCGCGGTGTGGGATCCTTAGAGGTGGGATTGACGGAGGACATCGTAAGGGTGCAAAAAAGGGCAGCTCGTTTTGTATTATCACGTTATAGGGGAGAGAGTGTGGCAGATATGATACACGAGTTGGGATGGAAGTCATTACAGCAAAAACGTTTTTCGTCGCGGCGAGACGTTTTTACGAAATTTCAGTCACCAACTTTCTCTTCCGAATGCGAAAATATTTTGTTGAGCCCAACCTACATAGGTAGGAATGATCATCAAAATAAAATAAGAGAAATCAGAGCTCGAACAGAAAGGTTTAGGTGTTCGTTTTTCCCGCTTGCTGTTCGGGAGTGGAATAGTAGAGAGATAGTATGATTGTGGTTCGATGAACCCTCTGCCAAGCACTTAAATGTGAATTGCAGAGTAGTCATGTAGATGTAGATGTAGACGAACTACTCGCGATATTGTATCTCTATTGGTCTCTTTCGATTTGGCTATAACGTCACCAGCGTAGTCGACTTAACATTATTAATTTAAACGTGCTCATGAGGATAATGGATGAAAAACTTCTTTTGTAAACATTACGCTAAAACTAATTACATTGGCAATGCGATCCAAACTTAATTCTTACAAGAATAGCAGTATCGTAGGCAGAAGTCCTGACGAATATAACGATGTGATTGTTTATGTGAAATTTACACAGACTTCAATTGTCCAATTTGTTAAATACTCAACTAAGCCTGTGGCCGTAATTAGCCCAGTCAACGAAGAAAAAGAAAGTGGAACGTGGGAAATAATTCGTGCAGTCGTGAATATTTGTACAGCGGTAGAAGGGTCGTGAACAACATTGTACCCTAAATCCTGACCGGTGGGATTGAGTGCTGGAGAGGGGGTGCATTTGAAGATCGCTTTCGTACGTTTGTGTTGAATAAACTGAAAATTACTCTAGGGGGAAAAGCATTCAGTACAAAATTTGACTACATTCAGTTTCCTCCAAAAAGGTTCTGGTCATTTTTCTTTCTGTATGACTAACAGCTTGCGCTTAGCGAGGGAGAGAATATGAAAATCTCGCACGGGGATCGTAAGGCCAGCGGGTTGCATAAAACGGCAGCGGTAGGGGCAGCTGAATCAACTTGTTTGTACTGAACCAACAGCGGCTTGTAACCACAAATTCACAGTTAGTTCACACACAGCTCTTCTGCGAACAAATGCTCACTGGAACGTTTTAGCTTCTGTTATCGTATACTTCCACCCATTGCAGTTTAGGCTTCTATGATGCACCCCTGTATAAATCATTGATCTATCATCTTGTATGTGATTTGTTTTACTGATGTACTGCACGTTCCCAGAATCCTTCCAAAAAAACAGTGTCATCTGTCTGCTTTCCCCACTACTGATTCGCTATTAGTATTTTCTCTAAATATCGTATCATGTGATGGGCTAAATACTTTCGTCTCTAATCCTGTAATATAATACTACTGGGTTCTTTCTCTTTGACTAACGTCCATTTGTTGCATTTATCAGTCATTCCACTGAGTGGAAATTTCCTTCCAGCCTTCTGTATTTCCGTACGATTGTCGACGATGGCTTCCTGTAGAAAATACCGTCGTCAGCACAAAATCTGACAGTACAGCTGCCTTTATCTATCTCGTTTATAGGTTTGTGAGAAGGTCAGAAGTCCTACTAAGTTCCCAGAGGTAACATTCGCTGTTACTTTGGTTTCTGTTGAAGCAAAGGTTTCAGAATTCGTCTCCCCTCCCCCTGTCTCTCCTCTTCCCCTTCCACCCTCTCTCTCACACCGTCCCCTCCTTCCTTTCCCGCCTACTGCTCGTTAGCAACTCCTGATATTGTCAACATCTCCCCACCCTACCCCCAATTACTTCCTACTCATTTCATACATCCTGCTCCGTTGTCGTGCTGTAGCTGCCTGTTTCAAGTATCAATTTTTCCCTCCCCACTCTTTTTAGAGTTTGTAATTAAACTCGAGCTATCTCGAAAGAAGGAAATTGAGTAGCTTGTTAGCTCTGCTGAGTGTCGGATTCAAAACCCGAAAGTTTTACTTCGATATCTTGTGGCGCAGGAAGGGCTTCTGTTGTTTCGCCCGACATTTTTCGACACGAAAAACTACTTGTAATTCTCGTCAAGGGATTACCTGCCTAGGACTCCATCACGAGTTGCCTCTGTACAGGTACAATTTTAAAGTGTTCAGTAATGATGGTCGACTTGCACTGAGGGTACTGCCGAACTGCGGTGGTCTTAGAGAGACACTTCGCTGTTTTATTCACACGTGTGTCGTCATCGCATTCCCACAATCTATATAATCAGCATAAGCCAGTATTTGCTTTTTAAATGATCGTCCACCGACTCAGCTGCTTTGCTCCCATCTTAACGTTCTCCGAGGATACTACTCTTAAAAAGAAGATACGCCAGCACATATCCTTTTTATCTTGTATATACAGCGGATTACACATCATTCCTCCCGTTTTTATTCTGCTATGTATCTCATTCAGTCGAGACGTAAAACCTCCCCAAGAATTTGTAATTCAGTCAAAGGTCAGTACAGTTGACCTTTCTCTGTGCTCTCATACACTGCTCTTCACTGAATGAGGAGATGATGCGTGGAAATGCCGAATTCATTTGCCTTTTCGGCGATTAATGGACGCTGGTACCTTTGAACAACTGGGAGGAAACAGTAAGACAGTAGCTTAATCTAGAGAGTATATTGCAGGTTTAGCAGCCTAATTTCTCGATGGTTTCAGAATGTGATTTGTTGCAAAGACATTTGCAAGTAACTTTTATCTCCTTCGGGACATTTTCCTTTATTACCTACACATCGCTGCAGCAGTGACTTCAATTGTCCAAAGCCAAGCTGTAGATCGTCAGTTGTCAGTGCCGTACGGTGAGGTTCGAGTGCTCAGGCCAATTTAAAATACTGCGCCCTCTTATAAGCAGTTAGAAATTCAAGTTTTGAAAATTATAAAATAATTCATTTATATTCACTTCGGAACTGTACCAGTTTATAGTTACCAATTCAAGCACAACAAAATAGGGAAACAAAAAAATTAAACATTAGACATTGCAGCATACAAATTGCAATTACTTAAAATCTTCTGTATTTTCTTCTTGCGAATTTTTTAATTACGTGGTTAAAATTTAGATATAATTTTCTTTGAGATGATGAAATCGTTAGGTTATTTATCTTTTCCTTTCCGATTTGAAAAAACTACTTTCACAATTAGCATTTGACACAGTGACTGCCAGAAAAATTCTTTGTTTCACGACAATGTTAATTAAGCTCTCTTCCATCTTACACTTATTTATACAGCTTATTGCAAATTGAATGTTTCAGCTATGACTGCTAAAGTACATCGTATCAGATGCCGCATTTCTGTATTTAAAGAAGTTCGTTCAGCAGAAAACATTTTTTGCAGGGACACGCGAATTACAAGTGGTGTAATTCTACACCAAGCAGCCTACATGATACTGTTCTTCACAATTTATATTAAACTATCTCATGAAGATCTATGTGACAGATCTCAGAATTTCTTAGAAGATGGAACTCAACACGAAACCTCATTTGTAAAAATCATTTCGAGAATACCCCAAGGGAGTTTAGTACATCGTCGTTACTGTTCACGATATATATATATAAGGTATGGCGGGTAAAGTCAGAATCTCCGTGATTCTGTTAAGGGACGAACGGTGCAGTTGTGTTTAGGAAAACTGAAACTCCAGAAAAGTGAAGGGAAATGCAGGCAGAAGTACAGAAGGTCACGGCTTTGTATAAGGACTGGTAGATATACATAAACGTAAATAATTGTTTATTTATCTATCGTGGTGAGATCAGAGACACGAAGGCTTCTCTTGCACCCAACTAGACATTTTACATTAGATTTATTTTGACGTATATATTGTAAGAGTTCTTACGTCTAATGTGGAATCCAACACTTGAAAATATTATATAACAAATATTTATAGTGTAACAAAACAAATACAGTTTATGTTCGGCTGTGAGAAATAGAACAATAAAAATAATTTTCAAGTGTGTTGGTTTAAACGGAGTGCAGAGCCAGCAGTGGCCGTGTTAGAAGGTGTGGGAGAGTGTGAGAAGTAGGGACGTCATAAAAGTAACAAAGAAAGGGAGAAACAAATTGAACTGCCTGACTGACAAACTAAAATAGAAATATGAGTAACTCGTACAAAATGCAAACATTGGCTTTAGTGTTTAACAGAGAGAAATAGCCATTAATGTAAATATTTTTAAGGAACAGTTACGAGGATTACGAAGCGCTGCACCTGTTTCATAAATGCAAAAGGACGTCGAATTGTGCGCAGAGTACGGAGGCTGAACAGTAGCAACACAGAAAGAGTTTACCATTGTAATTTTGTTATTGATGGGTACAGCTAAGAGATTAGATAAGTGAGACTGTGTTACACACGGGGAATGACGACACGTCGGGTACCTGATCTGTGATCAGCTACTGGGTTGTATGCGCACTGAGGATAACCGGACACATCCATGTGCTGCAGAATTGACTACCAGATATCACGAGAGACGGACCCTCCACTACAAAAGGCGGAGAGTATTGTGTTTCCACTAGATCTGGGGATATGCAGCTCCTACACGACTGCGCCGCCTGCAGATCATACAGAACAAGGTGCTACGAATCATTAGCAACGCTCCACGCTACACACGCACCTTGGATCTTCACCATGAATAGCGCCTTGATACCCTCAAGGAAGTATTCAAAAAACACGCCACACGACTATACAGGAACTCGAGACACTCGAACAATCCTTTCATCCTCACTCTGGGAAACTACGATCACAACCACAAGTGGAAACACAAGCGGCCAAAGACACTGCTAGCTAGGGCATAGCCACCTGTGGTAAACTAACATACGCAATCAGCGACAAACGTCGGTAAGCCCCTGCATATCAGCAACACTGACTGGCAACTACCAGCTGCTACTAGAGCCGACCAACAGGCCACAGCAGGGACACCGACGAGCTCGCCCACAGGCGCACAAACAATCTGCCAACGTTCCCTCACACTGTGCTTCCGGTATATGACCTATCGGACACAAGATCGATAACAAACCTAGCTGTTGCAGGTTGCTGACGCTGAACGAGGACTCTGTACCAGCACCCAGCGCCAGCCGCCGAGCAGCACAACGCACAACGCCAAGGTATCGACAAGCATGATACCCGCTACTAACAAAGCCTATCCTTGCACAACCTATCGCAGGCACCAAGACCACCGCTACTTCTCTTACCACCCGACCTAATTATCGCAGAGGTTTTTTTCCCTTGGCTCTTGCCTTGCCACTTTTTTTCCTCTGTCCTAAAACTGCTACCCTTCGTCAGATTTCGACCAATCTATCTCCAGATGAGCGCGTATTAATGGTAAACCTTAGTCAGACGAACGCAAACATCGCAGTACCCACATCCTGCGACACCTCACTTTAGTGAATACTAACCCCTATGCAGAGATGGCAGTAGACCTTTTGTGTTGGCCATCATGCCGGTGTCGGGGTGGAGGGGCTCCACCTCTATTTTTAAAAAATGTTGCCACTAGAGAAGCAAAGACAGCAGAATGGGTCTGTCAGGAGAACTCACTGATGTCGAACGTGGGGCAGTCACTGGCAGGTGTCCGGATACTTTTGATCAGATAGTGTATACATGTCGTATGGTAGTTACGTAAATTGGGTGTAAGAAGAACTCACATGGTCAAATGAACGGATGTTGCAGATATAATGTACACTAGCATTCGTGGTCAGTTCTAATCGTCTACTGTTCTCGCCACTTATGACGTACTGGATTACATGGAGATAGTGGAGGTTCAGCGGAACGAGTGACTGCAAAAATTCTTGTCACATCCGGCAGAAACATGTTCCGGAAATTCTGGAGAGCACAGAGGTAAGTCCAGGACTTCCTGCACGTGGCTTCAGTATTTTCTGTCCAATTGGTGTCCTCAGACAAAGCTACAACCAGATTCATCATCGTTTTTTGATTCTCTATAGAGAGAGATAGTCAAGAACAATAGGAGGCAGTTGTTCGTGGAATCCAAGACAGTTAATTCCTTGTGAAATACTAAAATTACTTCGTCCCATATTTTGCACTCGTTTGAACAATGAAGACAGGTCATCATTAGACTGGGCAATGACAGTATTGATACCTTCAGATCTGGCACTTAAGGTAAGGTGGAGATAATCGGCATAGAAATGATATTTAAACAGGAGAGAATTGGCGAGATGACGTACAAAAAGAACAATAGCGGGTCAGTCATGACCTCTGTGGTACTCCTGAAGGAACCATACTGAGAGAAGTTGTAAGGAAATCAAGAAATATGTATGTTAGAGAAGAAATTAACAACTCCAGCAATAAAATCAAATCAATGTGGAATGTTGCTAGAAGGGCGACAGGAAAAGTAACCACTGGTGTAGGTAGTATTACTGTTGAAGAGAATGAGACCATCTTAACTAACAGTACACAGGTAGTCAATATATTTAACAATTGGTGAGAATAGTTCAAAAGAATAAGCCAGGCAGTAGATGGAAGAGCAAGTTTTGAAAAATTTTAGCCAGATTGAGTTTAATCTAACAATCTCTTGTCAAATAAGAAAAATTATTAAATCTTTGACAAATAAATGTTCTGTTGGAGTAGATGACATCTCTAACAAGTTATTAAAACAATGTGGAGCAATTACAGCTGATGTTTGGAGTCACGTATGTAATGCATCACTGACTCAGGGTATTTTTCCAGACAGGTTAAAATACGCTATTGTCAGCCCTCTCTACAAAAAGTGGGAAATCACAGATTTCAATAATTACGGGCCAATATCCTTGCTTACAGCATTTTCAAAAATCTTTCAGAAAGTAATGTACTCAGGAATGGTTAGCCATCTCAACAGTAATTGGATACTTAGTAAATCACAGTTCGGATTTCAGAAATGCTGTTCCACTCAGACAGCAATATACAATTTCACCGTCCACATAATACAGTCTTTAAATAGTAAAATGTCACCAGTAGGAATATTCTGTGACTTATCCAAAGCATTTGATTGTGTGAACCATGACATTATGTTAGAGAAATTACAATTCTATGGTATAAATGGAACAGCATATGAGTGGTTTAAGTCATATCTACAGAACAGGAAGCAAAAAGTCTCTCAAGTTTGCCACTTCATCTGACTGGGGTGAAATTACATTAGGTGTTCCACAAGGTTCGATCATGAGTCCCCTCCAGTTGCTGATATATATGAATGAATTCCCTTCTTATGTGAAACAAGATGCTGAACTGACACTGTTCGCTGATGATACAAGCATAATTATTAATCCAGTAAAAGAAAGTCTGATAGAAAATGATACAAATAAGGTCTTTGGAAAAGTTATTAAATGGTTTTCTGCAAATGGGCTTGCTCTGAACTTTGAAAAAACACAGTACATCCAATTTTCTTCTGCAGAAAGTATAATTCCTTCAATAAACATAACACATCAAAAGAAGTCAGTAGACAGGGTAGAGCATACTAAGTTTTTTTGGTCGCTTTAGGAGATCCAAAATATGAATTTTCCAATTAAGATTCTCATCACTGAAAACAGTAAGAACCGCAAAATATATAGGAGTGCAACACAAACAAGGAAAGTACGCGTAGTTGTAGGAAAAGCAGATGCCAGGCTGAGATGCATTGGAAGAATCTTCTGGAAATGTAATTCAGCCATGAAGGAACTGGCTTACATAACCCACATTAGATAGGTTCCTGAGTTAGTATACAGTTATTTAGTAATTTACTAATAGCGATATGCTAATGACGTACATGTGAACGTCCCTAAGGTCATATTCATGACAATTAGTCACAAGAAAAGTAGTTCCTGAGTGTTTCTGGCCAGTCTGCGACCCTTATCAGGCAAGGATAACAGAGGAGATAGAATAGATTTGAAGAACACCTACAGCTGCGCGTTTCGTCGCGGGATCGTTGAAAAATGCGATTGTGTTTTAGAGACACCAGTGAAACTCCTGTGGCAGAGGCGTCGCGGCGAGGTTTGCTGTTGAAATTCCGAGAGCGTTAATTTAATGAAAAGTCGGGCAACACGTTACTTCCTCCTACACACATCTTGTGAAACGACCGCGACATTAAAATCGCAGAAATTATAGTTTACAGAAAGCCTTTATCATCAACCTCCATTTGCGACTGGAACAGCAAAGGGGCTAAATTATAACGATATCACAAGTACCTTTCGCCATACACACCTCCGGAGTACAGACACAGGCATTTTCAGCGTCGATAAAAGGACGCTTATTTTATAATGTTAATTCGATGTTTTTGTATTCCACACTGTGGAGTCCTTCACGGTTTCCGTCTACAACTGTGGTGATCTTTTGCAGACCTAACTGCTATCTCGAGCCACTGAGTGGAAACCTTGTATCAGAAGACTCTGTCGTGTCGGAGTAGGCAGACACTAGTATTTCAGATGAGTCAACGAATTTCCCCCTGTCGTCAGACACCATTTCTCTCGCATAGCACAGGAGAACGTTAAGTTGGTCATTAGGCCCAGGGGGCAGTGCGATGTCATTGTTCCGTTACTTCGTCCTGTTAGGTGGAAGCTGGACGGCAACACGAGGCGCTTTCAAATTCTGAGACTTCCCATTTTTTTCTCAGAACCGGGAGCAGATGAAAAAATGCGGTTTGGCTTAGATATACGGACCTGCTCCTGTATGAGTGACACAGATGGGAGCACTGTAAGGTACACAGAACGCTAGCGACAAAGACAAGAGTGAGGAGTGATCTTTATACTAGAAATGGCGACGGTTTCATTACGAAAACAGCGAGTAATTATTCGTTTTCTCCAATCGCACCCACTGACACCCACTGAAATTCATCGCCTGCTGATTGAGGCGTGTGTGATGGTGCCACGGATGTGAAGAAGACATGTTCCCGGGTGCGACAGTTCAAAGAAGGCCACATGTCGTGTGACAATGAACCACAACAATCTGGGCATCGCTCCAGTCGGACTGACTTATCAATTACAAAAATAGACTTCACATTTACAGTATACGTAAAACTGTACTGCAATTTCTACCTTCATATTTTCTGACAATAGTGTTCAGTAAATCTACACTACATGGTTCTCCCGGCGACCTTTTGAGATTATATATACCATAAATGTGGCACTGTGTTTAGTATTTCTAGTTATACCTCATTTCTGACAATGTGCCACATCTCTAAAACGCTATCGCATTTTTCAACGGTCCCGTGACGAAACGCGCAGCTGCAGGTGTTTTTCAAATCTATTCTATCTCCTCTGTTATCCTTACTTGATAAGGGTCGCAGACTGGCCAGAAACACTCAGGAACTACTTTTCTTGTGACTAATTGTCATGAATATGACCTTAGGGTCGTTCACATGTATGTCATTAACATACCATTATTAGAAGATCGTTTCAGTAAATCACTGAACAATTGTATATTAACTCAAGAACCTATCTAATGTGGGCTATGTAAGCCAATTCCTTCATGGCTGAATTATGTTTCCTGAAGATTCCTTCAATGCATCTCAGCTTGGCATCTGCTTTTCCTACAACTACGCGTACTTTTCTTGTAAGTGTTGCACTGCTACATGTTTTACGGTTTTTACTGTTTCCAATGATTTATTTTCAGTAGTACAAACAACTAGTAATTGGTCTTTCCACACATTTACGCGGAAAATCTCCCGCAAGTTCAACAAATAGGACAACTGTCAGTCCAGTTTTCGAGAACACTCTAACACAAGCGCTGCAGTAATTAACGTAAGCGATGACCTGAAATATGTCGTATGAAATTGCGAGCCCATAATATTGTCATTACTAGACCAAATATTTTGTTACCGTCAGCTTTGGAATATTGCTCAAAATAAGAAGACAGCTAAAATTTTCTGGAGGTGCGTTGCAGGGGTTTGAAAGCTACATGAGAAAGTTACATCACTGGGTTTCCCGTGGGAATGAAAGGTTGCCTTGGAAGCAAATTCCTTCAGGAATACCACAGAGGTCATGACAGACCCGCTATTGTTCTTTCTCTACGTCAAATACATCTTGCCAGTTCTCTCCTGTTGTAAATATCATTTCTATGCCGATTATCTCCACCTCCCCTTAAGTGCCAGATCTGAAGGTATCAATACTGTCATTGCCCAGTCTAATGATGGCCTGTCTTCATTGTTCAAACGAGTGCAAAATATGGGACGAAGTAATTTTTGTATTTCACAAGGAATTAACTGTCTTGGATTCCACGAACAGCTGCCTCGTATTCTTCTTGACTGTCACTCTATAGAAAATCTGAAAACAATGATGAACTTGGTTGTATGGACAGAAAATACTGAAGCCACGTGCAGAAAGTCCTGGACTTTCCTCTGTGCTCTCCAGCATTTCCGGAACATGTTTCCGCAAAAAGTATGTCTCAATATGTTGAAGAGATGTTCAGTTGTCTCACGTAATATGCTCACGAGTGTTGAACAGTGACATATTACTCTTCTAATTTAGGCACTATAAATTGAATGTAATTACAGCATCGGAAACCAGCTATGAATCAATTGCATAATGAAAATGACACACAAAAAATAAGGAGTATAGCAGCGGTTAATTGTGTAAATATCTAACTACAAATGTAAAGATCCGAGATCACTCCTCGTCCTGTCCTACGGTTCATTTATGTCACTTATAGCTTCTTTCACACCTCTAAATGATTTGTATCTGCGTGAAATGCCTAATCACAACGTAGTTCGTCGTCCACGTTAAGCAGAAAGTGACCGCATAACTGCCCGCAAAAATCAGTTTGAAGGTCGGAGGAAGGCAACGTTTTTCTATGCCTAATAAAACAGAGTCGTATTGAAACCAACCGTCTGCTTGATGACTGCTTTACCTTAATTTTTTTCAAAGAGCAAAGTACGTTGTTGATAAAGAGTAAAATCTGACTTATCAGGGCTAGCAGAATATTGTGTGTAGTTAGAATGTCAACATACAATGCAGATCTCGTACTATAAGTTAAGTGAGAGTCTTGATGACCTACTGTGCAGTCCAAAAATGGTTCAAATGGCTCTGAGCACTATGGGACTTAACTTCTAAGGTCATCAGTCCCCTAGAACTAAGAACTACTTAAACCTAACCAACCTAAGGACATCACACACATCCATGCCCGAGGCAGGATTCGAACCTGCGACCGTAGCGGTCGCGCGGTTGCAGACTGTAGCGCCTAGAACATCTCGGCCACCCCGGCCGGCTTACTGTGCAGTTCCTCGCGTATCGATTTCCATGATCAGTAAAGGACTTATCATCTTTGTCTCGTAACTACGATAATGAGGATGTGTCTTTCTTTGCAAGTACATCTTCGTGGTGAAATGTAATAAGGAAGGTAGAGAGTCAAGAACGAAAGTGTACTTTTGTTCCTAAACTCCGCCAGTCGCCGCTGAGCGACCGCGTTATCCCTCAGGTATGTCGTTGTATTACATGGCTGTCCCATTACCACTAACGGTACTGCTTACTGCTCCCTCTTCTCTCATTAAACGCACGGACAATTGAGCTTCCCCGTTCGGAGCCTACCTAACTTTCCTCAACGTCTCTCTCTCTCTCTCTCTCTCTCTCTCTCTCTCTCTCTCCCTCTCTTTCTCTTTCTTTCTTCTCTCTCTCTCTCTCTCTCTCTCTCTCTCTCTCTCTCTCTCTCTCTCTCTGACTTTCTCTCGCTTTCCGTGTGTGCGCGTTATGTACGTACAAGCGTGTGGAGAAGCGCGTCTCCGCTATAGATATTGCCCCAGAAGCTTTAATAAAGAATATGAATTAGTTACTTACATCCACCCACAACAAATATTTTGTTATACTCAGCTGCTGAAACTCTGTGCACTTCAGCACTTTGACTAGTCCACTCTACTGCGATTCTGATACTTCCGTATGGATCAACAGTGCATACGCCCAAACTCTCGACGCAAAGCTGAACAGCATAACGAGAATTAGCAGTGGTACACTAAAATCAACCACCGTTGAGTAGCTGTCCATACTGAGCCACACTCCGCCCCCTCGTCTTCGACGAAAACCAGCTCTACTCCACGAGTTGAAACGCGTGCAAGGTAACCCGCAACTCCTTATCTACCGAAATGCGTTTATCCTAGAAAGAAAGCGGCTTCGATCGAAAAAAAACCAGTCATGAAACCTGTCATGGATCTCCACGCGTATCATTTCAACTTAAAAGACTCGTGGGAACGAGACTTAAACAGAGGCTTGCTCTCAACATTGCCAAACCTCGCCCTGCATAAGAAAGAAACCGTCTGCCTTTGAGCAGTCGAGCAGAACATGGACGATGTTTAACAGAATACGCACCAGTCATGACAGAAGCACGGAATCTCTTTACAGATGGGGTAAGGCTTCATCTTCAAAAAGTGATTCTGGAGCAGCCAGGCAAGCTGCTCCTCATATAAAGAGAGTTTCACAATTTATGTTACACACTTCTAGACATTGTAGAGGGGACTTAGTAGACCAAGTTTTACATTGGAAGGTATATCTGGAAGCGTCATCCATACTACAGAGCGTCAAATGAACGCCAGCGCCTGTAAATATATGTATATGAAGGGTGGTTCTGTGATGACGGTACAAACTTTCTAGGATGATGGAGAAGGATAAATGTATCAATTTGAGATAATGGTCTCTGTATCGGAAATAAACGAGTGGAAAGTTATAAGCAACTTTCAGAGGTGATAGTATGGACCAAAACATCAAAAAATGGTCTAGTAAACATGGGCTCTAAAATGCATACATTCAGAGCTATGAACACTTGTTAAATTGAGATTTGTTTCAAGGTAGCGAAGAATACGTTTACAGGCGCTTTGTAGCGTCCCTGGTGACGTTTCCGGACATGGGTTCCTACGTAAAACCTCATCTAATAAATCCCCTCTACAGTCCCAAGAAATGTGTAACATGAATTGAGAAACCCTCTGTAGTACAGAATATCCCAACAGTTTTTACAGTAGTACTTTCCACGGTTTCTCAATGGCGAAGAACGACGCAATTGATTACATTAAAAATTTAGATATCTGTCCGTAAATTGCATGTGTTGTTGTTCGTATTCTGTTTAATATTGTGCTTAAAACCCGTACGACAAATGTAAATATAAATAAAAACAAAAGCCTGGGACATAAAAATGTAGTAAATAACAGGACAAATCGTGTCCTGGAGAGGGCCAATCCTTTGTTCACAGCAAACAGGTTGACTTAATTTCACTAAAACACATAACATCCAGTTTTTTCATGCAGTGACATCCAAACCTCTTACAATGGTGGCACGATTTGTGAAGCAGGTTATTACAGATTTCTGGTACCGAGGCTTGATGGGTAGCTGTTGTGGGAGGCGAAATTTCTTCTCCTGCAGAACCCGGATACGATTGAAATAGTGTCCACAGTAGCACTAGCGATATGCTAAAACGTGATTACACCGCATTAATTCATATTTTGACATGCTGATTGTGTAATGAGCAAGAAAACATATCTGAATAAAAGACACGTGCTACCATCGAATATAAATTTGAACGGACAGCCGTTTGTGGAAGTATTTCTCCAGATTGCACCAAAATATATAAGTGAAACGCAGACGATCGATCATGCAGACAAGAAAACAGAAGTTTAAGAAATGTGAGTCGACAGAAGAATACTGAAGATTAAGTAGCTAGATCAGATAACTACCGAATAGCGGTTCTAGGCGCTACAGTCTGGAACCGCGTAACCGCTACGGTCGCAGGTTCGAATCCTGCCTCGGGCATGCATGCGTGTAATGTCCTTAGGTTAGTTAGGTTTAAGTAGTTCTAATTTCTAGGGGACTGATGACCTCAGAAGTTAAGTCCAATAGTGCTCAGAGCCATTTGAACCGATTTTTGAACTAACAAATTGGTACTCAGACAAATCGGAGAGAACAATAGGTTCATGGCATATAGTGACTAAAGGAAGAGGTCGGTTGGCAGGATACATCGTGAGACATCTGGTAATAGTTAATTCCGTAACTACGGAAGTGCAGGAAAAACGTAGAGGGAGACCGAGGTTTGAACAGAGGAACAAGTTTCAACTTATTGTTGTCTGAAGTAGTCGTGCTGATACTAAAAGGCATCCCCATGATAGACTGGCATGAAAAACTGCCTGAAACCAGTCTTCGCACTCAATATCCCAACAATCGGTAAATATTCTAGGGCAACTCAGTTCAGGTGCAAAGAATGGTCTTAGGACAAAAATGAGACATTCGAGGCATTTACAGTGTGTAACTCTCATTTCGTTGAGATCATTTGACGACGTCAAGTTGAGTGAGTGCGTGTTACAGAACGCGAAAATGGTCGGTTGGCTATCTTCAAAATAGCAGTAATAATACCAGTAATTGCTCTGTTCATTCGATGTTAACGCAAAAACTGATGCGCGCCTGGATACGGTAAAATTAATTCACGATTGTTGAGAGATGATTAGTGACAAGTGCTGCGAAACGACCACGACGGTAAAAAAATCAGAGAAATAACGAGACTTCCGGACCGCCGTTCTTCCAGTGCACTGTTGACGAATGTAAAGGGGCAGGGAAGAAATGACAGGGGAACAGAGCACTGCGGACGTGGAAACGCCACAGATGGTGTGAATGGCTCGGTAGTGTGCAATTGTTGTTCATTTTTAGTAAGTTTCACAAGGACAAACCGAACATAAGCAGTTTTATTTGGGAATAGTGCAGCGTCGAAGGCTGTAGTCTGTGAATACTCAAGCGTGTTTACCACCGCTGCACGCTGCACCTCGACAACAAGCGCACACACAGTGTTGGCCGCTTTTTACTCAACAATTTTCTATCAAGAATATTGTAACTAATGTGCCAGTAGCTATCTGTTCTCCTTGTTTGCCACTGTCAGACTTCAGCCTCCCTTACCTGAAAGCCATTCTACATCTACATCCATACTCCGCAATCCACCTGACGGTGTGTGGCGGAGGGTACCTTGAATACCTCTATCGTTTCTCCTATTCCAGTCTCGTATTGTTCGTGGAAAGAAGGATTGTCGGTATGCCTCTGTGTGGGTACTAATCTCTCTGATTTTATCCTCATGGTCTCTTCGCGAGATATATGTAGGAGGGAGCAATATACTGCTTGACTCCTCGGTGAAGGTATGTTCTCGAAACTTCATTCTTTCGTTTCACCGTTTCTAGACCGAAGACCACATCAAGCAAAAGTCTCTGCAGCAAAAGTGGACAACCATCAAGTTTCGTACAGAAATTTGGTGAACACATTCATGTGAGAGGTACATCGCATTTATCACAACGGAATGCTCTCTCGAAAAATGGCACAAAATCCGAAGAAGTTTTGGTCTTATGTAAAATATCTGAGCGGCAAGAGAAAACCAACCTCCTCCCAATACGAGACAGAAATGTAGTGTTACAGACGAAAGTACCGATGGAGAAGAGTTATTAAACAAAGTTTTCCGAAGTTATTTTACCACAGAACGTGCAGTTGATACTGCATCATTTGAATCAGGGACAACTGCGAATATAATTTTATAGATACCTTTTGTTTAGTCGAGCAACTTAAGTTTCTTAATAAAGGAAAGTCTCTTGGTCCAGACCGTTTAGTAGTTAGGTTCCTTTAAGAGAATGCAGAATATGCTCGCTCCTGTGTAGAGACTACGAAGTTACACAGCAAAGGAAACAATTCTACGAATTTATAGACACATCTAATTAACATCGACTTTAGTAGAATGTTTCAATGTATTGACTGGAATACTCTCTCTCTTTCAAATACTGAAGGTGGAAGGAATAAAATACAGGGAGCGAAAGGCTATTTACAATTTGTACAGAAACCAGATGGCAATTATAAGAGCCGAGGGGCATGAAAGGGAAGCAGTGGTTGGGAAGGGAGTGAGACAGGGTTGTAGCTTGTCCCCGATGTTATTCAATTTGTATATTGAGCAAGCAGTAAAGGAAACAAAAGAAAAATTCGGGGTAGGTATTAAAATCCATGGAGAGGAAATAAAAACTTTGAGGTCCGCCGATGACATTGTAATTTTGTCAGAGACAGCAAAGGATCTGGAAGGGCAGTTGAACGGAATGGACAGTGTCTTGAAATATGTGTATAAGATGAACATCAACAAAAGCAAAAAGAGGATGATGGAATGTAGTCGGATTAAGTCGAGTGATGCTGCGGGAACTAGATTAGGAAATGAGACGCTTAAAGTAGTAAAGGAGTTTTGCTATTTGGGGAGCAAAATAACTGATGATAATCGAAGTAGAAAGGATATAAAATGTAGACTGGCAATGGCAGGGAAAGCGTTTCTGAATATGAGAAACTTGTTAAGATCGAGTATAGATTTAAGGGTCAGGAAGTCATTTCTGAAAGCATTTGTATGGAGTGTAGCCATGTACGGAAGTGAAACATGGACAATAAATAGTTAGCCAAGAAGAGAATAGAAGCTTTCGAAACTTGGTGCTACAGAAGAATGCTGAAGATTAGATGGGTAGATCACATAACTAATGAGGATATATTGAATAGAATTGGGGAGAAGAGAAATTTGTGGCACAAGTTGACTAGAAGAAGGGATCGGTTGGTAGGACATGTTTTGAGGCATCAAGGAATCACCAATTTAGTATTGAAGGGCAGCGTTGAGGGTAAAAATCGTAGAGGGAGACCAAAAGATAAATACACTAAGCAGATTCAGAAGGATGTAGATTGCAGTAGGTATGGGAGATGAAGAAGCTTGCACAGGACAGAGTAGCATGGAGAGCTGCATCAAACCAAACTTTACGCTTTCATTTACAATTTTTCTAATTTTACTACCGATAATGAAGTTGATTGTATAACAGGAAGCTTCTCTTTTTCATATTTGTCAAAATTTGCCGACTGTGTTTTTAATCATTAGGCTTATAAATCACCACTTAAATATTTTCGGAGAACATACATGAATTAAAACTGATATTGGACTATTTCCTTTTCTAGAAGATACTTGGAGCTGGATCTTTGTGTTTCAGAGAGCTAGATTAGCATTTTTAGGGTTTGGTACACCTTGGTCTCTGATGTACTAAGATCTTTGTGTGGTGTGAACAAGCTTTGTACTGCGCGTATTTGAAGTGCTTTTGTAAATGTTAACAAAAGTTATGTTTCAAACAAACACGAATAAACTACTACGGAAAACGTAAGTATATTGTTCCAGTGTCAGTCATTGCCAAGAACCGAGGACGAGGGAAAAAATGGCTTATGTGACTTAACATCTGTGGCCACCAGTCCCCTAGACTTAGAACTACTTAAAATCTAACTAACCTAAGGACATCACACACATTCATGCCGGGGGCAGGATTCGAACCTGCGACCGTTGGAGCTGCGTGGTTCCGGACTGAAGCGCCTAGAACCGCTCGGCCACAGCGGCCGACGAGGACAAATCTTTTTATAGTTTCTATAAGTTCATCTATAGACAGATGGTTGCGGAACCTCGGATGTTCAGTATAAAATGTCGAGTCGAAACACCTTCGGCCTTTTAAATTTCCAGTTTTTTATTTTTTTATTTTATTTCTGCAGCTACATTCAGGCCAAGTGACCGACGTCCAGGACGAATCGCTCCTCTGATCCAATCAAAGTAGGGGCCAGCATTCACATTTGTTCTTAACACAGCGAGCCGGCCGGGGTGGCCGAGAGGTTCTAGGCGCTACAGACTAGAACAGCGCGACCGATACAGTCGCGCGTTCGAATCCTGCCTCGGGCATGGATGTGTGTGATGTCGTTAGGTTAGTTAGGTTTAAGTAGTTCTAAGTTCTAGGGGACTGATGACCTCAGAAGTTAAGTCCCATGGTGCTCAGAACCATTTGAACCATTTGAACCTTAACACAGCGAGCGATTCCTTCAAGAATCTCTTACTGTGAGTGCTGGCCCCTATTTTGATTGGACCAGAAGTGGGATTCGCCCTGCACATCGGTCAGGGAGTCTGAAGATGGCCTAATGTAGCGCTGAAATGGGTTGCTAAAATAAAGTAACTGGTAATTTAAATGGTGAATATGTTTTGATTCGAAATTTTTATCTTGTTATAAGTTGCGACGTATCAAAGGGAGAAGTCCAGACACCGAGACCAACGTTGTAATAAAAGTAAAACTTTTCTTCAGATAAGATGATTATTCCTTTTTAAATTAAATTATACGTTGTCAAAACTAAAAAAATTAGTTCATTACAACGTAAATGTTATCTCTGAAATACATTATGTGAGCAATAAGGATCAGAGACGTTCCAGGGGACATGTCAAGAGTATAAACATCCCTGTGGCGACCTTAATAACACTGCCTCGAAGGCAATAAGTTAACGAAGTAATGTTGAAGACGCTGTGTTTGTTTCAGAAGACGCCTCGTTAACGCCCCAAAGAATGGAACTGGTCCGTGGTGCACCGGTGGTGCTGTGATACGCTGGGCAGAGAGGGGACAATACGGCGGTTGCAGGCGGCGGTGTTCGGGGCGGCAGAGTTGACGAGAGCGGCTGAGCCAGACCAGTTTTTAAATTTAAAATTACTAGCAATATTGTTCATTTTTTAAAAATTTTTAGTCATCAGTCCTCTGTCTGGTTTAATGCGTCGTACCACAATTCCTCTCGTGCGCCAACCTCTTCATCTCAGAGTAGCACTTCAAACGTACATTCTCCGTTATTTCCTCGATTTATCCCAATCTCCTTCTTCCTCTACAGTTTTTACCCTTCACGGCTTCCTTCAGTAATTTCCTTATATCTTACACTACTGGCCATTAAAATTGCTACACCAAGAAGAAATGCAGATTATAAACGAGTATTCATTGGACAAATATATTATACTAGAACTGACATGTGATTACATTTTCACGCAGTTGGGGCGCACAGATCCTGAGAAATCAGTACCCAGAAGAACCACCTCTGGCTGTTACAGCCTTGATACGCCTGGGCATTGAGTCAAACAGAGCTTGGATGGCGTGTACAGGTAGAGCTGCCCAAGCAGCTTCAACACGATACCACAGTTCATCAAGAGTAGTGACTGGCGTATTGGGACGAGTCATTTGCTCGGCCACCATTGGCCACACGTTTTGAATTCGTGAAAGATCTGGAGAATGTGCTGGCCAGACCAGCAGTCGAACATTTTCTGTATCCACAAAGGCCCGTACAGGACCTGCAACATGCGGTAGTGCATTATCCTGCTGAAATGTACGGTTTCGCAGGGATCGAATGAAGGGTAGAACCACGGGTCGTAACACACCTGAAATGTGATGTCCACTGTTCAGAGTGCCGTCAATGCGAACAAGAGCTGACCGAGACATGTAACCAATGGCACCCCTTACCATCACGCCGGTGATACGCCAGTATGGCGATGACGAATGCACGCTTCCAATGTGCGTTCACCGCGATGTCGGCAAACACGGATGCGACCATCGTGATGCTGTAAACAGAACCTGGATTCATCCGAAAAAATGACATTTTGCCATTCGTGCACCCAGGTTCGTCGTTGAGTAGACCATCGCAGGCGCTCCTGTCTGTGATGTAGCGTCAAGGGTAACCGCAGCCACGGTCTCCGAGCTGATAATCTATGCTGCTGCAAACGTCGTCGAACTGTTCGTGCAGATGGTTCTTGTCTTGCAAACGTCCCCATCTGTTGACTCAGGGATAGAGACGTAGCTGCACGATCCGTTACAGCCATGCGGATAAGTTGCCTGTCATCTGACTGCTAGTGATAGGAGGCCGTTGGGATCCAGCACGGCGTTCCGTATTACCCCCCCCCCCCCCCCCTTAACCCACCGATTTCATATCTGCTAACAGTCATTCGACCTCGACCAGCGCGAGCAGCAATGTCGCGATACGATAAAGCGCAATCGCGATAGGCTACAATCCGACCTTTATGAAAGTCGGAAACGTGTTGGTACGCACTTCCCCACCTTACACGAGGTATCACAACAACATTTCACCAGGCAACGCCGGTCAACTACTGTTTGTGTATGAGAAATCGGTTGGAAACTTTCCGCGTGTCAGCATGTTGTAGGTGTCGCCACCGGCGCCAACCTTGTGTGAATGCTCTGAAAAGCTAATCATTTGCATATCACAGCATCTTCTTCCTGTCGGTTAAATTTCGCGTCTGTATCACGTCATCTTTGTGGTGTAGCAATTTTAATGGCCAGTAGTGTATATACAGATGTCCTACCATCCTGCCCCTTCTTCTTGTCCGTGTCTTCCATATACTCCTTTCCTCGCCAATTCTGCTGAAAATTCCTTAATTGCTTATCTTATCAGTCCACCTAATTTTTAATATTCTTCTGTAACACCACATCATAAATGCTTCAATTTTCTTGTTTTCCGATTTTCCCACAGTCATGATTTACCACCATTCAATGCTGTGCCGCAAACGTACTTTCCCAGAAATTTCTTCCTTACGTAATGGTCTTTGTTTGATACTAGTAAACTTTTCATAACCAAGTATGCCCTTTTTGCAGGAGGTAGTCTGCTTTTTATGTCCTCCTGGCTCCGTCCGCCATAGGTTATTTTGGTGCCTAGGTAGCAGAATACCTTGTATTGTATTGTATTGTATGTTAACCGTCGACCTAGAAATGACGGAGAGGCTCCGTCCCCGCCGCAGTCGCCGTGGTCCACAACCCCACGACGGCTACCGCAGTCCACTTCACCCCTCCGCCTCCCCACACCGAACCCAGAGTTATTGTGCGGTTCGGCCCCCGGTGAAGCACTTCCGATGATTCGCTCTCAGTGCCTCCGAAGAGCTATGTGTGTTCAATTTCGGTTTTTAGTGGCCTTCCTTTCTTGTATATCCGAGTGCCTACGTGCGATAAGTCTGTTTCAACTATCTTGTTTTATCACCTCAAGGAACACTGTCGTCCGTGACTGTAACATTGCAGATTTCTCGGCAGAACCGGTAGTAGTCACAAAGGAAGTTTGCGATAAGTCGGTTTCGGTAGCGGTCGTTTGCAGGGTAGAGTCTCTTGCAGAACAGGAGACTAAAATAATGCTTTTTTCGATGGTGAACTTATAATTGTTGAACCATGTGTTTTTCTTATCGATGCCGTTTTCTTACACCACACGCGGTACAATTGAAACAGTAATTCAGCACCGGTGCCTTTGTTACGAAGTTTCATACAGCTGTCTCCATGACAATTCACAGAATTCCTGGAATCATCATTCGGCAGCGGTCCATATTCCCAACAGAAATCTAAGCAATATTGCACACTACACAATGAAGCCTCCCCTTAGAAAAATTTATGAACTACTGTGCTCATAAACCTCTTACGTTATTTGATTTTCAAACAGCTGAGCAGAACTGAACTTAGACATTTCTCTGTCTACTTATTGTGATCATCACTAAACTGACACACAATATTTTTAGCGCAACGCAGTCTGACTTTCAATAATCCCTACAAAAGAGTGGCCCTGACTAACAATAACCTATACCTTTCACGAATCACTTACCTCACAAAAATCTTCGTTACTCGAACTACTGCAATACAGCGAGCGCCAATACTGCCAGCTAAATAAAAGATTCAAACTACGGAAGGCACTAACTACTGATAGGCATAGCTAGCATATGAAAGATTTTGATAGAGAACAAACAATGTATTTACCCTAATAATACTCAAAAGTCATAATATATATAGCAGTTCATGACGTCCATTCTTGCAAATTTCGTTTTTCTGATGGACACACGTCCAGATCGTCCGCTCTCAAAACTCTGCCATCTCTCTTCCCACATCCACCACTGCTGGCTGCTCACCTCCAACTACGCAACACTACGCGCTGTTCACATCCAACTGCCCAACACTACAATAGCGAATATTCCAACAATGCCAACCAGCCACAGACTGGACGCATCACAGCCAGTGATTTTCATACAGAACGCTACGTGGCGTTACCAACATAAAAACCTAAAACAGCCTACTTACAACAATAGAGGAATTAAGTTTCGCCACGTAAAGAGTATCGGAACTAGAGACTACAACGGCTTAACTCATTCCTGTTTATAACGCTAAACGTTACGCGATGTTGCCTTGGCAACGCACTAAACACTTTCCATATCTCCCGCGACGACAGCCACACGTCCGATGTACTTGTCGTTCGGTATATGTCGTTCGGAGACCGTGCTCTCGATACGCAACGCTTTTTGAAAATTATCACTTTCAGCACTGTACGGAATGAAAATTTACTGCTTTTAAAAAGATCGCCTTTCTGAAGCGGCACGAACAGTTTTTGTAGCGCGGGATGTTCAATTCTCTTGCACTAGCTATACTTCAAGAGTGATTTAAAAAGTATGGAATACTCGAATCAGTATGGGCTGTCAGGGATTTCAACCCCACTTCTACTGAATGCGAGTCATCTACTTCACCTCACCAGGTATGCGGTTACATTACGGATCACGCTATAATTCTCTGCTCAAATGAACATTTGCAGCGTTGGGGAATGTTTAATACGGAACAAAATCTGAGGAAAATTAGGAAGGGCAATGTTCACAAGGAAAAACGCTTTTTGCGGTCTGCGGAACAGTCTTGGACTTGGACTTCGCTGTTCACATTCCGTATTGTGACTCGAATCGACTCTAAGGGGATGTCTGCGAACGCTAGTTTCTCGCCAAACGTCGGATCCTCGCTCTGCGCGATGAGATATCTCATTCTTCCTCTGCCCAAGCAACCTTTCGCCTCCTAATTGCTCTTATCCCTTCCGCAAACGAGACTGTAGTCACCGAAAAGAACCACCACTGGGCGTCATTATATTGGCGAGCTTTAAAGCAAATTAAAGGTCTCTCCAGTAGACAGCGCAATTAGAACAAAGGTTCTGACTGACTCAGAGAGTACACACAGAAAAAATTTGCAGTATCCGGCAGTACCCCTGAAAATGTTGTACATTTTTCACTATAAAGAGGGCCGTACATGGACGGCGATAATGTCGTAAACAGTTCTTGATGCCGAAGTTAGGCTTTTCATCCAAAAACTCGTTTCGATATCGCCAGCTGCTTACGAAATATTACGATTCTAGGTTCACTATCAACATTTGAACACGGTTTAGGTCTTAAATATTTCAGGACACATTTTCAAAGCTAATGAGTAAAATTTGACAACATTCGATGGCTACTGAAATTTTACATCATCTACGTCGTCGTCATCATCTCATCATCTACAGCAGCAGTATCATCTATTCTCTGCCAGTCAATGTGAAGTTGTGGCCGAGGGGTATTTTATGTTCTACCATATAGCAAGGTTTCTTTCCATTCCATTCATGGATGGAGCGTACGCTGCCTTACGATTTATTTTTTGTCTGATTTTTATTTGCGCAGTCTCTACAGGGTGGACACGTACTGCGCTGCAGAATATTCATAGTTTATGTATTGAAAGATCTTTCCTAAACTTTTCTAAGCAGGCTCTCGCAAGAAACATGGCGTATTTCTTAGAGTTTCCGCCAGTTAAGGTGTTTCTATCTTCCTCTTAGACGCTTTCGCGGTCAGACACGCTTGTGAATACTTGATACGCCTTTCGTTTCTACGCTCGAAATCCCCTATTAGACAGACCTGACATGGTTCCTGTACGCTTAAGCAGTATTCCATGATGGACGGTACGAAGTATCTTACGTGCAATTTCTTTTCTCAGGAGAGCTTTTGTTTCCTAATATCCTACCAATTGTGAGCGTACTATATACATGGTTTTTTTAATTTTTTAAATTTTTTTAATGGTTATACGAAGGCATAATGTTACTGAACAGCAGGACACCAATGAAACTAGAAATGAGATTACGAGCTATTTCTTAACCTAACGCTGGCTAGCCAGAGTGCGCGCTGGCGGAGCGAAAGAGTAAAGTTTCTACCTGTCTTGCGGAAGTTCGTCAGTTATTTAACTGACATGGCTAACAAGGAGACCATCCAGCAATCGAATTTTTATATTTATGGTACGTGACGTTTGGAGCGCAACCCTCACTCGCGTAAAGCATTTTGATGCAGCTCTGAAAAATCATAGATAAAATCGACTTATACATTTTCCGAGTAACTTAAATTTGCGGAAATTAGGCGATTTTCAGGACGGGTCGTGTGGTTTATTCTGCAGCGTTGGAGAATGGTAATCGGGTTTTCAACGGATTGCTCGCCCGAATCTTCCTATGGTCTTTCCTCTGTTTAACTGTTTTGTTCAACTCGTAAAATTCCTCGAATATATGCTAATTAAAACACACACACACACACACACACACACATATATATATATATATATATATATATGAGATTAAAATGCACATCTTCTTCTTTCTAATTACGTATCGTTCAGGAAATTCCAGTTTTCATTACAAACATAAATTCTTAACTATCGATGTTGTATGTAAAAATTGTTAATACATTTTTAACGTATTTTTAATACAAACAACCATTATTAACAATCTTTTTATAAAATAACGATAGTTAAGAATTTATATTTGCAGTACGTGCCATATGCAATTAGAAAACAAGAAGACGTTGATTTTCCATGGTAAATTACGATTAAATTGCGTTATAAGCATATATTTGATGAATTATATATTTAAATGATGTCGGTGTTAGAAATGAACGAGAAAAATAAAACAAAAATACTCCGCCGCAAAATTCAAATCAGCCATCGATTGATTACGCGATTACCATACTCCACCGCTACTAAGTGAGCCATGCCTGTCTTCAGTAAACTGCTTGGAAATCTTCGAAGCCAATTTTTTCGAGTATTTTTGAAATTTGTATCAAACTCCTTTTGGATACTGATATGTGAGATCTGAACTTCACGTACCGTAAACGTAAGAAAAAATTAAAAAAATTCTATTGATTTCTTGTGAAATAAACTGCTGTTTGTTATTCAGTTAGAAACCATTAGCGGTCATCACCGAGTTCTTTAACGTTCAGCTAATACTGAGTGAAATGGACACAAAACTTCGCACTAAAAGTGACGCTAGCGACGGTTTATGATACAAGGGAAATAAAAGCAAGGCTAGCGGACGTATTGCACGTTGAATCTAGGCTGCCATTTGGCTTACCTACAGTCTATGTTGTCGTCCCGCTTCATAGGTCTGCAAATATTTACTCGTAGAGTGCACAGAGGGTCGGATCAGGTGCTTCACTTGCAGTGTGTAGAGTTGTTGAGGCCGGAGATGATACTCTGATGCACTATGGGTGTTTTCGATAGTCTGGCATAGACCCAATTCCTTAGGTTCCTGTTACCATTAACCAGGATGGAGTCGCAATGGGCAGCCCACTCTCGCCGGTGGCCGCGGATTTGTACATGGAGTACTTCGAGGAGGAAGCCTTGGCGTCATCCAATTGGAAACCTACTTGTTTCTTCCGTTATGTCGATGACACGTTCGGCATCTGGCCCCATGGCAGGGACAAGCTGCTGGATTTCCTTACACACCTAAACTCCATACAACCAAACATCAAATTCAATATGGAGGCCGAAGCAGAAGGAAGATTACCATTCCTGGTCGTCATGGTGAAGAGAAGAGCTGATGGTACCCTGAGGCACCGTGTGTACAGGAATAAAACGCACACTGACCTGTACCGGCGTGCAGACAGCTGCCACCACCCTTCTCAGAGGAATGGAGTACTAAAAACACTAGTACACAGGTCGCGCAGCATCTCAGACGCAGAGAATCTGCCCCAGGAATTGGAACACCTCAACACCGTCTTCCGAAGAAACGGGTACTCGGAATGGCAGATTAGACGCGCTCTCCGTCCCACCACCACAGCACAACATGTGGAGACGGATGAAATCACGGAAGAAGAGGTAGCCACTGCCTTTATTCCGTACAATGGCGCACTATCGGGGAAAATCGGCCGTATATGAAAGAAGCACGGAGTTAAAACCTTCTCTTGCCCGCCCAATAAAACACGGGCATTACTGGGAAGTGTGAAAGATGGCCTCGGTTTGAGGAAGGCCGGCATATACCAAATTCCCTGTGAGTGTGGGAAGACTTATATCGAACAAACAGTACGCACCATCGAAGATCGTTGCCGAGAACATCAAAGGCACACTCGACTAAAATATCGAAATAAGTCGGCGGTAGGAGAGCACTGTTTGTCCGAGAAACACGAGATGGATTATGAGTGTTACCAAGATCCTGGCTCAGACCTCTAAATATTGGGACAGCGTTATAAGGGAGGCCATCGAAATTCGCACCAGGGAAGATCTTATCGACCGAGATTGCCGCTACAATCTCAGCAAGGCTTGGGACCCGGCATTGAATGTAATTAAGAAGACTCTCAGCAAGAAGTACGAACTGGTGACCAGGGCGGACGCAGCAAGCACATCGGCGCTACGACAGATTCCGACGCCCACGTCTTCGCGACCGCGGGCGCGGACGGCGAAGAGAACGGCCCGCGGGGGGAGGGGATTTAAAACGGCCGCCCGCCCTCAGGAGCTGAGTTTGTCAGCGCACCTGACGATGGCGACATGTCTGATCGCCGAAATATTGTGCCCGTTGGGCACTACGAACCGGCAGTATACCGGGTGAACTGTTCGAGCAACAAATACGGCGGGAGAAACTGAAGAATCACATTAATCAGGATGTTTATTTCAATATTAATAGTGACCAAGTTTTCGATTTTCTTATACAACCCTTCATGACGAGTTCGTTGCGGACTCTCCCCAGATGACAACAACCACGTTCGTAGGGCTGTCGTAGGGCTGCACACACACACACACACCACGTTCGTAGGGCTGCACACACACACACACACACACACACACACACACACACACACACACACACACGTTCCTAGTATGACAGACGCTGCTGTGGTACCATACCACGCATCGACTGGCCTGCTAAACCACCCAGTCGCAATCCCATAGAGGATGTTTGGGAGAGTTCGGTACAGCAGGAGAAACTTAGCAACTTGCTAGCTTTTTGGGGTCTAATCATCAAAGAGTGGCTTCAGTTAGGGCTGCCTGACAAGACTGCTGGACTCTCTTCCTCGCTAGGATGAGACCATTTTGAAGGCTAGAGGCGGTGTTACACCGTATTATACTAGGGTGTCCATTTCATTTTCATTGAAAAAGGGCATTTAAAATAAATTAGAGAAAAACCTGGGTCAATTAAGAAAAAAAACGGGACATAAATATTGTATTGACTAAATTTAATACACATACAAGTTTACCTTTACAACGTGCACTCAGATGATCCCAAATCACTTTTTACAACTATTCTGCCAAACTATCACCGTACTTTTCGCTTTTATGTACTTTATGAAGAAGTGCATTTTCGTTTGAAATTGTATCATAAAAGTCAGTACACGATACACCATTAAAGTGTGTTTTGACAATGAGCAGGGCCCTCACTGTTTCAACTTTCATTCTGTTTCTCTTTTTTTTCCATCTGACCACAAGCAGTTCACTGACGAAAACACACGTTCCACAGCAGCATTTGACCCAGGAATTGCCAGACGAAACTCCACCAAATGAATCATGTTTTTCATGTTAATGTTTTTACTTTTGAAATAAGCAAATATTTTACACTACGTTGCGCTAACACTTTCTTTGTCTCCTTCTTCACTTTTTTATGAAGTTCTGTGCACATGAAAATTCATCGAACAATTCGTCTTCATCAACAGGAAAATTTGGTACAATACTTTCAACAAAAACACAACAGTCCTGAATATCCTTCCACTGTAGCTGCTCCTTTTTAGTATTAACCCCGTCAAATGCTTCAAAAGGTTTGAGAAATGGTAAACACAATTCTTTAATATACTCAATGCAAGAGTCATAGAAGATGTCAGCATAAATATGAAATTGTTCTACAGTAATTACACGCTCTTTTTCCAGCTTTCTTAGAGTCTCATGTACAAAGAATGTGAGAAATCTTTCAGATTTTCTACATTGTAATTTGCCCAATAATTTGTTTATTTCTTGATAAACTTCCACTATTGTGACTTCTTGTTTCTCAGTACATTTAATTGCTGTGGAGAAAGGTTTTAGCTGGCTAACAAGAAAATGTAGAAGAACAATAGACACAGAGTTATCAAAGAATTGTTGAAGGGTAACAGGGCACTTATCAATGGAAATGAAATATGATTTCAAAGCAGGAAATATCTCTACAGTTATTTCCAATGCTGGTAGGAGAGATAGCCACCTTGTCTTGCTGTGCCCAAGCACATTTTTGTATTCAGTTTCAGTAAACTTACAGGATGACTTCAGAGATTCAACCGTTACTGTATATATGTGGAAATGCTGGTAGATTTTGTTTACATTTAATTGGCAGTCGATGGGTAGGCAATCTCAGCCAGTTTGTAAGGAATTGTGCACCACATGTGCTAGACAGCCAACACCTACTACATTATTCACTGTGTTCTGTTGTAGCTTGTCGAACAAATTTTTTTTTCCTTTCCTCTGCTTACCACCAAAATTGGTGTTAGTGTTGTCTACAGAAACTACAATCACCTTTCCCTCAAGATCATATTTCTTTAAAACCTCCAGCACATAACTCTGAAGTAAATCTGAAGTTTCTCCAGCTAAATTAACCAATTCGAGCACTTTCACCGTGATGCCATTTTCAGGGTGAAAATACCTGATAAGGAGAGGAACCAACTTCAAATCCAGATGATTCGACGTATCAATCATTACAGAAATGAATCTAGCACTTTTCAGTTCATTTAAAACCTGCTGAGCTGCATACGATGCAATAACTTTTAAAATGATTGCATTACATTTTGTGTGTCCACATGTGAATTTACGATTGAAAAGTTTTTTAACAAGTGCTGTAGTACAGCACTTAAAGCTATGGTTATGCAATGCACTGTGGTATGCAAACGTAGCTTCTTGTGCTGCCAACTACCTATCCATTTCTGTTACTGATTTTAAGTTTACATAGTAGTCACTCACGCATGCATTTGCTCTTTTCGTTTGATCACTCGTGCGATGTTTCTTCGTCTTAATGTGATTCACAATGTCAGACCTTCCACCATGACGAATAGCAAATTTTGACCTGCACAACGTACATTCTAAGTTTCTCCACTACCAATGATAAAAGGAAACTCGCTTTTTATATTGCTGTTAAAAATACACTTTCGTATTGGCATAATGAAACAGTGATTGCACATTGCAAAACATTAACAGTGTGGTGACGGAAGCCAGAGAGCAAGTATCAGTGGTGTAGAGTATCTCTGCCCCGAAAGGACGGATTCAGTGGATCGATTTAGAAGAGAAGAATCTTCGTAGTTATTCGTAACCTATAGTGCCTTTAAAATTACTTGCGATTTTTGACAGTTCGGTACATGTTTGGGGTATGCTGAAAGTCATCACACGCTTCCTAGCGTAAATAATTTGCACAGTTAATAGCAAGATGAACAACCAGTAGCGTAGAATACTCTAGTCAAGCGGAATCATTAAGAAAACGAGACATTTGACCGTCCCCCAAAAAACTTTCGGGACAGCGGGACATTTTGTTAAAAAACGGAACTGTCTCGGGAAAAACGGGACGAATGGACACCCTATATTATACTGATTTCTGATAATCGTTTATGTGGTGTACTTACATTCCCTGCAAGCACTGTGCAAAATGTGGCTGCTACTTTCCGGCCTTTGCACCAGGCTGAGACCTCGTCGGATCTGACGGGATTTTAAACTGAGGTTATAAATGTCGGCAGCCGGTCAGGAAACAAACAAGTAAAGAAATGCGCCGTAGGTAGTACCCTTCCCTTGGCACCGTGCTTTTCTCTGCAATTATTAAGTTGACAAATTTGAGTGCAGACTCCGCGATGGCTGCTTGCGACATTAAAAGAAAAAAGGAAAGAGAAACACGGGAAGCGGGGCTCTCGGCGCTCTGCACTCTCGGGACGACGCGGGCGGCGGTTGAATGCGGACAGAGCGCGCCGTAAACAGGTGGGGAGGTGGCGGGGAGCTTTCCCGTAATTAACACGCGCCCGTCTTCCCGCCGGCCGGACGCATCCCGCGGACTGCACACACTCGACGGCGACCGGATAATGAGTCGGAATGGCAGCCGCCAGAGATCCCGGCTTTAGAGAGGCCGTTTGTTTCCCGGCGCCGGCGTCGCAGGAATTACTTTATTTTGCAGCCACGGACGACTGCGCCGCGTTTTCGCAATTATACGGCCGCGCCGGCGGCGGATGCTAACAAGGCCGTGTAAACAGACAACACGCGAGGTAGGAGGGGCGGAGTTAGCTCGCGCGAGCGAGCACGTCTCTGATGTAAGGGTTCACACCTCCGGTTTGTACTGCAGCTCGCGTCTGCCTCTGAGACGGGGTCTGTCGTCCGGAAATGCTATGCGACGGCTCAGACAGCGCTGTGGACGCACTCGCGTTTGCAGGCGACTGATTACGTGTTCTCTCGAGACCCCTACGGAAAAATCACGCTCCCCACAGGCTTCCACTTTTGGTCCACTATTATCTCCTTTACATCTGTACGATTTTCCAATTAGCATACGTAAAGTAGGTTCGGTACTATTAGCGTATGTCACAACGTTATAATTAAAAAAGTTATATAGCAACAAAATATATTCTAAATTACGTTTCTCAGCTAGTTATCTCACTTCTCCTTCAGTTACGAACAAAAACCCTTATCTATTCAGCGCTGTACAACAACCAGAACAACACCGAAAATACAAGTAACTTATAAACAGCAACCAGTGTGTGAATTACTGAGTGTATATGATTATGAAAATGGTAAGAATGTAATTACTGAGCTCCTCAGTCAGTTAAGCTCAACATCTGCACTTCGCATAACCGTTGGTGCAGGAAACATTTCGCGTATTTTTTCATTCCTTAAGGTCTTGCGCAATTTTCCTGGTTAATTAATTACTCGGAAAGGGAATACTAATTACACTAAAGCGATTAACAGGAGTAATAAGTGTAATCAACTACAGTCATGTCCGCCCCGATAGATAGCCGGGACGGTAGCTCAGCGTGTTCGGACATGGGGTTAGCAGCGCTGTGTAATAAAAAAACTGAGTTTATGAATCAACGACGAACTTAAACGGATGTCTTACGACGTCCGACCCGAGCAGTGAAACGAACGAAAACGAACAAAATGAGATAAAAAAAAAAAGATAGCTGAGTGGTCACAGTGACGGGTTGCCGTCCCACGGGCCCGGGTTCGATTCCCGGCTGGGTCAGAGATTTTCTTCGCTCAGGGACTGGGTGTTGTGTTGTCTTAATCATCATTTCATCCCCATCCGTATCGCAGGTTGCCCAATGTAGCGTGGAATGTAATAAGACCTGCTCCAAGGTGCCCGCAAGGGGCCTCCTGGCCAATGACGCCAAACGCTCATTTCCATTTCAACTACAGTCATTATGTAGGCGACTCTTGATTAACTTAGGCATTCTAAGTGTACATACATAAATGTACATTCACTCGTCAAATTCCTCACAAATAATCCACCACAGTTTGAAATGTATAGAAATGTGCGAAGCTACAACATTAGCAGAACAATCGGCCTTCATCACTCCAAACTAAGGCAATTAATGTATCTGAAAAGGGTTCCATATACAGCTACAAAAACCTTTGATCGTTTCTCAACAACCAGATTTTAAATATCAGCTGAAACTGTTTCTTGTGGTATATTATCAGACTTTCACAAACACATTTTAATTAAAATGAAGACAATGGCCTTTCGTTTGTAGATAAATTTCAGTAGGTTTCACTTAAAACAAATTTAATTCGGATACTAACATGTTAATTTTTTATTACATATACGGCACCGTGCTCTTCAGCAATCACTAAATAGTCAAAATATATACATACGCACATATGAGTCATATAAAAGTAACCTACAAATTGACTCGTTAAATATATTCGCACTAGAACTCCTGGCAGTGATATAAGGAACTTGGTTTTACCGTACTTAGTTGCTGTAAGCAAGAGTGAGCCAGGAAGGAGTTATGGATAAACGAATGAATTTGTAATAAAAGCCGGCCTCGGTAGCCGAGCGGTTCTACGCCCTCCAGTCCGGAACCGCGCGACTGCTACGGTCGCAGGCTCGAATCCTGCCTCGGGCAAGGATGTGTGTGATGTCTTTAGGTTAGTTAGGTTTACGTAGTTCTAAGTTCTAGGGGACTGATGACCTCAGATGTTAAGTCCCATAGTGCTCAGAGCCATTTTTTGTAGTAAAAAGGTAGTTCATTCATACTATATCCACCAAAATATCGCAAGTTGTCTGACTCGATTCGGAGGCGATGTGTTGCGCGTTTATCTATCCATCCACCATAATAGTCCTAAGCAAGAACTTGTTCTATTTGTAAAGAGGGCAATCCTCTATTCCATCTCCCTCTGGACGCATCGCCTGCTACATTGTTAAAAGATTTCAGTATCGCACCGTTCCCAGCTCTGTCTAACTCCTCCATCTACATAAATTACAGCTAGCAGAAATATTCTGGAGGCTTTGCGTTTTACCAGTCATGATGCAGGTATCATAGAGGATCCTAAAGACCAGTGCGTTGGAATAGGGAAGGAGGGTTGGATTTCGCTGTTAAGCTTAACACGTCAGATCTAATATCAAGAGAATGTGCTCATTTCATTCCTTGAGGGCGGCGCGGCAGTAAAGCAGAGCGCTCAAGTGTGGTAGCCACACTACATCCTTCGTTTAATATCACGTGCAATTGTGAGGTGGTTGCCATACTGCACGCCATCATGAAACTGAGGCACCAAATTAATGAGCTCCTCAACTCGTCCGGACTTTCTCGAGCAAGCCGCAGTGGAACCTTCGGCATTTCCCTGAATGGTCTTCTAATATGAAGAGGCACGGGGTCGTTCAGAGCTCTGCCCTTAACGTTCCGTGGCTGTGTACGACCATTCCAGCGACTCGCCAGGAACACAGGTTGCGTTCGTCTGCCACACACGCGAGTCGTGCAGTGTAGTCTACGAGTCAGTCAAGCGTAAGTGGTGACGTAGCCTGTGACAAGAGCGACTTCTTTCCTAAACAACCACTCTTCTGCGTTTAAGTAATACACTGGTGTGTGAACCTCGATCAGAGTAATTTTCATATGATGTGTCACTGCCAAGTGACATAACTCAATGAAACTTGGATCATAAAAATGGTTTAAATGGCCCTAAGCACTATGGGACTTAACATCTGAGGTCATCAGTCTCCTAGACTTAGAACTACATAAACCTAACTAACCTAAGGACATCACACACATCCATGCCTGAGACTGGATTCGAACCTGCGACCGTTGCAGCAGTGCAGTTCCGGACTGAAGCGCCTAGAACCGCTCGGCCACAACGAACGGCTACTTGGACCATACATAGGAAGATTTTCTACAGCTTAATACCGAAGGTAACTCAAAGACATACGCAATGAGGCCGACAGAAATGACACTTTTGTTCTAAGAGAATAATTACACTGAAGTCACGACATTTTATGGCGATCCTCTGTTCCATTCCTCTACCAGCGTAGTTGACAACTGCTCGACAGCCATTGGTACATGAGGACGTGCTGCCATACATCTCCCCAACGCATTCCACACGTGTGCGATGGGATTTAAGTCGGGAGAACGGCCAGGCCAGTTCATTCGCCCAACAGCCTCGTGTCCCAAGAGCTCCTTCACCTGCAGGGTTCATAATAATGAAGTCAGGGCCGAATGCATCCCTGGAAAGACAGTGTGCAGCTGAGAAGTCTTTCTTTATAAGACGAAATTCATGCAAAATCAGAGCCACCACTCTTCTGCCTGGTGTGATGCGGCTCGCCACGATTTTGTCTCCTCTGCCAACCTCTCCAGCTGAGAGTAGCATTTATAAACAACGTCGTCAGTTAAGAGTCGTATACGGAGTGCAGAATAATGAATAGTGGAACCTGACAAGGGGTTAAAGTAAAGCGCAATAAAAACAGAAAACTATTCTGGTAAAGATGGGTCCGCAGGCGTTCCGTTTTGCGAGATAATAGCAAATGCGTGGCTAAGAGCCTCCACTGACTTCAATATAAAATACTGTCCTTGTTATTATGAATGCATCTGTTATAAATTTTTGATTAAGTCTCCATATGACTGAGGTAAAATATGACGTACACCTACAAGCAGTTCATGAGTCACATCAGCAAGTTTCTCACTGAATGTGTGATTTGGGGTAGTAGGCAACCATCTCACTCGGCCTCGCATTCTTCCAACAAAACTTGATGGTTGAGGGTATCTTAGATTTCTGTGGTGGGACGTTCCAGGATTGCTTAAGGTTGTTCCACTTACGCAACAATGAAAAATTCTTTACGTGCATGATGTAGTGCCGGCTTATTTTACTGCTGATGTAAGATATGTAACGCCCCAATATAGTCCCTGATGGGCAGGTTGAGTAGCCTGAACTCCAAGATCTCCTGGCCTCTGATTTTTTCTATCTGACCTCATCTGAAAATGGAGCGTGCAGCACTCCAATTTGGTCCGCCTGGAGAACTGAAACAGATAATTGTACCGTCTTAGGAAGCTATTCGATATGCTAGAAAGCAGTCGTAAATTACTGCAGAGACAAACGAGGTATCGCACCCAAATATGAACTCGATACGTGGAACACCTCCTTTAACACTACGAATGTACAGTAAATGGTAACGTGTATCATGCGAAAGTAGTATTCCATTGCATATTAAAGCAGATCGTGTGTGATGTTGAGCGTAATCAGATGGGGACTTAATGGAAAAAAATGAATTTCAAATTCGTTTTACTAACCAGGACAGCATCTCACACTGACGTCAATGGCGGCTCGTAACCACAAATTCGCTATTTTCTCGCAAACTGCTCGTTTGAGACCCATGTTGACTTGGACGTTTCTGCTTCTACTATCGTAAGCTTTCACCCGCGGCAGTTTTTACGGTAAAGTTTGATACATCCTGTATATTCTTATACCGTGCACGCGTTTTGACGAGGCAGCGGCGATCAGTCGATAGAGTCCCGTTTCCCAATTTTGGCCCTGGATTTTGCCGAGCTGAGAAGGTCGTGAGTTGCCGAAAAGATAGGCCCCGCAGCGCGAAGGAGTTCAGCCGTGTTTACGTCTGAAGATAGAGTGGAGGCCCGTTCTAGTGTGTTGAGCAGAGCGTCGTGCTGCCGATATCGGCCGAGCAAAGTCGTAAGGAGGCGGCAGGCGCTGGAATATGTGGTTGTCGTGCCGTGGCAGTCACGTTGGACAGCCGTTTACACCGCAAAGACGGCGGCTGAGCCTTAATTTGCCAATCATGTTACAGACTGGACCTTACGGTGAGCGTCCCAGAGCCTGGTCGTTAAACAGATTTTGATATTTCTGTCGCCCAGGCATTTGTGTCGAGCTGTGTTCGTTTCGCTGTGAGTTAGGCTGAGTGCATTTAGAGCACTGGGAGCGTCTGGTACATTATCACAAGCCTACTGAACTTTTATACAGTGTGATCTGAATTAATGTGTCAGAAGGCTGCGCGTGTGTAATCCTATCCCATGAGCGTTCGGATTTGTATTTTGTAATTACTGTGACATATAAATTTCCTGTTAACTGGAGAGAGCAGTTAACGCTTAAAATCGTTTTTACGGTGTGGGCCGATTTTTGTCAGTGGCAGTTCACGCTCAATTATTTTTACTGTGTGCATCCGGATCTGTATTTTGTAGTTATTGTGATACATAAATTTTTTGTCAACTGGAGAGAGTAATTAACGTTTAAAATTCTCTTGTCTCGTGGTGATGTCGCTTCAAAACTGTGCGGGCTGATTCATGTCAGTGGCAGTTCACACATAATTCTTTTCACCCTGTGCATTCTGATTTGTTTTATGTACTACTGAAATTTAGTGTTCTGTCTGTTTCTGTTGTAGGCAGTTACACTGTAACGGCGTATGGGTCGTGCCACTGAATGTGACAACCTGCGTTATGTCTGTCCGTCAAAGGTTTTGGTATGGATCGTGATAAAAAAAAAGTCAGCTGGTTAAAGAGTTGTTAAGTTCCTGTACTTGATACAAAGCCTTTGGTGTTAGAAAATTTGGCATTAAATTGTTCTTTTTTATTTTACAAATGCGTTCCATTGTATTTAGATAGTTTGGTGACTGCTGCGTTGTATGTGTCAGTTATAGCCAAATTGTTTTAAATGTAGTATGGTAGACTACCGCCTTGCCGTTGATGTTTGATTACGTAAGTGGTGTGAACCCGAGAGAACGTAAAAATTAGTTGCACGGCGTGTTAACCTCTGTGACAAAAGGTATATTCGTTGGTGCAATATTTTAATCTCTGTAGCAGGAAACTGTTTCGTTGTGTTCAGGGCGCAAGATTAATTACAGCTGAGACTTGGCAGCTTTGGGCGTGCCCATTTGATATGTGTTATGCAGCCTTCGCCCGGTTAAGCACTTGTCTGCGCTGAATAATAAGTTGAGCCATGTAAGTCGCCAGTTAGAATTGAACGATTTGCGGCGATTTTGCAGACTGAATTGTAATTTGAAATTGTGTCATGGATCGAGTACTGTACAGTTCAACTGGTTTAAGATTCTTTAAATAGTTGTCCCAGCTGTATTACCTGAAAAAACTAATAAGTAAAAGATTTAGTTGTCAGCTGTTGCTGCCAAACTTACTTGTACAGAGTGTTTCCATATGGTTTATTAAGACATTTTGATTTTGCTGTTCATTTAACTAGTAAAACATTTGCTATTGATTGCTACCATCATCTTATGAATAGCGTTGACTACAAGCCTGATGTAAAATTTAGAGCAGCCATCAAATGTGTATTTCTGTGCTGGCGTAAGCTGTCGCCAGCACACCAGTCGGCAAAGATGTAGCGCGAAGATCGATACTAGGCACTGAATCAGGCACGCCTATCAGGAGAGAGGCCAAAGACAGACTCGCAAGCAACGCGCCGCCAACGCCCTCTCGCCCACTAATATTTAGATCGCCGCCGCTGACCGGAGGGCATCAGTCACTGGCTCGACTCACTACTCCAGGTTGGCCGTCTGTCATTCATTCGCGAACCGATTTAGTTTAGCACAGGCTATGCCAGTACCTAGTATCCAACTTTGTGTCCATAGCAAGATTACCGATATTGTCTGCAAGATGACTATTGTTAGTGAGCTTGACGCCACAACATATGGACTCTGTTCAAGATAAGTAGCTTCCTGTTCTTGTAAATAAAGAACCGTGTTAATCCACGTGCGCGTTTCTGTTATAAAATGTTTCAAATGGCTCTAAGCACTATGGGACTTAACAACTGAGGTCATCAGTCCCCTAAACTTAGAACTACTTAAACCTAACTAACAAAAGGACATCACACACATCCATGCCCGAGGCAGGATTGGAACCTACGACCGTAGCAGCAGCGCGGTTCCGGACTGAAGCGCCTAGAACCGCTTGGCTGCCGCGGCCGGCGTTTGTCTTTTAGAAAGAGGATACTGCCCACCCATAATACATCCTCTCCCTTGCTTCCTGCAGTACAAGACTTTAGAATTTCACTTAATTATTCTATCATTTATTTGACAAATTATTTTATCAATATTTGAATCTAACTGAATGCCTGACTTAGTGTAAAGTTTAAAGCAGCCGCTACTGCTGATCTCTGAAGTTTGAGCTATTTGCGCTTGAGGATCTTAGAGTAATAAGCACAATTAAATTTTGTTAATCTTTGATTGGCTGCGAGTCGTGTGATAAGCAAAAGTGTTTAATCACGGACCTCTGCAATTAGTCAAGATGTCGAGTGTGTTTCATAAATTTCGATGGTGTACAAGATTCTTTCATTTCGGCACTAGCACCTTACCGCTCCAACCCAGCTCTCTACCGCCTGAATTATGTTATCGATCTTCCCCTAGAAATTTTGCTCTCTGTGGTATTCTGTAGCGACATGGAAGTCGTTTGCCGGTGTCTTTACTAGTATACTATAATAATGTACTTGCTGTTTCTTATTTATATAAATGATATGCCTTCTAGTATTACAGGTGATTCAATAACATTTGTTTGCTGATGACAGCAGCATGGTAGTGAAGGATCTTGTGTGTAATATTGAAACAGTATCAAATAATGTAGTTCATGAAATAAGTTCGTGGCTTGTGGAAAATAATTTGATGCTAAATCACAGTAAAACTCCGTTTTTACAGTTTCTAACTGACAATTCAACAAGAACCGATATTTTGATCAGACAGAATGGGCATATTATAAGCGAGACGGAACAGTTCAAGTTCCTAGGCGTTCGGGTAGATAGTAAGCTGTTGCGGAAAGCCCATGTTCAGGATCTTATTCAGAAACTAAAAGCTGCTTTATTTACCATTAGAACAGTATCTGAAATAAGTGACACTTCAACACGAAAAGTAGTCTCCTTCGCATATTTTCATACGCTTATGTAATATGGTATTATTTTTTTGGGTAATTCTTCAGATTCAAAAAGGGTATTTTTGGCTCAAAAACGGGCTGTTCGAGCTATATGTGGTGTAAGCTCGAGAACCTCTTGTCGACCCCTATTCAATAGTCTGGGAATTTTGACATTGCCCTCACAGTATGTATTTTCTTTAATGTAGTTTGTTGTTAGCAATATTAGCCTATTCCCAAGAGTTAGCAGCTTTCACTCAGTTAATACTAGGCAGAAATCAAATCTGCATGTGGAATGCACTTCCTTGACTCTTGTGCAGAAAGGAGTGCACTATTCTGCTGCATCCATTTTCAATAAGCTACCACAAGAACTCAAAAATCTTAGCAGTAGCCCAAACACTTTTAAGTCTAAACTGAAGAGTTTCCTCATGGCTCACTTCTTCTATTCTGTCGAGGAGCTCCTGGAAGAGCTGAAAAATTCCAGTGTTACATTGTTGATTTTCTTTATTTAAACCTACGACTTGTCGCCTGAATATGTTTCTTGTATTTCATTTTATCTGTTTCTACTATCGAGTTATAATTTCATGTATGGACTCGTTCCATGACCAAGGAGACTTCTCCTTAATTTGGTCCCATCGAACAATAAATAAATAAATAAATAACGTTTTCCGTATTTTTATATTCCGTTTTCTTTGTCGATTCTGCGAGTAATCTTCTTTCTTCATCCTATCTGCCAACTCAATTTTCAGCATATTTCTAGAATATTATTTTTCAGACGATTCAAATCCCTTCCATTCCAGTTTTCCAAACAATGCGACTCACTGCCGCCTAGAACTATCTGTCTGATGAGCAGGACCGGGGCTGGAACCTGGATCATTCTATTACACAGGTACGACTCACGATTCAAGATCACAGCTTTAATTGTGCCAGTATCTAAACCACTACGAGAGAACAAACTCGATCCCTGTTTCGAGCCCTGGCCCGGCATACAAGTTTAAGCTGCCAGATAGTTTCCACACAGTCCGCACTCGGCTGCAGAGTGAAGGATTCGTCCTGGCTGTACGAGTTGCCACTTTGTCCTCGGCCCTGCCCTGGGCCAGCTAACGAGTCCGCGCGCATGCGCACAAAGTGGCCGGCGCCGTAATTACAGAGGCAGGGCGAAGCTAAGCAGCCGGCGGCACCACACACCCAACAGCAGCAGCCGCCTATGGCGGCTCTCGTTACGTCCGCCGCCGCCGCCTGCCCGACCCATTATTTGCTTTTAATTCGGCCGCATTCTGGCTCCTTAATCAACGCAATTAGCGAGCATAATTACTCGCCACGTTGCTAACTTGCGGCCTCGGCGCCAGCACCTGCACCTCACACGCAGCGGCGGTTTTCGTTTCGGTTTCGTCTTACAGCTCCTTCCCACGGTGACACCCCGCAAGTCCAGAACTCGCTCACCAGAACGCTGCAAGCTGCTGTGTCTCCCACCTCGGCCTGCGTTGTCGAGTGCCAGTAGGCTGAACACTGCAACGCTCGTTACGTACACGACGTCGCACTCTGCCCCTGCTCTTCCGTCATCTACATCTACGTACATACTCCGCAATCCACCATACGGTGCGTGGCGGGCGGTACCCCGAACCACAACTAGCATCTTCTCTCCCTGTTCCACTCCCAAACAGATCGAGGGAAAACTGCCTATATGCCTCCGAACGAGCCCTAATCTCTCTTATCTCGTCTTTGTGGTCTTTCCGCGAAATATAAGTTGGTGGCAGTAAAATTGTACTGCAGCCAGCCTCAAATGCTGGTTCTCTAAATTTCCTCAGTAGCCTCCTTTCCTCCAGAGATCCCCCCCCCCCCCCCCCCCCGAGTTCCTGAAGCATTTCCGTAACACTCGCGTGATGACTAAACCTACCAGTAACAAATCTAGCAGCCCGCCTCTGAATTGCTTCTATGTCCTCCCTCAATCCGACCTGATAGGTATCCCAAACGCTCGGGAAGTACTCAAGAATAGGTCGTATTAGTGTTTTATAAGCGGTCTCCTTTACAGATGAACCACATCTTCCCAAAATTCTACCAATGAACCGAAGACGACTATCCGTCTTCCCCACAACTGCCATTACATGCTTGTCCCACTTCATATCGCTCTGCAATGTTGCGCCCACGTAACTGTGACTGTGTCGAGCGCTACACTACTAATGGAATATTCAAACATTACGGGATTCTTCTTCCTATTCATCTGCATTAATTTACATTTATCTATATTTAGAGTTAGCTGCCGCTCTTTACACCAATCACAAACCCTGTCCAGGTCATCTTGTATCCTCCTACAGTCACTCAACGACGACACCTTCCCGTACACCACAGCATCATCAGCAAACAGCCGCACATTGCTATCCACCTTATCCAAAAGATCATTTATGTAGATAGAAAACAACAGCGGACCTACCACAGTTCCCTGGGGCACTCCAGATGATACCCTCACCTCCGATGAACACTCACCATCGAGGACAACGTACTGGGTTCTATTACTTAAGAAGTCTTCGAGCCACTCACATACTTGGGAACCAATCCCATATGCTCGTACCTTAGTTAGGAGTCTGCAGTGGGGCATCGAGTCAAACGCTTTTAGGAAGTCAAGGCATATGGCAGCCGTCTGATATCCTTCATCCATGGTTCGCAAGATATCATGTGAAAAAAGGGCGAGTTGCGTTTCGCGTTTCTTATGCAATCATTCTCCGAAGCTAGCTAGCTCTGTGCATAGTTGGGTAAACAGTTTTGCGTAATTCCGAATAGGTACAAAAGAAAATACAAAATAAGGTTTAGCATCAGAATGTTCCAGAAGTGTCATTTACTGCTGTGGTTATGGTCCTCAGCCCTAAAATGGGCAACAATCAATCCTATCTGGTACGATGGACGTTCAGTTGGGCTGGGAGATTGGAAATGTGCGGTAAGGACTACGCACTACTTAATCTAACTCAAACTAACCTACGCTAAGGACAACACACACACACCTGCGCCCGAGGGTGGACTCGAGAACCTGCGACGGGGAAAGCCGCGCAAGCCGTGACAAGACACCTCAGGCCCACGGCTACCCCGCGCGGTCCATTGGGCTCTTCACGGATGATGTCGTTATATGCATTGTAAGTTGCAAAGCTAGAAAACTGCAGCTGAACGCGGGAAGACGTGTCGGGGATCGACGCTTGCTGACGGGATTGGTAATTGTCCCTCAACATAAACGAATGTACCGTAATGGCCCTAAATAGGCAGGAACACCCATTACAGTACTATTACGTGTTTGTCTAACAGTCACTGGAAGCAGTCAAAGCCATTAAATATCTGGGAGCATGCCCACTAAACGACTGAAAGCGAAATGATCACATAAAACTAGTCGCAGAGAAGACAGATAGATACCAAATGGTTCAAATGTCTCTGAGCACAATGGGACTTAACTTCTGAGGTCGTCAGTCCCCTAGAACGTAGGACTACTTAAACCTAGACCGAGCGAGGTGGCGCAGTGGTTAGCACACTAGACTCGCATTCGGGAGGACGACGGTTCAATCCCGTCTCCGGCCATCCTGATTTAGGTTTTCCGTGATTTCCCTAAATCGTTTCAGGCAAATGCCGGGATGGTTCCTTTGAAAGGGCACGGCCGAATTCCTTCCCAATCCTTCCCTAACCCGAGCTTGCGCTCCGTCTCTAATGACCTCGTTGTCGACGGGACGTTAAACACTAACCACCACCACCACCACCACTACTTAAACCTAACTAACATAACGATATCACACACATCAGATAGGTACCAGACTGACATTGAGAGCCTTTTCCATTTCATTCAGACTTACTATCCAGGTCAGCGACTGGAAAGTAATTTTGTAAAGCAGTATCACGTTATTCTCAAACATAGAGTTGCCGTCTAGCAAAACAGCGGTTCCGTAGTTCACCACATAAATGACGTAGTAAATCGTAGGATTGGCGGTAGTGTTTGTAGGGAAAGAAACTTAAACTAATGTGTAGGAGAGGAAACTGGGAGCTTCCCTTTCTTTCACATAATTAGGGCTACACACCATTCATTGCTAGCCCGTTGTGTGTTTTATACTCTTACAGAATACAAATTGCATTTTATTAGTAATAGAAATTACTTGATGGCGTAACTACTGCGTTTTTATGTAAAGAAAGCAATTACTTTTGATGCAAGTACAATTTACATGAAGGAACAGAAGACATATACATAATTATTGTCGTTAGTTCATATTGAATAGGACGTTCTTCTTCATGAACTAAGGGGAGAGTTTCCTGTTGCTATTGATAAAAGCGAAAGCTTTTTGTGAATAACAGGAACATACTAAAAACTTGATTGAACAGTATTCTTGTACCACAATAATGTGTTCAAGTTTTTAATATGTCTATGTTTCTCCAAGGACGGACGGAATATCCCATAAACAGAAACATTTTTTTATGTAAGTCCGACAAAATACTGGAGCGATGTTTCATAAATTATTGTTTCGTGCCTTTTTTTAAAACAATTTTGCCTTTTTGTTGAGGAAATTGCGTTTCCTAGCGTTGAGTGATAAATCTGTATTGTTTTCTTTGTTTTTACTACAACATCCCTCTGTTTCACGATACAAATAACTTTTCGAACAAAACCTGAACTAAACACCGACAATTTCAGTTTTGCTGCACATATTCTTCATTCTTAAGTAACAGACAAGAAAATAACTACGTAGAACAAAAATGTTCCGTTGATTACCCGGCCCTTTATACATTCTCACTCAGCTTCTATACCGCTCACCCCTTCCGGTTTTTAGGGAATCTAGCCAAACACTGATCGCGTGCGTAAAAAAGCGTTCGATATGAGATAACGCCCGACGAGGTTACAACACACCTAATGTACGGATAACGGGGGTACGACCTTAACTGGCCAGAGCTACTAGCAAAACTACCGTACTCGAAGCTTTCTTATCACAGCCTACAGTAGTTTTAAAACTCTACTCAGACGTGCCCGAAAGAACTGGCTGTAAAGATTTGAAAATTTTGGAGTACTGTTAAATACAAAACATTTAGAACATTTTAACACAACCACCGCTTGGCGAATGCGTAGTAATGAAGTCTTATAATTACAAAGTTGCTGGTTCGATTACATGTAGTAACATCACTCTTTTCACTTTTCTTTGAATACTACATTAATTTTCAAATGTGAATATTAATTAACAAAAATTGAATCATAATTTATAATAAAAATAAAATTTTTCAGTTTTGGTTATTAATAGAATAAAAAGGGGAGTATTCGCAAATATTTAAAATTTTGCGCAAACCGCGAAGCTTCACACAGAAAATAAAATACTCTTATTTATAGAGATTGAATAGTTTTCTTGATATAAGTAGTTTTTTCGTTTAAGGAAAAAAATCATTTCGCATTTCTGTAGCAAATTTCAATTTATTCTGATTACTTCCATTTTGTGCAATTACTAACTAAAGATGAAAAGATGTTTTATTAAAAATTATGGTTCAGTATTTGATAATTAGCATTTTTCATTTGAAAGTAAAGCTATCACATAAAATATGGAAAACGTTACTACTAATTTAAATCCAACGATAAACTTCGCTATTATAAAACTTCTGCACTATCAGTAACCCCTAGGCTAACGGTGGCTCCGTTTAAATGATCGAAATATTTTGTACTTAACAGTGCTCCATAACCTTCAAACGCATTCCTTTGAGTTTCTTTGAGAATTGTCTCGTACTGTGCAAGGGATCCATGATGCTAGTATCCGACACCCAGGTCGATAGCAGACAGGAGTCGATTGTCGAGCGCTGCAGGAGGCAGTGAGAGTAGCGTCGAGTGAGCGGCAGTAAAGGGAAGACGGGTAAGACTGGTGGTCGAGCTGAGTGCGGGGTCAATGGCGGATGTGCCGAGTGAGTAGTAAACGGTAAATTCACCGGAGTGTGATAAACGAGCGCGTCCCCCTGAAAGTCGTGGGGTTGGCCCTCATCGGTACCGATTCGTGAGCAATATAAAACCAAAAGTGACAAGTGACGAATTACGCGTTTCGCGTCAACCGCGTCGGCCAGCAACAACCATGGATTGCAGTGAGGATTGTTGTGAATATTAACCATCAGCATTGCGTGTGACGAAGTACTTAAGATCAGCAACCAATAAAAGATATAACCGTAATTAAACGTGTAAGGCGAAGGTAGTAACTGCCTCGGAATTTGCGTGTTAATAGAAAATACATACCAGTTTGTACATCGCAACATTTATGGTCTTTAATAATAGACAAACTCTCAATCATTAACTATTTCAAAATTGTTAAGGCTTTCGTGGCCACTTGTTGACAAACTGCCTGTTGGCTTCTGTCTCGGGTTCTTCGGCCGCCGTTCATCTAATGATGTTTCTGACGTTTTGCCAGCACGAGTGCTGGCATTGTCAAAGCTTCACCCTCCATTGCCGGTGGTGAACTGGAGCCGAACTCGCGGGCGCATACTATATGTACCTGGCGCGCCAACTAACTATTCCGTCCCAGAACAGCCGCACCCAGTTGAAACACCCCCGAAACCACAGCAGAAAAACCGATAGCCTTTCATCCATTAAGAAGAGGTTCATATAATCATAATAAATAACTGTTTGGCGGCTTCGATAAATTACACAAAACCCAAATAAAGGACAAAACTGCCTTACGAAACTAATGCCCAAGAACTGCTCTTCATAAGTATGAAGGAAATCGAAGAGGACCAGTCAGCAAGGACACCTCCTCTGATTCTCTGGAAGTCACGAAGGAGGTAGCTTACAAAGCCCTCGTTCGACCGATACTGGAATATCGCGTCAGTTTTGGATCGGAATCAAATAGGACTGATAGGGGAAATAGAGAAGATCCAGAGAAAAGCAGCGAGTTTCGTCACCCGTTCGTTTAGTAAGGATGGAAGTGTCACGGAGTCGCTCACTAACTCCAGAGAAAAGCAGCGAGTTTCGTCATCCGTTCGTTTAGTAAGGATGGAAGTGTCACGGAGTCGCTCACTAACTCCAGAGAAAAGCAGCTAGTTTCGTCATCCGTTCGTTTAGTAAGGATGGAAGTGTCACGGAGTCGCTCACTAACTCCAGAGAAAAGCAGCGAGTTTCGTCATCCGTTCGTTTAGTAAGGATGGAAGTGTCACGGAGTCGCTCACCAACTCCAGAGAAAAGCAGTGAGTTTCGTCATCCGTTCGTTTAGTAAGGATGGAAGTGTCACGGAGTCGCTTACCAACTCCAGAGAAAAGCAGCGAGTTTCGTCATCCGTTCGTTTAGTAAGGATGGAAGTGTCACGGAGTCGCTCACCAACTCCAGAGAAAAGCAGCGAGTTTCGCCATCCGTTCGTTTAGTAAGGATGGAAGTGTCACGGAGTCGCTTACCAACTCCAGAGAAAAGCAGCGAGTTTCGTCATCCGTTCGTTTAGTAAGGATGGAAGTGTCACGGAGTCGCTCACCAACTCCAGAGAAAAGCAGCGAGTTTCGTCATCCGTTCGTTTAGTAAGGATGGAAGTGTCACGGAGTCGCTCACTAACTCCAGAGAAAAGCAGCGAGTTTCGTCATCCGTTCGTTTAGTAAGGATGGAAGTGTCACGGAGTCGCTCACTAACTCCAGAGAAAAGCAGCTAGTTTCGCCATCCGTTCGTTTAGTAAGGATGGAAGTGTCATGGAGTCGCTCACTAACTCCAGAGAAAAGCAGCGAGTTTCGTCATCCGTTCGTTTAGTAAGGATGGAAGTGTCACGGAGTCGCTCACCAACTCCAGAGAAAAGCAGCGAGTTTCGTCATCCGTTCGTTTAGTAAGGATGGAAGTGTCATGGAGTCGCTCACCAACTCCAGAGAAAAGCAGCTAGTTTCGCCATCCGTTCGTTTAGTAAGGATGGAAGTGTCACGGAGTCGCTTACCAACTCCAGAGAAAAGCAGCGAGTTTCGTCATCCGTTCGTTTAGTAAGGATGGAAGTGTCACGGAGTCGCTCACCAACTCCAGAGAAAAGCAGCGAGTTTCGTCATCCGTTCGTTTAGTAAGGATGGAAGTGTCACGGAGTCGCTCACTAACTCCAGAGAAAAGCAGCGAGTTTCGTCATCCGTTCGTTTAGTAAGGATGGAAGTGTCACGGAGTCGCTCACCAACTCCAGAGAAAAGCAGTGAGTTTCGTCATCCGTTCGTTTAGTAAGGATGGAAGTGTCACGGAGTCGCTTACCAACTCCAGAGAAAAGCAGCGAGTTTCGTCATCCGTTCGTTTAGTAAGGATGGAAGTGTCACGGAGTCGCTCACCAACTCCAGAGAAAAGCAGCGAGTTTCGCCATCCGTTCGTTTAGTAAGGATGGAAGTGTCACGGAGTCGCTTACCAACTCCAGAGAAAAGCAGCGAGTTTCGTCATCCGTTCGTTTAGTAAGGATGGAAGTGTCACGGAGTCGCTCACCAACTCCAGAGAAAAGCAGCGAGTTTCGTCATCCGTTCGTTTAGTAAGGATGGAAGTGTCACGGAGTCGCTCACTAACTCCAGAGAAAAGCAGCGAGTTTCGTCATCCGTTCGTTTAGTAAGGATGGAAGTGTCACGGAGTCGCTCACTAACTCCAGAGAAAAGCAGCTAGTTTCGCCATCCGTTCGTTTAGTAAGGATGGAAGTGTCACGGAGTCGCTCACTAACTCCAGAGAAAAGCAGCGAGTTTCGTCATCCGTTCGTTTAGTAAGGATGGAAGTGTCACGGAGTCGCTCACCAACTCCAGAGAAAAGCAGCGAGTTTCGTCATCCGTTCGTTTAGTAAGGATGGAAGTGTCACGGAGTCGCTCACCAACTCCAGAGAAAAGCAGCGAGTTTCGTCATCCGTTCGTTTAGTAAGGATGGAAGTGTCACGGAGTCGCTCACCAACTCCAGAGAAAAGCAGCGAGTTTCGTCATCCTTTCGTTTAGTAAGGATGGAAGTGTCACGGAGTCGCTCACCAACTCTCGGGGCACGCGCTGCAGGAGAGGTGCTGTGAATCGCGGAGTGGTTAACCGGGTGCTTTCAGAATTCAAAGAGCATACGTTGCTGGAAGAGTAAATCAATATCTTGCTTCCTCCTACGTATATCACACGACAAGACCATGAAGGTCAAATGAGACACATTGAAACACACGCACAGTCTGGTTGGTTGCTTGATTTGGGGGAGGGGACCAAACAGCGAAGGATGGGGAAGGAAGTCGGCCGTGCCCTTTCAAAGGAACCATCCCGGCACTTGCCTGAAGCGATTTAGGGAAATCGCGGAAAACCTAAATCAGGATGGCCGGACGCGGGTTTGAACCGTCGTCCTCCCGAATGCGAGTCCAGATTGTTAACCACTGCGCCACCTCGCTCGGTGATCGAACAGGAAAAGGGAGCAAATGACAGTGGTACACGGAACACCATCTGCTGCATGCCATATAGTGGCTTACGGAGAATATACGTAAATGTAGAGGTAACGGTAAACTTCGCAAAACAATTATGTAATAGCCTCCTAACCTTTCAGCAGTTTTAAAAGGTAAAACAACAAAAATGAAATTTACTGTTAAGAACAGATTACAAAAAAAAATCGGATAATAAACTACATACGGGGTGAACCTGAGCTCCACCGACGAACTTTTTGAAATTATTGACGGATACCTTCTGAATATTTTGGTGTAAGGGAACCACTGTTTCCGGTGACTCGTTACAGAGCTATTGCATTTCGATTGGTTCCTTGCCCAAATTAGCTTTGTGATATGCTGCGCTGAAAATGTGCTCACGGCAACGCCGTTCTTAGCTCGTTGCCCTAAATATTGCATTCTTGAGTGCTCGGTTCGATCTAGGATTTTGATTCCCGGCAGTGTTAGTTGTGAGGCATGGTAGTACAATGCATAGGGATAGTGGTGAGGAGTTGGCCGGTGATGTACGTTTTGGTGACTACATATTACGGACTGTTTCACCGCTGTGAAGGTTTTTTCTCAGCAACAAAGGTAGCTGGGATAACAAACTGAATGAATCATAGTTACATTATTACTTTGTAACGAGCCGCTGGAGACTATGGATCTCTTGCATAAAAATACTCAGAAGGTATCCCTAAAGACGCATCAGACGTTGACGTCAGGGCAGCCACAGCGTGGATATGTTATTTTGAAAAAAGAAAAGAAAGAAAAAAGACCGCTTTAGCTGTTAGTCCTTTATTTCTAGACAAGACCGGTTTAGCAGCATTTTAGCTCCATCATAAACCGCAATAAAATCAAGTCATGTTCCGACCGAGAAAAGAGAATGGAATGATCCAGCGTTAATCTTCATAATTTTTTCCTAAGCAGCGGACGTCAAACATAAAAAAAAACTGGAGCATTCTGTGTTATTTTATGGTTCACGTCCGCTGCTTAGCAAGTAAAAAATTTCTGACGCTAAACAATTCTCTTTTCTCATGTTGAGAAACCAGTCGTGTCTATAAATAAAGGACTTACAGCTGAAGCGGTCTTGTCTTTTGAGAATGATGTCCCTTAATTACCTCCCGAAAATTCGTAGATGGAGTTCCCGCTCACCCTATACATGACAATAACAAATTAACATTTAATTTTTGTGTTTTAATCAACTGATAATGTACGCTCATTGTCCTGGTACAGCTTGGAGTGGAAATTAAATCATAGAGTAATTCCCCGTGTAGGCCCCTGAATGCAATTCAGCGCATACTTCATAAGTTGCTCAGTGAGTTGTCGCCTTCGCTGGCAAGCGATATGCTTGGCTTATGGTGCAGTGTAACGGGTGGCGTTGTCTGCTGCAAGGCTTTTGAAGCTGTTCGAGACAGGGAGAAGTCGCCGCTCCGAACTCGCATGTGGCGCGTGTCTGTGGACCTCGCCAGCAGCGCAGCCTACGAATCATTATCTGTGGGGGAAGATGACTGGGCAGTAGAGGACTCGGCAGATAAATAATAAACGATAGCAGACACGTAATCCGACGACGTCTTGTGTCTGCAGCCAGTTTTAAATGTTTGGTGTCACCGTTTCTGTATCTTCTCACCCCCCAAGGGTTGATACCTTCTGATGGAAATTACCACGGCTCAAGATCGAAGAACAGTCACTCACTTAGACGCTACGAATAACAGTTCCGTAATAACGCGAGAAATGTCTTTCGTTTTGTGTCGAGGTCACAGAATTCGCACAGGAATACATGTGATTGTCGCATAATATTGTTTTATCTGTGCGTTATTAATCACATGTGAAATGAAATTCTCCGGAAAACAGACAAGGAAAACAACACGTGGAAACCATTACGTAGAAGAAGGGACAGAATGATATGATACGTGTTCAAAAAAAGTGTGTCAAATCTTATGGGACTTAACTGCTAAAGTCATCAGTCCCTAAGCTTACACACTACTTAACCTAAATTATCCTAAGGACAAACACACACACCCATGCCCGAGGAAGGACTCGATCCTCCGGCGGGACCAGCCACACAGTCCATGACTGCAGCTCACCAGACCGCTCGGCTAATCCCGTGCGGCTATGATACGTGTTAGAACATCACAAAAAATGGTTCAAATGGCTCTGAGCGCTATGGGACTTAACTTCTGAGGTCATCAGTCCCCTAGAACTTACAACTACTTAAACCTGACTAACCTAAGGACATCCCACACATCCATGCCGTGGGCAGGATTCGATCCTGCGATCGTAGCGGTCGCGCGGCTCCAGACTGTAGCGCCTAGAACCGCTCGGCCACTCCGGCCGGCAGAACATCACAGTGGTACTAGAGTGAACCGTAGAGGGAAAACATTATAGTAGGAAGACAATAGATTTAAATATACCCGATGATTCGGCAGGAATAATAAGTGTTTTAGGAGTACTGTAGAGTAAGTCGAATAAAACATTCCATATGCGAGTGTCCCATTATCACAGACAGCACATGTTAAAGAGCTAAGTTTCCATTTCGCGTGTTGGTGCTCCAGCAGCTATAGGTTTATTTATAGATTTTCATTTTTGTTTTGAAATTGTGAAGTTGTGCTTCAGTTTATATTACTGTGTTTTTCAACTGTGATTTGATGACTAGTTCTACTGGATCATTAAGCACACCACACGTATTTACAAATGCTGAGTATGCCGACGTGGCATTTGTGTGCAGGGTACGGGTTTTGTAATGGAAATATTGCAGCTACTTGTAGAGGATGGGGGTAAGTGATTTACTAACCGCAGAAACAACGTTCAAAAGTGTTTACTCGTGTTTCCACTAAAGTGCGCGATACTGGCGCAGTGCTCCGACAGCCACTGCCTTTGGTTCAAAGTGGTTCAAATGGCTCTGAGCACTATGGGACTTAACAGCTATTTTCATCAGTCCCCTAGAACTTAGAACTACTTAAACCTAACTAACCTAAGGACACCACACAACACCCAGTCATCAACAGGCAGAGAAAAATCCCTGACCCCGCCGGGAATCGAACCCCGGACATTGCCTTTGAACGTGCAAATCAGCAGAGTGTGAATGAAGTACAAGACATTCTTCAGTTGGTAGAACTTTGTCCTTTGACAAGAATACTCAGAATTTCTACACGTATTGGCGTTTTACATTAAAGAATATAGCGAACATTCTTCTAATAATTTCCGGGTATGCAGCCGGATCCCGTCGACATTCTGCCACGATATTTCGGCCCAGGGACGTCCGGCCATCATCAGGTGAGTACACAACTACTGAAGAGCCCAGGTGCAGTCGCGGTATTTATACCGATTCTCGCGCACGTGTTGACATGCAAGACGTCTTGCCAATAATCTTATAAATCGTGACAACGGCTTTCAACTGGATAAAACTTGGAATCCTGTTATTAAAATTATACATTCACAGTGGAATAGACAGCGTCATTCGATACTCAATGACTAGATGATCTTTTACTTTCACCACCGAGGGCAGCACGTACAACTCGGCTATGCCGCTCATGTCAACACGTGCGCGAGAATCGGTATAAATACCGCGACTGCACCTGGGCTCTTCAGTAGTTGTGTACTCACCTGATGATGGCCGGACGTCTCTGGGCCGAAATATCGTGGCAGAATGTCGACGGGATCCGGCTGCATACCCGGAAATTATTAGAAGAACAAATACGCCGGGAAAATTTCAGAAGTCACATAGCGAACATTATCCATACACTATCTGTATCCTTCTCATTTACAGCGGATTCAGTGCCTTGAAAAGATGAAGGTAGACATTTAGAATCGCTAGAAAATAGCCGAGTAATCCCATTAATACTGTTTTCCGATGAAGTCACATTCACTCGTGATGGTATCAGTTCCCTCCTATCTCACAATGGTGGTCCAATGAAGACTCATTTCCCTTAAAGGAGACAGAATTTTAAAAATCCTTCTAGTTTGAAATGGTATGATAAACAATCGGTTGGTTGGACGGTTGTGTTACTTCGTCGTCTTACAGGCCACCATTATACAGGGTGTCTCAGAAATGTTGCGACGAACCTCTACAGGAGATGGGGCACGTCATAAGGACTGATAATTGCATAGGAACCCATGGCCACAAACGTTACGGGTAAGTGGTAGCAGCGTGTACAATTGGAGTCATATGGAACTTCTGATATGTCTAGATACCACCTGACGGATGACATGTACATAAGCATCCTGTCTGATCACCTGCATCCATTCATGTCCATTGTGGATTCCGACGGGCTTGGGCAATTCCAGCAGGACAGTAGGACATCCCACACGTCCATAATTGCTACAGAGTGGCTCCAGGATGACTCTTCTGTGTTTAAACACTTCCGCCGGCCACCAAAATCCCCAGACATGAACTTTATTGAGCATATCCGGGATGCCTTGCAAGGCGCTGTTCAGAAGAGATCTCCACTCCCTCGTACTCTTACTGATTTATGGACAGCCCTAGAGGATTCGTGGTGTCACTTCCGTCCAGCATTGCTTCAGACATTAGACGAGTCCATGCCACGTCGTGTTGCGGCGCTTCTGCGTACTTGCGAGTGCCCTACTCGATAAGCAGGTGTACCAGTTTTTTTGGCTCTTCAGTGTATAATCGGAAACGTTGGGTGCAAATACTACTCTGAGACTAAAATATCTCCACAGGAGTAGAAATTGCGGCTGTTCGCGTCAAACTAATTAGAAGACCAATGAGACAAAAGAACAATCAAAAAGCAGTCCATTATCGATAACATTATTTTTATCTCTGACTCAGCCGAAGACTTTATTTTTACTGTCGATCACGATCACATCTATGTGGCATGAATTAACTCAGGCTAATTACGAGTCCTGAGGGACATTATTACAAGCTTTAGAAACAGCTACCTCCAGAGGTGGGACAGCCTCGGAAACTAAAATAGTAGGCATTCCAAACGGTATGTCTTGTGGACGATTTGAACGAAAGAAATATGCAATATCTGCTGTTGGCGCTATTTGGCTTGTCAAACGGGCAGCAGTTCATCTTCCGCGGTGATAAACGACAAGCAAGCTTGAGGAAGCGAGGCCCGCACGCCACGGTCTCAGAGTTGGGGCCACCTGTTCTGGCCGCCTTTGAAGTCGCGAACAGCCCCCGGCACAAGACCCGACTGCGTCATTTCCGGCGGAGAGGCGCCGCTATCGGAAGAGCCCAGGGCGAAAAGTCAGGGGGCGAACCGAGGGAAGGCGGCGCCAAGCTGCAGACCGCCAACACCTCAACATCCAGTCCAGGCGCTTTAGACTGGCCTCTCCCGTCTGTATCAACATTTTATTACCGCGCGCGGTGGCCGCGTGGTTAAAGGCGTCCTGTCACGGATTGCGCAGCATGAGTGCGTGTGTTGTTCTTAGCATAAGTTAATTTAAGATAGTTTTTAGTAGTATGTAAGTCTAGGGACCGATGGTCTCAGCAGATTGATCCCCTAATAATTCACCCACATTTGAATATATTGTTAAGAAAAATGACTAGACATCCAGTGCTAATTCCAGTACACTTCAGTATCGGTCTCAGTTACGTTAGCCCGTAGCTCGTGGTCTCGCGGTCGCGTTCTCTCTTCCCGAGCACGGTGTCCCGGGTTCGATTCTCGGCAGGGTCAGGGATTTTCACCTGTCTCGAGATGACTGGGAGTTTGTGATGTCGTCATCATTCATGAAAGTGGAGATATTGGAGTGAGCATTTTGGCCTTTGTACGGGCGCTGATAACCGCGCAGATGAGCGCCCCCCACAAACCAAACATCATCATCATCATCAATCACTCGCGAGTTCCTGCTTACCGTTCGTGTTTCTCTCCTCTATTCCTCGATGTTCGCAGTATCAGGTTCTCGTATCCGTTTTCGAAGAATTAATCGATAATTTTGCTGTGTAAGCCGAGTATCAGTTATTTATGGATCTACGCATAATTCTGAGCAATATATTCTTTGTGCTCTGACTTTGCTACCATGTTGAATGTTGAACAAAAAAAAGCGTCACAAAAACGGAAATGTCTCAGGCTATTCCACACGTCTTAAGTCTCGCACAGACAACCGCCTAGCCTGCCCTGCAGCTCTCTAATAACAAACTCTATGCTTATTCCAATTGCGAAATAGGTGGATGGCGAAGTAAAATACATTACTGTACTTTGTAAATCTGACCTTTAATCGTGTTACGTTCTACGTGTGTAAATTTCACAGCCCTTTTACGGTACGTGGGCCCCAACGTGGTATACCCGATCGCAACGCACTCCACCGGCAATTGTGGGATGTTTCTAGTTCGTAGATTGCACTGTTTACTCAACAGACTGCGTATAATTCCCACGTTACCTCTATTAAAACGCACATTTCCTCCATTGCTCATATCCTAGTCACGTTATTCTATATGTAATATACACAAATAAAAACTACAATATCGATGTACATGTTTTAAGACAAAAAGGAAAGTATCATGTCCAGTCAATAACGACACAGGCGTATAGAAGTTCCATTACAAACAGTGGGACACAAATTTGCAATGTTTCTCAACATAAGATAAACACGCCGCGCGGGATTAGCCGACCGGTCTCAGGCGCTGCAGTCATGGACTGTGCGGCTGATCCCGGCGGAGGTTCAAGTCCTCCCTCGGGCATGGGTGTGTGTGTTTGTCCTTAGAACAATTTAGGTTAAGTAGTCTTTAAGCTTAGGAACTGATGACCTTAGCATTTTTGTCCCATAAGATTAAAAAAAAATCATTCCCACATTTTAGTAAAACCCTAAAGTCATTCTTACTTGATCACTGTACCTACCCTGTAGCAGAAACTTTACAATATGTAAATCACGAAACTAAAAAGAAAAAGGAACAAAATATCTTTATGCAAGCAGAACAAGCTGTCCTGTAGATTAACGCAATACAACAAACTCACTCTTCAAAAAAAGGTGAACTTATATTTACATAACATCAAATATTGTAGTGTATACTTACATTAAACTAACAATAAAGCATCAGAACCTATTATATACGCGAATATTATGAAAAAATATTTTTATTTAGCGAGATGCGAGTCTTGAATCATCAATGCTACTCACTACGCTACAGTGACGACAATTCCTTCAGCTCCCTATTAAAGGATCTTACCACTTGCTAAAAGCTTTAATCGTAGCTGTCTTACTAACTGAAATTTAATTATAACAAATTGTACCAAGGACAATGTGTTTTTCGTGGATCCTCAGTGTCTCGCTACCTTCAAATGGTATACTCTCATAATACGCAAGTTACAGTTAACTGTTTTGCCACGAATATGATGTCTCATTCTTTTATTGTAAAGAATCACGCAGTTAACTACAGGTTTTCGAATGAGTCCCAATTTGCTGGTGCTCAGAAACGACGTATACCGGGTGATAAAAAAGTCAGTATAAATTTGAAAACTTAATAAACCACGGAATAATGTAGATAGTGAGGTAAAAATTGACACACATGCTTGGAATGACATGGGGTTTTATTAGAACAAAAGAAAACAAAACAAAGTATTGCTAGATGCGTGAAAGATCTCTTGCGCGCGTCTTTTGGTGATGATCGTGTGCTCAGTCGCCACTTTCGTCATGCTTGGCCTCCCAGGTCCCCAGACCTCAGTCCGTGCGATTATTGGCTTTGGGGTTACCTGAAGTCGCAAGTGTATCGTGATCGACCGACATCTCTAGGGTTGCTGAAAGACAACATCCGACGCCAATGTCTCACCATAACTCCGGACATGCTTTACAGTGCTGTTCACAACATTATTCCTCGACTACGGCTATTGTTGAGGAATGATGGACATATTGAGCATTTCCTGCAAAGAACATCATCTTTGCTTTGTCTTACTTTGTTATGCTAATTATTGCTATTCTGATCAGAAAGCCATGAGAAGCGCCATCTGTCGGACATTTTATGAACGTTTGTATTTTTTTGGTTGTAATAAAACCTCATGTCATTCCAAGCATGTGTGTCAATTTGTACCTCTCTATCTACATTATTCCGTGATTTATTCAGTTTTCAAATTTATACTGACTTTTTGATCACCCGGTATACGTGTAGGCTTGAAATGAATGCCAAAATGGCGCCTCTCAGTTCTGTGCTGAGGGGAGGTGAACGTATGACGTAGGTGGCGTTGTGACTTCTGATTGGTCAACGCTCAGACGCACGCTCAGCATATCTGACATGCTAGATATCGCTCTGCACGTTCGGAAAGACTCCCGAACGTGCTATTCCACGCTGTGACGTCAGAAACTCGGCACGCTGAACGCTGAACGTTCGGATGCACGGTCCGTGTGACGACGGCTTAAGCATTCAGTTCACGCCTACACGTATATATGTCGTTTCTGATTACCAGCAAATTGAGAATCACTGGAAAACCCGTCTGAAACTGTGTGATTCGTTCCATCAAAGTAATGAGAAACATCATATTCGTGGCAAAAGAATTATTGTAACTTGCATATTATAAGAGTAGGTTATTTGAAGGCAAGGACACACTGAAGATCTACCCAAAACGCATTGTTCCTGGTACCATTTGTTATTGTTAAATTTCAATTAGTAACATAATTGTCTACGATTAACGTTTTTAGCAAGATGTAATACAATAAGACTAGATTTGATGGAGATGTCGTTGGTTTAGAGTAATGAGTAGAGCTACTGTCCAGTAATGAGTTGTTTGTTGTGGTGGTGGTTCGTGCCATGACACATTCAAATGTTTTTTCCCTAACATTCGCGTTTTTATTAGGTTCTGATACTTTATTATTAGTTTAATATAAGTATATACTATAATATTTGATGTAATGTAATTATAAGTTCACTTTTTTTTGAGGGGTGACTTTGTTTGATCGGCTTAATCTACAGGACAGCTTGCGCTACTTTTATAAAGACATTTTGCTCCTTTTTCTTTTACGCTTCGTAATTCACATTTTGCAAAGATTCTGCTACTGGATGGGAACAGTGATCAAGACTGACCTTGGGGTTTTACTAAAACGTGGGAATGATGAAACAATGTTTATCTTATGCGGAGAAGTATTCCAAATTTGTACCGGACTGTTGGTAATGGAACTTTTATAAGCTTATGTCCTTATTGATTGGACACGGTACTTTCGTTTTCGTGGACAATGGAGGAAATGTGCGTTTTAATAGAGCTAACGTGGGAATTTTACGAATGACCGTTGTGTAAACAGTGTGTTTTACGAACTAGAAACATCCCTCAACTGCCACTGGAGGGCGTTGCCATCGCGTATACCACGTTCGGACCCACGTGCCGTATTCACAAGTCGCATCGTTCCTGAGCGTTCAGCAGCACGGTCCGTGTGAGGACGGCTTTAAGGGCGACATCGAGGGCGCCACCCTTTTTCACCGCTGTAGATGAAGGTTGCAGCCACCTGTGGCCCAAATTTCAAGCTTATGGGAGAGAATTAGTTGGTTTCGAAAAAGTGATCCTGTAAGTTTGTTGCGCAGTATAGTACGAGAAACAGGAGGATACACGACGAGATAGGAAACCTATACAGGGTGTTACAAAACGGTACGGCCAAACTTTCAGGAAACATTCCTCACACACAAAGAAAGAAAATATGTTATGTGGACATGTGTCCGGAAACGCTTACTTTCCATGTTAGAGCTCATTTTATTACTTCCCTTCAAATCACATTAATCATGGAATGGAAACACACAGCAACAGAACGTACCAGCGTGACGTCCAAAACTTTGTTACAGGAAATGTTCAAAATGTCCTCCGTTAGCGAGGATACGTGCATCCACCCTCCGTCGCATGGAATCCCTAATGCGCTGATGCAGCCCTGGAGAATGCCGTATTGTATCACAGCCGTCCACAATACGAGAACGAAGAGTCTCTACATTTGGTACCGGGGTTACGTAGACAAGAGCTTTCAAATGCCCCCATAAATGAAAGTCAAGAGGGTTGAGGTCAGGAGAGCGTGGAGGCCATGGAATTGGTCCGTCTCTACCAATCCATCGGTCACCGAATCCGTTGTTGAGAAGCGTTGTTGTACAGCAGCAATTTCTCTGACGCTGATATTAGGGTTATCGTCAACTGCACAGAGAATTGCCTCGTCCATTGCAGGTGTCCTCGTCGTTCTAGGTCTTCCCCAGTCGCGAGTCATAGGCTGGAATGTTCCGTGCTCCCTAAGACGCCGATCAATTGCTTCGAACTCTTCTTGTAGGGACACCTTCGTTCTGGAAATGTGTCTCGATACAAACGTACCGCGCCACGGCTATTGCCCCGTGCTAGTCCATACATCAAATGGGCATCTCCCAACTCCGCATTTGTAAACATTGCACTGACTGCAAAACCACGATCGTGATGAACACTAGCCTGCTGATGCTACGTACTGATGTGCTTGATGCTAGTACTGTACAGCAATGAGTCGCATGTCAACACAAGCACCGAAGTGAACATTACCTTCCTTCAATTGGGCCAACTGGCGGTGAATTGAGGAAGTACAGTACATACTGACGAAACTAAAATGAGCTCTAACATGAAAATCAAGCGTTTCCGGACACATGTCCACATAACATCTTTTCTTTCTTTGTGTGTGAGGAATGTTTCCTGAAAGTTTGGCCGTACCTTTTTGTAACACCCTGTATACGGAAGAAAAGACTGGGCAGGGCACTGCTTTCGGAGAATTAATGAGAAACTCCGAGCTTTGTGAGCCGCCACTTGTTTCGAGCGGCAAGCGGCATCAAGATGCACTGGCTCTAGGAGAGACGCGGGCCAGCTAATAACGGCAGTAGTGGATACGGCAGCCGCTTTGTCCCAGCCCACGCCTTTCTCGTCTTCCTGTGTGCTGCCGGGCTGCACGCCGGCTCCTGACACAGCTCAACTACATGGAGCGCTCTCCACACTGGCGCTGCTTTGTGCCGACTCGACAAAGGAATGCCGGCCGCGCTCCCAGATTACCTGCGGCAACAAGTAATGCGCGTTGCAGGTCACAATGTTTAACATCGCAACGCGAAAATGCCCCCCGTAATGAGTGAACAGAAGTTTCAAAGAGTCCGTCTTCCGTCTGGAGTGAGCCACTTCCTCTGCGCGTATGACAAGGCCTGCATTTTTAATACGGAAACACGGCGGGGCCACGGAGACCGTCAAAGGCTGGATGAGGCTAATACGGGAGAGACGGCGTGTTTTCCGGCTGCTCCTTGGGTTGCGCCTTTAATCTCGGATGCCTTGTGATCTGCCACCGCCGAGGTGGAGATGCGCCATTCATCCGTCTGTGACGTCAGCGTCGACGGCCCCACCAAACACTGCGAGACGTCGCTCTCGTCGTCTTTGGCGCTGCCCTCGTGGTAAGGACGAGACGTCGCAGAATGCGGTCAAATACGTCCGGCCAGGGGTACACCCGAGTCTCTGTCTACGTGAGCACACCGCAGCTACCTAGTGATGTGCGCCGCAAGGGACTTCTACTACCGCTATCGTTTACCTGCTTTTCGACTACATTCGCGACTGGTGCGTGCGAAGAAGACCGTCGGTACATCCGCTTATGGGCTCCAATTTCTCTGGTTTCTCAAAATGTTCAAATGTGTGGGAAATCTTATGGGACTTAACTGCTAAGGTCACCAGTCCCTAAGTTTACACACAACGTAACCTGAATTATCCTAAGGACAAACACACACACACACCCATGCCCGACGGAGGACTCGAACCTCCGCCGGGATCACCCGCACAGTCCATGGCTGCAGAGCCCTAGACCGCTCGGCTAATCCCGCGCGGCTCTGGTTTCTCGCCGTGGTCATTTCGTGATATTTGTGGAAGAAAATAACATCAAAATTTTCCTCAGACGACTGTCAACAGCATCTACAGGGTGGTCCATTGATCGTAACCGGGCCAAATATCTCACGAAATAAGCGTCAAATGAAAAAACTACAAAGAACGAAACTCGCCTAACTTGCCTTGGGACACCAGATGGCGCTATGGTTGGCTCGCTAGATGGCGCTGTCATAGGTCATACAGATATAAACTGCGTTTTTTAAAAATAGGAACCCCCATTCTTTATTAAATATTCGGGTAGTACAAAAAAAAACATGAATGTTTTACTTTGGACCACTTTTATCGCCGTGATAGATGGCACTGTAATAGTCACAAACATATGGCTCACAATTTTTGACGAACGGTTGATAACAGGCATGTTTTTTAAATTAAAATACAGAACGTAAGTACGTTTTAACATTTTATTTCGGTTGTTCCAATGTGATACATGTACCTTTGTCAACTTATCATTCCTCAGAACGCATGCTGTACAGCGTGATTACCTGTAAATACCACATTAATGCAATAAATGCTCAAAATGATGTCCGTGCCCGCATCTCGTAGTCGTGCGGTAGCGTTCTCGCTTCCCACGCCCGGGTTCCCGGGTTCGATTCCCGGCGGGGTCAGGGATTTTCTCTGCCTCGTGATGGCTGAGTGTTGTGAGATGTCCTTAGGTTAGTTAGGTTTAAGTAGTTCTAAGTTCAAGGGACTGATGACCATAGATGTTAAGTCCCATAGTGCTCAGAGCCATTTGAACCATTTGAACCATGATGTCCGTCAACCTCAATGCATTTGCCAATACGTGTAACGACATTCCTCTCAACAGCGAGTAGTTCGCCTTCCGTAATGTTCGCACATGCATTGATAATGCGCTGACGCATGTTGACCGGCGTTGTGTGTGGATCACTATAGCAAATATCCTTCAACCTTCCCCACAGAAAGAAATGGGGGGGCGTCAGATCCGGTGAACGTGCTTCGACGACCAATCCGCCTGTCATGAAATATGCTATTCAATACCGCTTCAACCGCACGCGAGCTATGTGCCGGACATCCATCATGTTGGAAGTACATCGCCATTCTGTCATAAAGTGAAACATTTTGTTCTAACATCGGTAAGAACATTACGTAGGAAATCAGCATACATTGCAACATTTACATTGCCATCGATGAAATGGGGCCAATTACCCTTCCTCCCACAATACCGCACCATACATTAACCAGCCAAGGTCACTGATGTTCCACTTGTCGCAGCCATCGTGGATTTTCCGTTGCCCAATAGTGCATATTATGCCTTTTTATGTTATCGCTGTTACTGAATGACGCTTCGTCTCTAAATAGAACGCGTGCAAAAAATCAATCATCGTCCCGTAATTTCTCTTGTGACCAGTGACAGAACTGTACGCGACGTTCAAAGTCGTCGCCACGCAATTCCTGATGCATGGAAATATGGTACTGGCGCAATCGATGTTGATGTAGTATTCTCAACACCGACGTTTTTGAGATTCCAGATTCTCGAGCAATTTGTCTGCTACTGACGTGCCGATTAGCCGCGACAGCAGCTTAAACTCCTACTTGGGCATCATCATTTGTTGGAGGTCGTGGTTGACGTTTCACATGTGGCTAAACACTTCCTGTTCCTTAAGTAACGTAAATATCGGGCGAAAGGTCCGGACACTTGAATGATGTCGTTCAGGATACGGAGTGGCATACATAGCACACGCCCGTTGGGCATTTTGATCACAATAGCCATACATCAACACGTTATCGACCTTTTCTGCAATTGGTAAACGGTCCATTTTAACACGGGTAATGTATCACCAAGCAAATACCGTCCGCAATGGCGGAATGTTACGTGATACCACGCACTTATACGTTTGTGACTATTACAGCGCCATCTGTCACAAAGCGGAAAAAGAAAAAAGTGGTCCAACTAAAACATTCATGTTTCTTTACGAACTACCCCAATATGTAATAAAAATTGGGGTTCCTATTTTTAAAAACGCAGTTTGTATCCGTTTGACCTATGGCAGCGCCATCTAGCGGGCCAACTATAGCGCTATCTCGTTTCTCCCTTCAAGCTAGACGAGTTCCGTTCCTTGTAGTTTTTTCGTTTGATGCTTATTTCGTGAGATATTTGGCCCGGTCACTGTCCTGTATATACATGGAGCAATGCATCATACACACTGTGCTGTCTTGCAGCACACTTATTCAAATTCGGATTCGATCACTGAACATCCTCATAATGGAAAAATCTGGTGTGACAACTTCACGCCGGCCGCGGTGGTCTCGCGGTTCTAGGCACGTCGGCTTTCGGCCGTGGTCGCGTGCGGACCGGCTCCGCGCGCCGGACAGCGCACCGTAGTTTGTTTACTTCCGCGTCGCGGTATTTCGTGTTGTGTAGCGTCCATTTCTATTGCACCTCATGGCGCACTGTTACCGCCGAGCGACAGTTAAAGTAACATTCCAAGCCGAACATGCTAGACCACGCGCTTTTGAAATTGAGCAATTCATTCGCGAAGAGCTACGTCTGGACCCTCAGGAAGTGATAGGTATTCATTTCTCTATCACTAGCAGCATCGTCTATATTAAGATGACGACGGAGGAAGCGTGTGCTAACGTAGTTCGACAACACGCACGCGGACTCAAGTTCAAACATTCTGACGGGCATATTGGAGAGGTGACGGTCGATCACGCTGGTTTCGGACTTCGAACAATCCGGGTTTTTGAGCTCCCTTTCGAAGTGCCGCAAGATGTGGTCGTCGAAGCTTTCCGACCCTATGGCAATGTTGTGGGGCACATCGCGGAGAAATGGCAGACATTCACGACATACAACGTGTTGAATGGTGTCCGCCAAATCAAAATCGAACTCTCCAAACATGTACCATCCTATCTGCTGATAGGTGGCGTGCGAGCCATCGTTATGTATGATGGCCAGCCGCGGACGTGTGCCGGTTGCGGACAGGAGGGCCATGTTCGGTCAGAATGTCTCCGCCGACGTTTGCTCCAGGTCCCGACCAGTGACTCAGCTCCCAAAGTGACGGCCGCTTCTTTACCAGATAGCTACGCCACAGCCGTACGCAGCCCCGATGCGTCACTTCAGGAAGCACCTCTTCTCCACCCGGCACTCCCCACTGGAAATGACGGTGCTGCCATGGCCTCACCGGCACCATCTCCTCTGACGGCTACGACACCACCAACTCTCCAGAGCTCGATGGACATCGACGCGAATCCGGTGCCTACCTCTGCTTTTCTTCAGACTGGCGCGACCTCGGACATCGAACATCCACATTCTGATTCAGAACAGCACGTCCGAAAGCAACGGTCGCCCAGAAAACGGAAGAAGAGGAGTCAAACGCCATCTGACGACACACTTCTTCATGTGGCATCACAGGCAGTGGAGCTGATACACGACAGTGATCTCCCTTCGAGCGTTCTGACGACAGGAGAGGCTGCTCCTGATGTCCCATCTGAAGAACGATCTCACACGAATATGACGGATTCCAAGGAGGGTGCCTCCCTGGACCCCACTACAGCAGCGTCGCTACAACTCGCCCTCGAGGAGTGTGACAGTCGCTCACCGTCTGTTCCAGTCTCCTGGGCTGATGATATCGACGAAGGAGCAGTTCGAGATGGTGGTCCTCCCATCAGGCAGTGCCCCATGGAGGTGCCTGACCCACCTTCCAGCCAGTGATTACGACAACGGTGACTACGTCAGATGTTACACGCCAGCCAGACCTCTGCCGGAACATCTGTGCCAATGGTGGGAGCACGCCCCCAACATTACCGCATAGTGACGATGAATCTGGCCACCATTCGGGCCCCCCATAAACTGGCAATGTTCCGTGAGACCATTTATGCTGCTGATGTCGACATTGCCCTCCTCCAAGAAGTGTTTGTCGCCGATTTCCATGCCCCCACTGGCTACGTGGCACACATCTCCCATGCTTCTGACAACGGTAGTGGAGTTGCCATCCTCCTCCGTTCTGGACTCCCTGCTGAAGATGTAGTGTACCTTGCTAATGCTAGGGGTATGGCTCTCACGCTGTTCGGCGTCCGTATCCTCAATGTATATGCGCCGTCCGGCTCCAGTCGACGTCGTGATCAACACACTTTCTTTGCTGACGAGGTAACGCCGCTGTTTGAGGGTCCCCTAGATGATATGGTCCTCGGTGGCGATTTCAACTCCACGCAAAGGCCTGAAGATCAATTACCGCATCATTCCCCTTGTGCGGCCCTCTCCGTCATCATCGACAGACTCCAGCTTGTTGACACATGGACAAAGGTGCATGGCACCCGTGCAGGTTTCACATATTATACGGCGCATTCATCTAGTCGTCTCGATCGTATATACCTCACACGTTCCCTTGCTGCCGACACTCGACATGCCGAAGTATGGCCTCTGGCTTTCTCTGACCATGACGCCTACATCTGCGATGTCGTCCTCGCCCGCCAACAAGTGTGGCACAGCCGCGGCTTGTGGAAATTCAACGTTTCCCACCTGACTGTCCCTGACTGCCGACGAATCGTTGAGGATGCGTGGGCCCTCTGTCATCGTCGTCGCCCCGCCTACGCATCCACCTTATCGTGGTGGGTATCATGCGCGAAACCAGCTCTGCGCAGGGCGCTGATAGGATATGGCAAAGACTTCAAAGCCTGGCAAGCGAGCACCATGGACTTTTATTATGCAGTCCTTCGTGACTGCACTTCGATGGCCTTCTCTCCTGATCGTCAGATGATGGTGCATCGTGCTAAAGCGCAGATCACTTCCCTCACGCGACGGCGCTTAGAAGGGACTCTTGTCAGATCCTGCACCCGTGACCATATGCCTCATGAAACGCCATCGATGTACCACCTTCTCAGGGAACGCCGACGTCGTCGTCGAACCCTCATCCACGATCTCACAGATGCGGAAGGACGACGACACACTACGCAATGCGACATTGGTCACGCTTTCTATTCTCATTTCCGTCAACTGTTCGCTGCCGTCCCTCATCCCCCGACCTTAATTGAGGAGGTGGCAGCAATGACTGTCAACACCATGCCAGAGGATGTGGCTCAAGAACTTCAGGAACAAGTGACCTCTGATGAAGTCCTAGATGCTATCAAGGTGGGGGCTGCCAACAAGTCCCCTGGACCTGACGGCCTCCCCCTCGACTTTTACAAGTATTTTAGCTACCTTTTGTTACCTGCTTGGACGTCCATCTGTCGTGAATTGATGTCACCCACAACGATGATCCCAGACACCTTCCTTGATGGGGTCATCATCCTGGTCCCTAAGCCACATGGGCGATCACGGATCTGTGATTACCGGCCCATCACTCTACTCAACAGTGACATGAAAATTTTCACCCGTTTGTTGGCCTCACGCCTCAAGAAGGCAGCAAGATCCGTCACCTCCCTTGATCAGACTTCGTTGGGCGGTGACAACAACATCCATACGGCCCTTTGCCGTTATAGGGACATGATTGCGCTCGCGCGCTCGCGACATTTACCTGGCGCATTGGCATCGCTTGACTTCCGTCAAGCTTTCGACCGTGTCGACCATACTTTTCTGAAATCGGTCCTCCAACACATGGGTTTTCCGGTTCGTACAATCACCGTGGTAATGCGGCTCTTGAGCGGCGCAACTTCAAGAATACTCTGTAATGGTCGCCTCACCGCGCCTCTAGCGATCGAGCGCTCTGTCCGACAGGGATGCCCACTTTCCACGATACTGTATGCTTTGGCATTAGAGCCCCTCCTACAGGGGCTTCGCCAACGCCTGGTGGGCCTGACATTGCATGGGCTCCGCTTCTGTTGTACAGCCTATGCTGACGATCTAGTCCTCTACCTCCGCAATGAAGACGATGTTCGCGCTGCTCTGACTTGGGTGACGACTTATGGGGAGGCATCGGGCAGTTCTCTTAACATTTCCAAATCGAAGGTTCTGCTCATTGGTGAGGGTCTACCAGAAAGATCTGTCGCTCCTCTAAGTGTGGCCACCAGCCTCCGCTGTTTGGGCATTGATTTTATGAATGACCTCCGTCGCTCAGCGGCAACCAACGGTCGACGTCTCCTACAAACGATCAGGGCTGGCCTTGTGGACCACCGGCTTCGATCCCTCGACATTATATAGCGCGCGCAATACGTGAATGTTTATCACGCCTCACGCACCCCCCATGTGGCACAAGTGTTCCCGGTTCCGATTACCCTCGCACGTCGTATGTTGATGGCGATGGGATCCTTTGTCTGTGCCGGGATGTTATTTAAAGTTCAATATTCCTCCCTTGCCCTCCTGCGGGAGCGTGGTGGAGTGGGCTTATTCCATGTGCCAGACAGAGTTACCGCACTTTTTGTTAGCTCCCAACTGAAAGTCTGGCGTCGCTGCCCGACGAGCCTGACCGGACTGCTTTTGCGTGAATACGCACCAGTCTCCATGTCAGCCCCGGTCATGTTATCCGACATTCCACCCCCCTTTTATCACTTTCGGTACTTCTTCTTTGAAATCAGTTACATTCTGCACTCCTTACCCCTTCTCCGTATACTCCAGACAAAGACTGTATACGACACCTTACAAATGTGTCAAACCCCCAACCCCATTGAACACAAGTTTCCCCAGATCATATGGCGCCGTGTGTGGAAAGCAGTGCATGCTGGTTACCTCGACACCAGCGTTCAGTCCACCTGGTATATCACCGTCAATGGCAAACAGGTCAACCAGTCTCGTTTGCACCGCATCCGCCTTGCTGACACACCACTCTGTGTTCACTGTGGTGTAGAGGACACGGACGCTCATCGGTTCTTATGTGGTCCGTCTGCTGACGTCTGGAGGCTCGCGCAGCGTATCCTGGCTTTCCTCACCCGACAGCCGCCTGCTCAGATTACTTTCCTGACGCTTCTATTCCCGGATGTGATTCATTACCCCACAACAAAAACTAATGCCGTGAATTGGATACGCGGTCATACAGTCCGCTACCTTTTTGGGCCCGATGAGAAATCAGAACTAGGTTATTGGACGTACCTTAACGATCGACATTGTGCACTTGTTCGCAACCCCAGATACAAGCAGTTCTTTTCCAATTTTCTACGGAGCGCCTTTCATGACCCGCCTTCCAGCTGGAACGTCCAAGCCATGAGATGCTGATGCTTTTTTTGCCGATATGATGTTCTGAACGTACTACACACGGAATCCCCACTAAAATTTCCAGAAGACACGTTTGGATGTTCCGCCAATCAGACGGCGCAAGCGACTCCTAGAATTCTGGTGCAACGACTGCCATAATACAAAAAAAAAAAAAAAAAATGAATAAATAAAAACATACATACAAAAAAAAACAAAGAAAAATAAAGAAAACAAAAATGCAATACAATAAACTAAAAACAAAAAAAAGTTCCTGTTCACAACAAATTTCATTTTTTTATCGCTACTCTCTATGTCTCTTCCCCCCTACTTTCTTCCTTTCCTACACCTTTGCAGTAATAGGTTAGTTGTTTTGGAATAGGTGTAGATAGGTGCCAACGCCTGAAGAGGTGCATTTAATTTTATTTTTTTGTTAGAATACAAGTGGCGGTGGCAAATAGACATTTTTTTGTAGTTTTTCCTTTCCTGTCCAGATTAAAGAAAAAAAAAAAAAGGCACGCAGTCCGGAACCGTGCGACTGCTACGGTCGCAGGTTCGAATCCTGCCTCGGCAATGAATGTGTGTGATGTCCTTAGGTTAGTTAGGTTTAAGTAGTTCTAAGTTCTAGGGGACTAATGACCACAGCAGTTGAGTCCCATAGGGCTCAGAGCCATTTTTTTGACAACTTCACATGACATACATGCTATTTAACCAGAAAAGCGTACGTCATAGCTCACTTGCAAACGCCATAAAAAGATACTTAACTCCATAATATCGGCTGAATCAAACATAAAACATTGAAAACAAGAGAATATGTAACAGCAGTAAGTGCAGAGCACCATTGCTCATGCTCTGTAGAGGCGACCAGCGACCTAGCGTGGCAAAAATGTGATTCACCCGAAGAGCCGACACGTTTCCACTGATCGATGCTCCCGTGCCCTCTGCAATCGTAATTGATGATGTCGTTGGGTCAACATGTGAACACGTAGTGGAGCTCCGCTGCGGTTCTCCATGTTCAACAATGTACGAAGAACGGTGTGCACCTTCAATGTGCTCTTTCGGCAGAGGTGCCACAGATCAACTTCTATCCCACTTTAAAGAGCAGACAAGCTGCCGAACCCCACGTTCTGCGTGAAGACTGATGGACTCCCTACCATTTAGCCACAAGTGCTAGTTTCGCTGTCCTCTACCTCTTTCCGTAGATGCTCACGACAATAGCACGTCAACATTCGACAAGTTTCACCGTTTTAGAGACACCTGTTCACAGGCTATGCATAATAATAATTTGTCCTTTGTCAAAGTCGCTTATCTGAATGGATTTTCCACTTTTCAGCCCATACCTTCGCTAGGGTGATACCCCTTCCATGTCTGCTCCACTTGCATACTTTTGTTACCGCGTCACGTGCCCGCAAGGGCAGCAGACGGCATCCGACGTCGCCGTGGGCAGTGGTCATAATATTTCGGCTTATCAGTGTAAATACTTGCTGACGATCCAAATATACTGATAATGGGTCCAAACTCAACCTTAGCAGTTCACATTATAGTTACACAAGCCCGTACATGGCTCACAGTTAACTGTTTAAATCTTAATCTGACAAAGATTCATATTACGCGATTTCACGCTACCAATAATTACCTGTTAGCAGCGTAAGCAGACCTCAATAGTCATTCAGTAAATGAAACACAGTTAAAATTTCTTGGTGTACAATTACATAATAAGTGAAAATAGCATCAACACATAAGCAGAGGCATCAGAAACCTCAGTTCCGCGTCCTTTGCTTGCTTTGTTGTGTCCATATAAAGACAAGACTGTTCGGTCATTTTACTTTTTTAACTCTCCGTCGTCTTATGGAATTATCCTCTGGGGCAGTGTATCCAAAATTAAGAATTTATTCAGCGGGAGAGAGAAGAAAAATATTTTGTAAAATAGATAGCCATATACCTTGCAGAAGCCTTTTTAAAAATCTTGGGATTCTTACACTCATTTACCAATAAATTTACTCCTTAATGCTTTTTATTACTGACAACAAAAATCAGAGTTCAAAATGGTTCAAATGGCTCTAAGCACTATGAGACTTAACATCTGAGGTCATCAGTCCCCTAAACCTAGAACTACTTAAACCTAACTAACCTAAGGACATCACACACTTCCATGTCCGAGGCAGGATTCGAACCAGCAGCAGCGCGTTTCTGGACTGAAGCGCCTAGAACCGCTCGTCCACAGCCGCCGGCACTTTCAGTTGATAAGTGATTTGCACAGTTACAATACAGGACACAAAAATAAATTGAGAATTGCAACTAATTAAAAAAACATATTGAAAACGTACTTCGTTAGCCAGTCGTCGTACAAATTAGCTAACTATCCACATTCAAGGAAAATTTGTGGTAAGGTCTTATGGGAGCAAACTGCTGAGGCCATCAGCCCCTAAGCTTACACACTAATTAATCTAACTTAAAGTAACTTACTCTAAGGACAAGACACACACCCATGCCCGAGGGAGGACTCGAACCTCCGTGACAAGGCGCCCGTGACCGCTCGGGTACCCTACGCTGCGCTTGACACAATAACGCCATTTAAATATCGGGGGTAACGTTATGTGAGGACTGTGGTCGGGAAACCTAATGGTCGAGTTCGGTTTATTGAGAGAATTCTAGGTCAGTGTGTTCCGTCGGCAAAGGAGGCCGCATTTAGAACACCTCTTGCCCTTTTTTACTATGTGGCGTAAAATACTATGATTACGACCCAGCATTTGCTTCTCTTGGAAAGTATCATCTACGTCTGTAAACATCATTGTTGCCAAGTAAGTACTAAACCTGCAGGACATAAACGAAATATATTTAGTATGAGGGAGTAAGCGGCAGCACCTTCCAAAGTAACAGTGTCCTTTCTAATTTTTGTGACTGCACATAGATGGCATAAGCGTGAGTAGCATTAAGCAGTGTAGTGATAGACTATAGTTAATTCAGAATGCATATTAATTTCTACGTCTTCCTTGTATTTTATGAATGCATACCATGGCTATTTCGACATGCCTGAAGGTTCCCCTTTCTATGGGACACGACGAATGAGTGAATTGCACATATACTGTTCCAATGCGTGTTTGTAAAAACCAGGAAGTGTGTTATTTTTGTCCATATCACAGCGGGTTACAGTGAAATTGCTATGTTAGAGAATATGCAAACGACTCGCCCACACCGCACGCCTACTGCGGCAGTAACGCAAATTAAGTTGGCGCGTATCTGCTGCTATGGGAGTCCCTGCAGCTAGCGTGAGCCGTTATAAAGCGCGTCCTTTCCGCACCAAGGTTTGACAATGGCGGAGCATATGCCGCGGAGAGCTGTATTAATCATAACTGCGACCGCAGCGCAGAGCAGCCAGCCCCGGCGGCTTCATTTATTTTTTTGCGCCCGCCGGCTTGCGCCGCGTGCAATAACAATGCAAATGGCGGATCTCCGGCACAACAGACTGCCGCAAACACGGGCCGGACAAAAGCCCGCGCATTTGAAATTCAATCTGCGAATCAATTTGGCATCGCGGAGCGCCGCGGCGTCAGAAGCGGCCGGCGCTCTGTGTGTGTGTGTGTGTGTGTGTGTGTAGACGTCCTAGTGACCACCTCCTGCTCTGAGACACACATCTTTGTCATTCAGAGGATGGAATGAAAGCCTGTTCCGGAGAGCATCGTTCCTTTGCTCTTCCTGAGTGTTTACTGCAGGTATGTAACTTCACATACAGGCTCCTCGGCGACGAACGTGAATACCCACAAACTTAACAACAGTTACTAAAATATATATTTTGAATTTAAATTAGGTATATACCAGAATGAAAAACGCTCCTAACAAAACACAAAAAAGGCGAATATGTCCTGGGCGGAGTCAGGGATGTAAAAGAAAGGTCCTAGCTCTTCGACATATCTGGCAGCTTCAAACACACTTAAAACATCTTGGCTTATTCGGGCTTTTTTACTTGTTAGTACAAGTACCCATGTCATCTAATGCATCGTGTCAAGTAAAGTTCAAATGGTTCAAATGGCTCTGAGCACTATGGGACTTAACTGCTGAGGTCATCAGTCCCCTAGAACTTAGAACTACTTAAACATAACTAACCTAAGGACATCACACACATTCATGCCCGAGGCAGGATTCGAACCTGCGACCGTAGGACTGTAGCGCCTAGAACCGCACGGCCACTCTGACGGCTCAAGCAGAGTGATATATGGTGACATGTTATATAACATGACACATGCTATGGTGCTACAGAACATGACGATTGTCATTTCCTGTAATATGACAAAATGGGTCATTAAAGTTTAGGATGCATGCATCCCCACTACTTCCTATTGTAGATGCACCTCACACTCTAGAAGCACATGAAAAATGTTCAAATATGTTTGAAATCTTACGGGACTTAATTGCTAAGGTCATCAGTCCCTAAGCTACTTAACCTAAATTATCCTAAGAACAAACACACACACCCATGTCCGAGGGAGGACTCGAACCTCCTCCGGGACCAGCCACACAGTGAAGCACATGAATTGTTGTCTGTTTGTTCTTCTACTTTTCAGTATACATCTAACGGGGTTAGGTTTGTGGGAGAAGTGGTCCCTCCAGAAACCAAAAAATTGTTCTAGCGTCCTTCCTCCCCCCCCCCCCCCCCCACTTTAGGAACAAATCCACCCTCAGAAATTATGTCCCCTAATAAAAACTTTTCTAGTTATTACATATATGCTCTTACGCCATATATTATACATTGTTCACTATGGCCGGCAAATCTTCTGGATTTTGAGCACATGATCAGGGACTTTACCCTAGAAACTACAAGATGCAGATGTGCCAACACCTTGGAGCTAAGAGAGTTCAGTGCGCTGGATTCGTATAAAAAGCGCGATCATATCAAGATGTCTTGATTTAAATGCCGTTGAAGCTGCCAGATAAGTCAAAAAGCTAGTCCATTTCTTTTACGTCCCTAACTCTGCCCAGGACATATTCGCGTTTTTTGTGCTGTACTAAGAGTATTTTTGCTTCTGTTTTCCAACTTTTACTCTACCATATTTTTGACATTAGATCGCCATAACTTAGCAACTGATGTACATTTTTGTTGTCTCGGGCGACGACTGATCCGGCATAGGTTTTTACATGTCTTTCGGACCAAGTTGCTTATATCGTGGCGGGACAGATAAAGCTTTCACAAAACAACAGGACGAACGTTAATTACATGCACTAGTCTGTCTCGTTAGAAAATTTGAACCGGGTCTAAGTCTAAAAGATAAAAGTGGCGCGCGTAAAGAAACTCACAAAACATGTTTTTGCACGTAAAATCCCAATGAAACTAAATTTCTGGAAGAGAGTTTTCAATTTTATCGTAAGTAAGCATGTTTTATTCACTTTAAATCGTTTCGGCACATTCAGTTCACGTAAGAACGAATTTTACGTGCTGCATTTAGCGCGACTTTAAATTATCTTATTTCGGTAAAGGATAACGATTATTGGATAAAAAATCAGTTTTGACTTTACATATTTATTTGTCTTCGTGCACAGTCTCAAGCGATTCGTTTACGTTTAGAGTATAGAAGTGGCACGCTACGAATATCTCCCAGAAAAAAACATGTTTTTTGCAAGTAAAATCCAAACGAAGCAAGATTTTTTTTTCAATCTGTAAAAACTTACCTTAGACCTAGGTCCGTGGACAAAATTTGAACCATCAGTCTCGCTCCAGTCCCGATTCATTTAAGGGTGAGTGTTTTTGCACATAGAATCCATATAACGTAGCACATGCCATTCTCTGAGCATTAAATTCAGCTCAATTAAAATCTTTTTCCAAAGGAATTAATCGTTTCGCACTATCTGCCTGGGAACGAGCTCCGGTTCGTCGTACAAACCTTACTTAATATACTGCAATATAGCTACTTATTAAGTCATGTTTTTAGCTCAAATAGGAACCGCCAAGGCCCCCCCAAAGCGTAATTCTACGTGTAGCCTTTTCATACATATTTGTTAAACATATACGTGCTTTAATGTCGACCGACTCTATGCTCAAGAGACTTTAAACTTCCTTCATTTCGATGTACGTACAGAATTTTTTAAAAAAATGTTATAAGAATGTTTGGTATTACGTACCTTCCTTTTTGCCTGAACAGCCGTTTCTCCAGATGACGTGAGCACTTCCTGTAGATTCTGTCCACTCCTGAAAAAAAAAAATTTCTTGGCAATTGAAGAATTACAAGGAAAATAGATAATTTATGCATTTATTTGCATTGTAAACTGCAGTAATTATAATGTAACAAACAATGTGTTCTTCGGCAACTCACACGCTAATACATCGTTTCTTCAATAAATGATATGCAAGAAAACACATCAGATCCAGAATATTAATCAATCAAAAAGGGGAAAATTTATTCAAATAAACATTTTACTGTAACTGTGTCAACTTACAGATATTTCAAGAGAAAATCTCGATTTCACTATTTCACTTACAATCTCTATTACACCGGTGATGTTTAAAAAGACATTGCTGTATGTCTTATAGTGCTGTAAGCAGTTCATCACATCTGGTGACGGTACGTGCACTAATTAAAATGCTCATATATCACACAGACTTGTAACCGGAAGATTTGTCTTGGATGGCCTTATCTGGTGCCTTAATACTGAGGTATTCAGTTACAACGACGTCTAAAATTTATGCGTATCGCTGAAGGATAAGAATAACTCCAGACTTTAATAAAATTGAACACCTGCAGCCGTCCTTTAGATGTTGTTTTTTATACAGATACCAGTTTCGGTGATTCAATACACCATCCTCAGGCCTTAAATGACGGTGAGGGGGTGAACTGCCATCGCATACACAACGACATCAGTGGTCAACATCAGTGAACTGGTTTCTATAGACTGTAACAGCGATGTTGTGTCTCCAAGCGTCAGTCGGTAGTTGATGGGTGCAGACACAACATCGCTGTTACAGTCTACAGAAACCAGTTCATTGATGTTGACCACTGATGTCATCGTGTTTGCGAAGGGAGGCCCCCGCATCGGCATTTAAGGCCTGAAGATGGCGTACTGAATCACCAAAATTGGTAGCAGTATAATAAACAACGTCGACAGGACGGCTGCAGGTGTTCCATTTTATTACATACAAGCTAACAATTGTTGAACCGCATGAAATAAAATCGTCATAACTGAACCGTTTACGTTAGGACGTTCAAACTGCACGGTTATCTGCAGGGCATGAAGGGAATTAGTATGCGTCGTATGGTTTGGTTTAGCGACGAAACCCACTTTCATTTCTATGTGTCCGTCAGTAAGCAAAATTGGCGCAATTGGGGGACTGAGAAACCACATTTCGCGATCGAGAAGTCTTTTCACCCTCAACAGGTGACTGTGTGCTGTGCAATGTCCAGTCACGGAATAATTGGTGCGATATTCCTTGATGGCCCGGTGACTACCGAACCGTACGTAAATGTTTTGGAAGATGATTTCATCCCCGTTATACAAAGTGACCCTGATTTCGGCAAGATGATGTTCATACAAGACGGAGCTTGACCCCATCGAAGTGCGAGAGCGTTTGATGTCCTGGAGGGGCCTTCTGGGGACCGCGTTCTGCCTCTGGGGTACCCAGAGGCCACTGGCATGGTTCTCGATTGGCCGCCATATTCTGTGGATATGAACGCATGTTACTCCTTTTTGTGGGGCTATATTAAAGACAAGGTGTACAGTAATAACCACTAAACCGTTTCCGAGTTGAAAACAGCCATTCAACAGGGCATCCACACAGCATCGATGTTCAGACACTTCAGCGGGTCATGCAGAATTTCTTTATTCGTCTACGCAACATTGTCGCCAATGATGGTAGGCATATCGAACACGTCATAACCTAAATTCGAATATCTGTAGTGACATTTACATATTGAATAAAGTGTGTACACGTCGTAGTTTGTAACAAATTTACGTTCATCAACAGGAATGTTAAGAAAGTAGTGAAATTTTTGATAAAAGGAAACGGGAATGATTGAATCTATGAATAAAGATCATATTAGGAGTAGTGACAAAAGGAAAACAAGAAAATGGGAAAGACTACGTTTTTGTAATTTCCTTACTATTGCACTCTAAACTGATTGACATGCAGTAAGTGTTACCAGACTTAGCGGCACGTTGATAGGTACTGCGAGAAGCAGACAGTAAAGGTCAAAGTTCGAAGTATTTGCGATGAAATAGCGTACTCTGTATCCCTAAAGCGATTTCATTATTTTGACGCCTTCTTTCGCTATTTTCTGTATCACACAATGTATTACATAAACAACTTTGAAGAAAAAGATGCATCTACATCTATATTCTGCAAACCAGAATGAAGTGCACGGCAGTGAGTACTTACCACTGTGCTACACAATAGGGTTGCCATTTACGTATGGAGCGCCGGCAGAACTACAGTTTAAAAGCATCTGTGTGCGCGCGGCAGTGTGTCTAATCTTACCTTCACGGTCGCTACGGGAGCAACACTTAGGATATTGTATAATATTACTAGATTTCTCGCTTAAAACTAACTCTTGAAACGTCGTAAGTACGCTTTCGAGGGACAGATTGTGTCCGTCTGCAAGAGTCTGCCAGCTCAGGTATCAAAGTAGCTATTTTACATGCAATGTACAATGAATAAGCGTTAATTATTACTAGTACAAACGAATAAACTGAAACAGCTCATCATAAAAATACTATGGAAATGGAAATTCTATTAGCAAAGGCACTCACATCGGTCGTCTGCTGCCATAGCCCATTAACGTCAAATTTCGCCGCACAGTCCTAACGAATACGTCCGTCGTATGTCCCACATCTTTTTCTGCGGTTATTTCAGGCAGTATTGCTTGTCTGTTAGCAGTGAAAACTCTACGCAAACGCCGCTGCTTTCGGTCGTTATGTGAAGGCTGTAGGCCACTGCAGTGTCCGGGGTGAGAGGTAAATCCTGAAATTTGGCACTCTCGACACACTCTTCGAAATGGAATGTCCCTTACCTCTAGTTCCAACTACCTCCATTCCGCGTTCAAAGTCTGTTAATTCCAGTGGTGAAGCCGTAATCACGTTGGAAACTATTTCACCTGAATCGCCTCAGTAAAAACGACTGCTCTGCCAATGAACTGCCTTTTACAAGGTGCGACAATAAAGTAATGAGACTGATTTTCTTTGCAAGACGTGGCAACCCTGGAGGCTTGCGTAGGCATAATATCTATGACCTTGGAGTATAAGCTGCTTCTAGTCCAAGCGGCACATCGATGCAACTGCTAGGTCGTGAGTTGTGCTGTAATAACTTAACACATTTTTGTGTCTCTCGTTACAGAAATGGAACCGCAGAATATTGTGCAACGGTATGCCATTTCTTTTTGCGTTAAATTGGGTGAAAACGCGACGACAACTTTCGGAAAGCTTCAGAAGGCTTTTGGAGAGGAGGTTATGTCAAGAGCTCAAGTGTTTCGTTGGCACAAAATGTTTAGTGAAGGCAGAACGAATGTTAAAGATGAAGACCGCAGTGTACGACCGTTAACCTCACGGACGAATGTCAATTTGGCCAGCGTGCGCGAACTGGTACGATCTGATCGAAGATTATCTGTGAAAATGATTGCAGAAGAACTGAACATCAAACCGAGAAACGGTTCTTCTAATAATAACTGAAGATATGATAATTGGATTCTGCATCACGATAATGCGCCACCCCATGCTGCTCTGCCAGTACCGCAATTTTTAACCTCAAAACAAATATCGGTACTACCACAGCCACCTTATTCATCAGATATTGCTCTGTGCGACTTTTTTCTATTTCCAAGAGACAGAACGCCGGTCAAGGGACACCATTTTCAAACAACACAAGATGTTCAAAAAGCTGTGACGAGGGTCTTTGAGAATATTATAGAAGATGAGTTCCAGGAATGTCACCATCAATGACAGAAGCGCTGGAAAGAATGTGTGCAATCAGAAGGGAATTACTTTGAAGGAGAGAACACTAAACTTGACTAAAACAAAATTTTTTTCACATCAGTCTCATTACTTTATTGTCGCACCTCGTATACCTTGTGTGAGTGATACTACCGCCATCTGTACATGTGCATGTCGCTATCCCATGACCTTTGTCACCTCAGCGTAAATAATGCGCGCTTGAAAAGTGGGCAAACTGGTTTGAAGAGTTCAGCTCTGTCTATGGATCGTCCAGCGCAGTGCAGCAGTGGCCAACTTATGACGCCTCTTTCAATTGCCGCAATAGCCATGTCAGAAGTGATATGCCGTTCTGGTCTCACGTCACCACAAACAATTTTTTTATGAATTTCAGAGCTGGACATGTACAGTTTCAGCTAACAGGACGTCCAGTTACTTGCGACTAAAAACTTAAATATTAATTTCAGATCATTAGTTCCTTATATGAAAGTAAACAGTTTCACCTGAAACAGATATTGTCCCAGTTCATCAACATTACTGGCTGGAGGGTTGTATGAACGTATAAATCGCATTGCAGATACGTTCTACGGGTGAAAAATCAAGAAGCTGTGCAGGCCAACAAAGAGTCCGTATATTCCTCGAGGTGTTTGAACAGTAAACAGGATATGCCATTACCCTGCCGAAATACGCAGTTTCTGACCGTGGAGATGAAGGGTAGAACAACAAGGTTTGCTAGCGAGCATTCAGTCTCCCTTCAACAATTACTGAATCAGTCGTGTTGTATCTAACAACAGCCCACACCATGATGCCAGCGGGTGGAGAATTATGGCTCTCCAGTATCACTGCTTTCGGATTGTCGTCTATGGGCACCACAAGAAGAAGCGAGACTCATCACAGAATGCCACTCAAAATACCAGCACAAGTCTTTGTTGTCTGTGATTTAGTCTTGGCGGTGAACGACGCGTGGCAGCTCGAAATTTCAACCCAGACTTCAGTAATCTGTTGCCGGCCGTTCGTGGTGACACTACCTGCAACCTCTGTTCTGATTCCAGCCATTGCCATCCGTCTATTCCTGAGAACCAGTCGACAAATCCTACGGTGTTCTTGTGATGTAGTCTTTCTGGATTTACAAGGGTCTACTCTTCTCTCATTTTGGTCTAACACTGCCCAAGAGTGTAGTGGCATCGGCTGGTAAACCCTAGACGCCCTGCCTCCACATCCTGGACATGGTGGCTTGGTGGCTGCAAGCCCGTCCCGGTCTGGCTCTTAATCTGTTCTATCCATCTCCACGGTGCCCGTCCTCTTAAGTTCTCAGCGGCCGCCTTTTTCCTGTCATTTTCATTGCCTCTTGGGTTCTAGGAATTTCATCCAAAACATTTGAACTGATTTTGGTTGGCAAGAGTCGACAACTTTGTTCTGAGCCGAGCCTCCTCACGATAGATTCATTGATCAAACTGCTGTTTCTAGTATTCTAAGTTATCTTCTATAACACTACAAATAAAGAGTATCAACCCTGCGACGATCCACCGTCTTCATCGTTCGAATTTCCGCTGCATAGTTCACGATAGGTAAGATTACAGTTTGGAAGGGAGTAGGCTTCGTCTTGGCAGTGATGGAGGTATCCTACCAGTTGCGAGCAAGCTTTGCTGTAGAATTTCTCGCAATCTAGCTCCGCCTACGGATCTCAGGCTCGAAATCTACAGTATCAGTGACAACACATCCTAAATACTCGAAGCAACTGAAGACCTCGTACCCAGCGATTCTTGTGATGGCAGGTCTGTTTTCATTGAGGAGATCTGCAGTCATCACTTTGGTCTTTGTGTTGTTGATTTAAAGACCACATTATTCATACCACACTAATTCACTAATTTCTTGAGTCCATCACACACCAGTCGGTGAGTCATTACAAAATGGTTCAAATGGCTCTGAGCACTATGTGACTAAACATCTATGGTCATCAGTCCCCTAAAACTTAGAACTACTTAAACCTAACTAACCTAAGGACAACACACAACACCCAACCAACAAGAGGCAGAGAAAATCCCAGACCCCGCCGGGAATCGAACCCGGGCGAGGGAAGCGAGAACGCTACCGCAAGACCACGAGATGCGGCCTGAGTCATAACACTACAGCCAGTTGTCTTTGCGATCTGTCGTAATGGATCTCAAAAATGGCTCTGAGCACTATGGCACTTAACTGCTGTGGTCATCAGTCCCCTAGAACTTAGAACTAGTTAAACCTAACCATCCTAGGGACATCACACACATCCAAGCGCAACGCAGGACTCGAACCTGCGACCGTAGCGGTCGCGCGGTTCCAGACTGTAGCGCCTAGAACAGTTCGGCCACTCCGGCCGGCCGTAATGGATCTCCCTCGGATAAATCGCGTCGATCTTTCTTGACAGTCCTAGAGATGGCGATAAGCATCACGTGCACGTCTTTGGGCATGCTGCTTTGCGATTAGCTGCTGAAAAGTTCTAGTAAAGTTAAATAAACCCAACTGCCACAATGTGCTCACGTTATTTTTCACGTATACGTACGTACTTTTTCTGCGTTGAAAATACTGATAAATAAGCTCACAAAAGGATGAAATTTGAGTCACTGTATCCCACAAGCATGGAAATACTGGATTATCAGTCTGGATCAAAATGGTTCACATGGTTCTGAGCACTATGGGACTTAACTTCAGAGGTCATCAGTGCCCTATAACTAGTTAAACCTAACTAACCTAAGGACATCACAGACATTCATGCCCGAGGCAGGATTCGAACCTGCGACCGTAGCGGTCGCGCGGTTCCAGACTGTAGCGCCTAGGAACGCTCGGCCACGATGGCCGGCTATCAGTCTGGTACTATTTGTTCATGATGTAACACTGTCAATATTTCTTCGGTGTTGCGTGCGTTTCACGATGTACTCGCACGTTTACGGAACGCAGTCGGTGTGCAACGCTCTCGCGGCGTTTGTACTTGACCGCACACGGTTCCCACAGCAAACACGGGTGGTGTGCACATTATTGATGCGCGTGTGTTCAGAGAGAGGCGACCACAGCCTCAACCCTCCTGGAGCCTCCGTATCACCGCTGATGAGATTATGAGCGCGCTTTGTGTGAATTTGGCGGCCCCAGAGCTCCTAAATGATTCCATTAGATCGGACAATGGGCGGGCAGAAACATCGGGGGACAGCCGCAAATCAGGCACTTTTGGTGCGCTGGGAAGGCTCGCACGCGAATGTGATTACCACGCTGTCTGCACAGCCAAACTGCCGCTGGACGGGGGACAAAGCGCTGCCCCGCCCCGCCAAGTTCTCCCAGACACGAGCAGCACGAGATGTGCACGGGCGGAAAGTGTGTGTGCACTGAAACGGACGTGGTGTTCTGCCATCCCTCGTCACTCAGAAACTTTGATCGACCTATCCTCTCGTACGCCAACATTGTCCAAGTATCCGCTTCACCCAACTCGTGCCACCCCCTCCGTATCCTTGAATTCCACGCATTCAGCTTCCTATCCGTTTGCCTTCCCAGACACACGTGATTTACCATCTCGTCAAATTACTACATCTCTCCAACCACGGTGAACAACTCAGTGTTTCCTATACAATCCACAAGCTCGATTTTTACAACCGCATCCATTCGTCTCTACTTTCCTGGTTGCTGACGCGCTTACAGCGACACATCCCATCAACTCCACATCTGAAATTCACCTTATTCACACACAACCACACTCCAGTTCACTGTCTCTCCCAGAAATATGAACTCTTCCCCGACAGACTATTGATCCTTACTATCAGAACTCTTCCCATCTCATTCTATCCCACCTTCTGGCTCTTACCGTTCTTCTCCATCTTTCTGTCCTCTCATATATATGCAGTTGCAAACTCAAGCACCCAGTTCCCTATTCCATTTCTATTTCCTTCCATCCATCATCTCACCTACCTTAATTTCCGCCCCCGGTAGCTGAGTGGCCAGCGCCACAGAATGTCGATCCTAAGGACCCGGGTTGGATTCCCGGCTGTGTCGGAGATTTTCTGCGCTCAGGGACTGGGTGTTGTGTTGTCCTCACCATCATCATTTCATCCCCACCGACGCGCAAGTCGCGAAAGTGGCGTCAAATCGAAAGACTTGCACCTGGCGAACGGTCTACTCGACGGGAGGTCCCAGTCAGATGACGTTTATTTACCTACCTTAATCCCCATATCACAAGCCATCTATTCCCTTTGTTTGTACCAACTCCCAACGACTACAGATTCTCTCATATTCTGTTCCCTAACTCTATCCTTCCTTCTTCACACCCTTTCATATTTTTAAAAAAATGTGCAGCGCTTCATTTCAAGATATTTTTATTTCAAAACAAGATAAAATGTCAATAGTTGAAATTGTAATACCATAAATGAAAACCACCATTTTAATAACTCTCCAACCTTATGTAATGATTCACATTTTTATGTAAACTGTATTTTAAAAACTGTATTTGAACAGCGGAACATTTGTAACCGCCGACAGCTCGTTCACCCGTCCCTTTATCTGCAATAAGCGGCGAGGTTGATACAACAGTAAAGGAGAAACTCAGTTCATCTTAGTTAACTCATATCTGTCACGAAAAAAAGAAGTGAGGGAAGCATTAGACGTCCCTTGAAACGTAGCAGGCCTCCTTGTTGCATTTCACACCTTCCATCTGTCTGGTGCACAGCGTGCTTAAAGTTTTTTTTTTCTCTTCAAAAAAGGGAAAGAATTTAAACTGTTAAATTTTTGTGAATATTAATTATCTAATCTGAGTTTTATATTATTTCCAAAAGGCATATTGGTTTATTCTCTATTGTTATGATCTGTGTCTTTCGTAATTCTGTCACCTCCGTTTATAAATACTTACAAAATAACTTTATCTTGATCTCGCCAGCAGCGGATGACATAAAACAGTCTACATTTCACGAAATTCGCTGGCCGTGAAAAATTTTGTCTTACAAAGTAAGATAATATAAGTTATTTTGCGTGAATTATTCTTTTTTCTGATACAAATATACTAAACAGGAAAATAATATCACCATACTCGAGAGATTTGCCTGTGTTTTACCTTGGAAAAAAAGCAAAAGAGGTACCGTATCTGGGAAGTTGTTAAGATCGATATCCCACTTGATTACGCTTGTTGCAAATTATTTCATTAATTTACCTGCTCTCGTGGCGCAATTCCATGTTTTCCAATCTTTCAGTATTTCTCTCGTCAGACAGACTATTTACAACATGACAGAATGCGAAACTGCAGTGGAACAGTTATACCAATCTGAGGTGAGAAAGAACTGATTCATTTACACAAAGAATACTCCCTTTCAAATTCTGAAGGTGGCAGGGGTATAATACATGGAGCGAAAGGCTATTTACAGTCTGTACAGAAACCAGATGGCAGTTACAAGAGTCAAGAGCCATGAAAGGGAAGCAGAGGTTGGGAAGGGAGTGAAACAGGTTTGTAGCCTATCCCCGATGTTATTCAGTCTCTATACTGAGCAAGCAGTAAAGGAAACAAAAGAAAAATTCGGAGAAGGAATTAAAATCCATGGAGAAGAAATTAAAACGTTTAGGTTCGCCGATGACATTGTAATTCTGACAGAGACATCAAACGACCTCCAAGAGCAACTGAACGGAATGGACAGTGTCTTGAAAGGAGGATATAAGATGAACATCAACAAAAGCAAAACGAGGATAATGGAATGTAGTCGAATTATTTCAGATGATGCTGAAGGTATTAGATTAGGAAATGAGCCGCTTAAAGGAGTAAATGAGTTTTGCTATTTGGGGACCAAAATAATTGATGATGGTCGAAGTAGCGAGGATATAAAATGTAGACAGGCAACGGCAGGGAAAGCATATCTGAAGAAGAGAAACTTGTTAACATCGAATATAGATTTAGGTGTCAGGAAGTCGTTTCTGGAAGTATTTGTATAGAAGTGAAACGTGGACGATAAATAATTTGGACAAGAAGAGAATAGAAGCTTTCGAAATGTGGTGCTACAGAAGAATGCTGAAGATTAGATGGGTAGATCACATAACTAATGAGGAGGTATTGAATATAACTGAGGAGAAGTTTGTGGCACATCTTCACTAGAAGAAGGGATCGCTTGGTAGGACACATTCTGAGGCATCAGGGGATCGCCAATTTAGTAGTGGAGGGCAGCGTGGAGGATAAAAATCGTAGAGGGAGACAAAGAGATGAATACACTGAACAGATTCAGAAGGATGTAGGTTGCAGTAGGTACTGGGAGATGAAGAACCTTGCACAGGATAGAGTAGAATGGAGAACTGCATCAAACCAGTCTCTAGACTGAAGACCACAACAACAACAACATGTATACAAACAGTAAATGAGTAAGGCTTTCAAGTTCCGAACAAAAACAGCTTGTAAGTGCCTCTATTTTTCCCTTCATTCATGGAAAAATATGAAATCACCCTAAGAAACTAATAAAGAAAAACTAGGAAATTACATTACAAACGAATATTATACTTTAACGCAAAATGTCCAGTTTACAGACATTTGACTAGTATTTTAAATTTGTTTCAGTTTCATAGTACTTTGCATGAGGAGAAAGCAGCATTGTATCTCTGCGGAATATACAGAAATATTTTGGAAGTACTCGAGGGATTCTACTAATAGCACGCTTTAAGGTGGCCTATTAGTGATCGATGAAATTTCGCTGACTTCCGGCCGTTACGGCTTGTTCACGCCCGTTGACGATCTTAATCACGTAACAATATTGTGCACCGTAGCCACTGTGAAAGTAGTATCGATTCATGAGCAGTGTTACGCATAGGGTTTATTATTAATATTGTTGAGAAAAACGAGGGAAGAGACTGTAGCTGGTCCTTCTAGCGGCTCAACTCGACGCTGTCAATTCTTCGACGCATTAACCCGTGACATGTTCGTTTCTTTTATAAGGTATACTCTGGTTGCCATTGGAGAAGGAGGCGAGGTTTGTCCCAGCGCCCAATGTGCTGCGAGCTGATAGTAAGCTTTTGCTCTCAACACTTACCGCAAATGGCAAAACTGAGTTGTGCGATTAATATATGTCCGCACCAAAAGGAGAGGCCTGTAAAAGAGTTGTGAACGGTTTGATCAGTTATGGAATCTTGAGAACTGTACTGATTCACTATAGCAATGTATTCGCAATTGCAAATATGGACAACCATCAGCTGTAGAATGGAATGACGAAAATAAATGAGTTTGCCCGACTGGGACTCGAACACGGATTTCCTGCTTATAGCGTGCGGTCGCCTCACAAATTTGGCATCCGTGCACGACTCAAGACAAAAACCAAACCTCCATGTGTCGTGAATCATGTGTCTACAACCTGCTCTTGTACATTCATTGTCTATATTCCTGTACAGGACAGATATTTTAATTTAAAGCCGCTTGCCCAATGTCAGTGGATAAACACGGTGTTGTAGTGCCTCTGTCGTTCAGAGATATGCAGTGTTCCTTATGAACTGCAAAATCATATTACCAGAATGACATTTTCGCTCTGCAGCGGAGTATGCGCTGATATGAAACTCCCTGGCAGATTAAAACTGTTTGCAGCAGGTGGGAGACGAGGTACTGGCAGAAGTAAAGCTGTGAGGACGGGGCGTGAGTCGTGCTTGGGTAGCTCAGATGGTAGAACACTTGCCCGCGAAAGGCAAAGGTCCCGAGTACGAGTCTCGGTCCGGCACACAGTTTTAATCTGCCAGGAAGTTTAATATCATATTTACCCGCCGACATCGGGCAAGGGACTTCTCAGTAAGGTGTCTCACCTGTACGTGAATATACATAATGGAAATACGAGTACAGGTTGTAGGCGTGTGGTTGACGACATATGGAGGTTTTGGTCTCGCAGGGTCGACCGCTCGCGATAAAGTAGGAAATCCGATTTCGAGACCCGGTCCAGCACAAATTTTCACTGTCGTCATTCCATTCTACGGGTGATGGTAGTCCATCTTCGCAACTGAGAATACATTTAAAGTATTTCAAACCGGCTGTAGACGCCGCAGTGCCTGTTTCTCTGTACAAGCATGTCTATCCTACGGAATTTTGCATCATAAATCGGAATAACACTGGCACTGCTATTCGTAGATAGGAAGCTTGTCGCAACTGAAAAGCTGGTGGACAGTAGACCAGTACACTTCAGTCACAAGTCATGCTACTATCTTGTGATAGTGGCATGTGCCGATGTTGACGGATTATTTACTATTATCGAGGGTGATTACTTTGAGGGAAATAGTGACCGAAGAATTTCTCGGATTTCAGCAGTCAAACATCGAATAACACATACAGGTCTTGATATTCAATTTTCGTCGATATTCTTGTAGGCCTACGACGGGAATGATATTAATTTTCGTCATTATTTTGAAGCATATCAGGTTGGTTGATAAGTGCTTTTTTAAAACAGGATTCTGGACGATGTGAAAAGAATTTGTAATACTTGTTACGCAGGTGAACAACAATTGAAAGTGCCAGCCGAGCGGTTCTAGGCGCTACAGTCTGGAACCGCGCGACCACTACGGTCGCAGGTTCGAACCCGCCTCGCGCATGGCTGTGTGTGATGTCCTTAGGTAGTTAGGTTTAAGTAGTTCTAAGTTCTAGGGGAATGATGACCTCAGAAGTTAAGTCCCATAGTGGTCAGAGCCATTTGAACCATTTTTTTAAACAATTGAAAGCGCTTCCTGCGCCGGAGAAATTTATCTTTAAAAATTTCTTTACTTGTCTTCACACAAGGGCACCTGAACTATGAGAACGAAACAACTACAGTCACTGGAGAACGGCCACGTAAGTCACCTGAAACTGGTTGCAGACTGGGTACATACGGATGTTTCAACTGGTAGCGCCATGGGCCGCGTTGTTTAGACTCACACAGGGAGTGACCCCCAGCACTACAAGCCTTCCGGAAAGCGTTTGGCTCGGTGCCCCACTGCAAATTCCTAACTAAGGTACGAGCATATGGGATTGGTTCCCAAGTACTTCTTAAGTAATAGAACCAAGTGCGTTGTACTCGACGGTGAGTGTTCATCGGAGGTGAGGGTATCATCTGGAGTGCCCTAGGGAAGCGTGGTGGGTCCGCTGTTGTTTTCTATCTACATAAATGATCTTTTGGATAGCGTGGGTAGCAATGTGCGGCTGTTTGCTGATGATGCTGTGGTGTACGGGAAGGTGTCGTCGTTGAGTGACTGTAGGAGGATACAAGATGACTTGGACAGGATTTGTGATTGGTGTAAAGAATGGCAGCTAACTCTAAATATAGATAAATGTAAATTAATGCAAATGAAGAGGAAGAAGAATCCCGTAATGTTTGAATAATCCATTAGTAGTGTAGCGCTCGACACAGTCACAGTTACGTGGGCGCAACATTGCAGAGCGATATGAAGTGGGACAAGCATGTAATGGCAGTTGTGGGGAAGGCGGATAGTCGTCTTCGGTTCATTTGGGGAAGATGTGGTTCATCTGTAAAGGAGACCGCTTGTAAAACACTAATACGACCTATTCTTGTGTACTGCTCGAGCGTCTGGGATCCCTATCACGTCGAATTGAGGAAGGACATAGAAGCAATTCAGAGGCGGGCTGCTAGATTTGTTACTGGTAGGTTCGATCATTATGCGAGTGTTACGGAAATGGTTCAGGAACTCGGGTGGGAGTCTCTAGAGGAAAGCAGGCGTTCTTTTCGTGAATCGCTACCGAGGAAATTTAGAGAACCAGCATTTGAGGCTGACTGCAGTACAATTTTACTGCCGCCAACTTATATTTCGAGGAAAGACCACAAAGATAAGGTAAGAGAGAGATTAGGGTTCGTTCGGAGTCATATAGGCAGTCATTTTTCCCTCGTTCTGTTTGGGAGTGGAACAGGGAGAGAAGATGGTATGGTGCATTGCGGAGTATGTATGTAGATGTATAAGTTGTCAACGAGTTCAATCAGAGCAGATCCTTGAGGGGCCAACCTTACGGTTATATTTGGAACCATTTGTTCTCCACTGGAAGCGAGGGATAACCAGTTAAAATATTCTGGAGCGTAGGTGTCACAAACGTGGAGAGAATAACGCGGAGCGGAATATTTGTGACAGCCGTTCACATACGCTGACACGAGTTTTTTTCCACATTTTCCGTTACGTCGGCAGCACAGAGGCCGGGTAAATTCTATCGTACATGAAAAGTATATATGAGCAGCATACAAATGTTTGCGCAGGCGAGAGCGTTCTCACGTAAAACTGCAGTGAATAATTTTTCCGAACGCAAATTCGGTAATCGGATGAAGCAGGCGCCAAATAATTAAAAAAAGGTAGGAAAAAGCTCCACGCAGCGTCGAACGGGAGCAACTCTGAAGCGCGTGCGCGCGCTGTTCCGAAAATATATTGTGAGATAATGAAGTGCAGGCGGTGCTATAGATCAGCATAATGGGATTAGGGCGTCATTTGCATATTAACGGCGGGTGCAAAGCCGGTAGCAGCGCGACAAGGCGACACAGAACGCACAGGCGTGCTCAATTTACTGCTGCCGGCCGTAGCGGCAAAGCCGCTTGTGAGCATATTTTATACACCATTTGTTGTTAAATTAAATCCCGCTGATGGAGACTCGTCAATAGCGGCGTTTTAAATCACACATTGTGTGGTCAGAACTATGGGGACATCCCACTCAGCGCCCTTTGTACGATGTTTGTATAACAGAATATATTACAAGAGCAGGCACAGTGCACGAACAATCTACACTTGTTTATTGTCAGAGTAAATATAAAATGGAAACTGAGCGAGTTCAGTGAGCGAGAGTGACCACAGTGGCCCACCGCTTTGGGCGATTCGTAACAACGTCCTGGAAAGGTTAACATACACACAATGAGTCACCAATTTCGCTTATTTTTCGCACAGTGTGAGTAGACAGAGGTGAAAAATGCTGCTCTAGTACGATGCACTTCTCAAGCATTTTGGAGAAATCGTGGAGCCTAATTTTACCAGCCTGTTGAACACAGGGTGTGCTGACGTAAGCTGTCGCCATCACACCGGTCGGCAAAGATATTGCGAGAAGATCGATAATAGGCGCCGAATCAAGCACGCCTATCAGGAGAGAGGCCAAAGACAGACTTGCAGGCAACGCGCCGCCAACGCGCTCTCGACCGCCAGTATCTAGATCGACGCCGTGGACTGGAGGGCCCAGTCAATCTCTAGCCCAGCCAGTTACAGACAGTCAGCCCACTCGCCGACAGAGTCAGTCACAGTCGCAGCCACTAGCTCAGCCAATATCCTGATTGTTGTCTGTCAGTTCATGTCACTGGCCACGAGAGTGTGGCGTTTATAGTGAGACTTGTACTTCACCAGCAGTGAAGTTAATGAGGACTGTTACGGAAGAGCTTGTGCCACAGGACATGGACTGGCTTAAAGATAAGTAGCTTCTTGTTCTTATCAATAAGAACCTTGTTAATAAACGTGTGCAGCTGTGTTGTTGAAAGAGGACACAGGCCACCCAAAAACATCCTCTGCATTGCTTCCCCTGGTACAAGACACTACAGTGGCAACGTCGGCACAATACAGGGAGCGGACAAAAATATGGAAAGGCCAAAATCACAGCACATTCCCATGCCTAGTACGGTCTAGGAAACCCATGACATTCAAAACTGCTTATGAATAAACACAGGGCGGGTATCGTTTTCAAAGGAATCTTACACCATAGTGGTAAATTCAGATAACTATGACGGAGGTGAATAGCGATCTCGCTCCCTTCTCTCCAAAGTAAACCACGAAGACTCAATAACATTGAGATCTGCTGTCTCTGGTGGTCAGGGCAATTGTGACAATTCATCCTTTTGCCCACAAAACCAGTCCTGCACGAGGCAAGCTGTGCGAACAGGGGGCCTAGCCTCTTGGAATACAACTTCACCACTGGGGACCAAACACGGTATCGCGGGACGGAGCTGATTGGCCAAAATGGTTACATACTCCTTGATAGTAATGCGGTCTTGCAGAGTAACCACAGGGCCCAAAGAATAGCAAGATATATGGCTGCCCAAATCATCCACGAACCCTCGCCGTGTTTCACTCTTGGGACGTAAAGAGTGTGCAGCAGGACTTTCTTCCATCGCTCCATAATCCAGGTTTTATAGCTTGGTCACCACGTTTTCCTGTTACGCGCACTTGCATCACTAATGAGTGGTTTTGCAATTTCAGCTCGCACTGCAATTTCCTACGTATAGATCTCTGTTCCTGTGGTTTTGGTACTGGTAGGGTTCACAAGTGCGACACTCAGTTCTGCAGTGACCTCTGGAGCTTTCGTCGTTTTATTTCTCGTCACAGTCCTCTTTAACCCTCCGTCACTCGCGCGAAATTTCGTGACATGGTCACTCGCGCGGATGGCAGGCATCATTCATAAAGCAAGCGTCCTATTTGTACACTTTGAACAGTCTTTATGACTGATATTAAGGCTTTTTATTAAATCTAAATATAATACATTTAATGTTCGTACACAGTATAATACACTCCTGGAAATGGAAAAAAGAACACATTGACACCGGTGTGTCAGACCCACCATACTTGCTCCGGACACTGCGAGAGGGCTGTACAAGCAATGATCACACCACGGCATAGCGGACACACCAGGAACCGCGGTGTTGGCCGTCGAATGGCGCTAGCTGCGCAGCATTTGTGCACCGCCGCCGTCAGTGTCAGCCAGTTTGCCGTGGCATACGGAGCTCCATCGCAGTCTTTAACACTGGTAGCATGCCGCGACAGCGTGGACGTGAACCGTATGTGCAGCTGACGGACTTTGAGCGAGGGCGTATAGTGGGCATGCGGGAGGCCGGGTGGACGTCCCGCCGAATTGCTCAACACGTGGGGCGTGAGGTCTCCACAGTACATCGATGTTGTCGCCAGTGGTCGGCGGAAGGTGCACGTGCCCGTCGACCTGGGACCGGACCGCAGCGACGCACGGATGCACGCCAAGACCGTAGGATCCTACGCAGTGCCGTAGGGGACCGCACCGCCACTTCCCAGCAAATTAGGGACACTGTTGCTTCTGGGGTATCGGCGAGGACCATTCGCAACCGTCTCCATGAAGCTGGGCTACGGTCCCGCACACCGTTAGGCCGTCTTCCGCTCACGCCCCAACATCGTGCAGCCCGCCTCCAGTGGTGTCGCGACAGGCGTGAATGGAGGGACGAATGGAGACGTGTCGTCTTCAGCGATGACAGTCGCTTCTGCCTTGGTGCCAATGATGGTCGTATGCGTGTTTGGCGCCGTGCAGGTGAGCGCCACAATCAGGACTGAATACGACCGAGGCACACAGGGCCAACACCCGGCACCATGGTGTGGGGAGCGATCTCCTACACTGGCTGTACACCTCTGGTGATCGTCGAGGGGACACTGAATATTGCACGGTACATCCAAACCGTCATCGAACCCATCGTTCTACCATTCCTAGACCGGCAAGGGAACTTGCTGTTCCAACAGGACAATGCACGTCCGCATGTATCCCGTGCCACCCAACGTGCTCTAGAAGGTGTAAGTCAACTACCCTGGCCAGCAAGATCTCCGGATCTGTCCCCCATTGAGCATGTTTGGGACTGGATGAAGCGTCGTCTCACGCAGTCTGCACGTCCAGCACGAACGCTGGTCCAACTGAGGCGCCAGGTGGAAATGGCATGGCAAGCCGTTCCACAGGATTACATCCAGCATCTCTACGATCGTCTCCATGGGAGAATAGCAGCCTGCATTGCTGCGAAAGGTGGATATACACTGTACTAGTGCCGACATTGTGCATGCTCTGTTGCCTGTGTCTATGTGCCTGTGGTTCTGTCAGTGTGATCGTGTGATGTATCTGACCCCAGGAATGTGTCAATAAAGTTTCCCCCTCCTGGGACAATGAATTCACGGTGTTCTTATTTCAATTTCCAGGAGTGTATATTCTAACGTTTGAAACAGTTCGACCATTCGAAGGACAATATTTTCAGCTGAATTACTGGCATTACATGGTCCTCTGGTTGCTTATCGACGTACGGTTCTATATTCAAAGTGTAAGCTCTTTTTACATCAACCAAAGCAAACACTTGTAACCCATACTTTGCTGGTTCTCTAGGGATATATTGCCTGAATGGAATGGGCAGTTTCCTCTAAACTCCAAAAGCTGTTCGTCAAAAATGAGATATTAACTAGGTGAAAAAATATTTTTGACAATAGTTCGTGAATAGTTCAAGTACCTCCCTGATAGGAGCCAACTTGTCAGAGTCTCTGCGAACACCTCTATCACGGATATTATCAAACCTAGGACATCTCGACAGAAACCTGAGCCGGCCGGGATGGCCGAGCGGTTTTAGGCGCTACAGTCTGGAACCGCGCGACCGCTACGTTCGCAGGTTCGAATCCTGCCTCGGGCATGGATGTGTGTGATGGCCTTTGGTTAGTTAGGTTTAAGTAGTTCTAAGTTCTAGGGGACTGATGACCTCAGCAGTTAAGTCCCATAGTGCTCAGAGTCATTTGAACCATTTGAACGAGAAACCTGTATCGGTTTTCGCTTATGCATATATAACATGATTCCAGTCTGTTTCCCTTAGAGTTATCCCACAATTTTTATACACTCTTCCTAGAACATCTCAAAGATCCACACAGATATAACAAACCAATGAAAGCTATGATCTCTATTGCATCTGTTTCTTTAGCATCTCTTTCCCTAGAGAAGTTACCATGAACTTCAATGATGGATATATTAGAGCATGTTGAGATAATGCTTATTATGTTTTCATCCAAGAAAGAATTCAAAATTTCAATTTTTGTCTTTTTTTTACGAGCTTGATTTTTTGGTCTAGGCAAATGCGTAATAATATTACAAGATCTCCTTCTAACAATGGTAGGATATTTATTTTTCCTCCGTTTAGTTATTACATCTTTCCTTAAAAGAAATGTATCCTCTTGAGTTACTTCTTCCTGTGACTGATATTCATCATTCTCTGGCACTTCTTGTTATGTGCCGGCCGCGGTGGTCTCGCGGTTAAGGCGCTCAGTCCGGAACCGCGCGACTGCTACGTTCGCAGGTTCGAATCCTGCCTCGTGCATGGATGTGTGTCCTTAGGTTAGTTAGGTTTAAGTAGTTCTAAGTTCTAGGGGACTGACCACAAATGTTAAGTCCCATAGTGCTCAGAGCCATTTGAACCATTTGAATCTTGTTATGTTCCTGAATCATGACTGCTTTCATGAACACAGTCCTCAGTCTCTGAGTCAGCGCTATCACTGTGAGCATCTTCATCACTCAGCTCATTGAACCATTCCAACCATACATTAGGATCTCTACTAAACTCTGTCCGAGTTTTTTTTTTGCTTTTGATATTTCTTCCACAATATAAAAATAAAGAGAATACCAGATAACATGGAAGGTAACTGCAGTCAGTTTCAGTAAGTCCAAATTTACGAACGTGAAAGATCGACTGAATCTACAGACTTACTTTGTTTCAGATTTCGGCAGCAGAGCTCGCGCGGATGACTGGTGTCCTCCAGGCTGTAATAATGTTTCAGAAACAATGTATCTTTCGTAACTGGAAGACAACAATGATTGGAGCTAACTGCTAGATAGTTAACAGAAAGGTACCGAAAATGGCGCCGTCCAATCCTGCCCTGTCAGCCAAAATTGAGTGGGAAAGTCATGTGGATGACGAGTGTGATCCCCGTGAGCGACGTAGTGATTTAGTGAATGTTTTTCCACTTTCCTTGTGCGCAATATGAATGTTCTCCATTGTGGCCCTTGAAACACCAAATCTTCTATATGGTGCCCCTTGAAACACTAAAAACTTCGGTTACCTTGGTTACGGAAGCACCCACCATACGAGCATCAACAATTTGTCCACGTTCAAATTCACTTAACTTCCATATAATGCAGTCACAACTACATAAAATCCTATTCTGACACCTGCGATGTATTGAGGGCGCTATACAGGAGCCATTCGTGGTCGGATACAGCAGCGCAACCTGTAGGCTTGCCTAGCATCGGCATTTATGTTGAAGCTTGAATTTTTCGCGATGTTTTCGTGTTTTTATTACAACCTTGTACAGTACGTGTAGCGTTGTAGAAGTAACGAATAAATTTTCTACCGTACGTGTTCGCCACCGCGTCGTCGAGATACGTAGCTGTTACTAGTAACGTTCGTTACTGAAAGTAATTACTGATATAGGCATTACACACTAATACTTTTTGCTAACATATTAAGTTGTGGGTACAACAGGGATCGTCAGCTTACTTGTGAATGCGCCATTCGAAAGGATCTCTTCGCTGAATATATTTTTCTCTTCGGTATGCTAATGAATAATCTGCAGCTATACTGTAACAGCTGAAATTGCGAGAATTTAACTCGTTGTCATATCAACGTATTTCCGTCCTGAATCTCCGCGCCACTGCCTCACGTAGGTCGCCACAGGCAGGCACGGCGGGAATACACGGAGACTTAGCCGATAGGCGGGAGCCGGCCGACAGCAACTGCTTTCCAGCGACTTGCATAGCGTCGGATAAAACGCGTTTATTTACTGAACAGCAAAAACCATACAAGCAACAGTAATAGCAAAAGTTCCATATCAACATAACTGCGATGTCCGCAGTGGAACAATTAAACGAGTTCGATGTGCAAAGATAAGTTCTTAACGTAAAATAAAAACTTCAGGCAAAATGGTTCAGATGGCTCTGAGCACTATGGGACTTAACATCTATGGTCATCAGTACCCTAGAACTTAGAACTACTTAAACCTAACTAACCTAAGGACATCACACAACACCCAGCCATCACGAAGCAGAGAAAATCCCTGACCCCGCCGGGAATCGAACCCAGGAACCCGGGAGTGGGAAGCGAGAACGCTACCTCACGAAGAAATAGCCTGTATAATGATCAATAATTTCTCCGCGTAGATAGACGATTCAGGTGGCAGTGTAAAGGTTATTTACGTGTCGCTAGAGGGGATCAAGAAGGCATAGCCCACACCCGTCTCACTTTTACGGCCATCTGTGTAGATGCGAGCGCTGTGGCCAACGTCGGGTAAAGAAGTGCTCCAGGTCGTGATTAATGGTAGTCCCCGAAACAGCGAGCGACCTGGCGGACAGCGGAAACCGTAGCCTGTGTAAAGAAGGAATTGGAGATACACAAATGCTGCTGAAGACAGTAGCGAATGGCATACAGGGAAAGAAAACATAGCGAGTGACTAAATGTATTCCGTACAGCTCGTCACTAACGACTTTATACGCTGACGATAAGAAGCTGGAGGAATACGGAAGCTACAGAGTGGGCTCGAACGTGCGGAAAAGAAGACAGGCGAGTAACGAAACGTTCCGCTGAGGGTAACGAATTGGAGAAATACGAAAACTAGCGTCTTGGACGAACTGCACGCGGAGAGGCAAGCATGAGAGCAACGAACCGTTTCAGGCAGTAACGAAACGGTACTTCGTGTCTCGTGGAATACTCGTGAGTCGTGACGAATACGTACAATATTGTGCAGGAGAGCATCAGCCGTGAAGCAGCCGTGTTTGCGCAAGCAGCTACGGGGGCTGACTACAGTTCTGCTAGTTGTGCGAGCAAGTCACGCCATTCTTTTTGTTTCTAATCTTCCACTGAACGCTTGTATCGCTGCAAAGGTGTCATGTTTCTTCGGAAAGGGACAATGATAATAACAATAATCATCTTGCTGAGTTCTTGGCAAGGTATAGTCAAGGCAAAAATAACGAATTGTGATGATATGAACTATTATTTATCGATACATCCATGCATACCGCAGTGAAGTCATATTGTATTGTGACACACGCATAAAGGTATATATAAATTAATGCTAATTTCATGAAAATTCTTATTATGTATCTGCCATATTCCGTCATGAATATAGCACAATATCGAAATTACTATTGCTCCTTTTCGAAGAAACACGATTCGTTGTAGTGTTTGACGGAAGATAGGAAAAAAAAAAAGAAATAAAGAAGTAAACGAGACTGGGACGCAGTTCGGGTCACGTTCCAGCCAGCCACTTCAGCCAGTTGGTCCAACGCTACTGCTCGACGGCGCTCTGGTGTTGTGTTCAACAAGCTCGTAAAACTTTGGACCTGGATTTCCCGAAAAGGCTTGAGAAAGGCACCGTACTAGAGCAGCACTATTTATAATTCGATCGAATAATGTACTACAATGGTGCGAAAGATGGGCATAATCGGTGGCCGCCCCCTTTTGTGTCTCCTTCCCTTGAGAGTTGACTACGGATCACATTACACGCCAGCGGGTAAATCAGCGGCCAGCCGTATAGCGAGTGAGTCGGTGATGTCAGTGATCATTCTATTTCCGCATCTGTGCAGTTCTGAAACCCTTCGTACGTACAAGACGGCGCATGTGAAACATCAGTGTTTCTCCCCATTTACCCCAACTTCATTTTTATTAAGCGACGTCTTATTCATGGTAAAGTGCTGATCAAGGTTCCTTAGACCCAACTACATGTTATGTATAGTGTTGGTGACGTGTTACTTCGACTGAAACGTTTTTCTCTCTCTGCGTCCTCAACATTTCCGCGACGCCCCAAGTTAAAACATTAACGCATCTAACATATTTGAAGTGCACAGTTGATGCGGTTAGGTTGGTTTGAATATAATAATAAATTGTTAATCGGCAAAGGGAACCGTATACCAGTCAGTAACGGCAGCTAACTTCGTCACTTGATTAACAGTGCAAGTAGGAAAGTGATGGCGGAAAGTGCCTTCGCGGGCAGCCGCAGCTTCTTGGTTCTACTAAAGTCGATTGGGGGGGGGGGGGGGGGGAGAGGGGGTAGGAAAAAAAAAGTATGGTACAGGCCCTGAAGGCTATGGAATCTGCGAGCAAATTGTTACAGTGCAGATTACGGGGGTGAGAGACACGGTGTTGAAATGAGAGGAAGTATTCACCCCAAAAAAAAGCGCGTACAATAAATATGCTATTGATAACATAGGTAAATGTGTTATAGGCAGCAGTTTCTTGCTGTATGATGTATAGTACAAAGGAAGATCAACTCTGTGCATGTTGTTGTTGTTGTGGTCTTCAGTCCTGAGACTGGTTTGATGCAGCTCTCCATGCTACTCTATCCTGTGCAAGCTTCTTCATCTCCCAGTACCTACTGCAACCTACATCCTTCTGAATCTGCTTAGTGTACTCATCTCTCGGTCTCCCTCTACGATTTTTACCCTCCACACTGCCCTCCAATGCTAAATTTGTGATCCCTTGATGCCTCAAAACATGTCCTACCAACCGATCCCTTCTTCTAGTCAAGTTGTGCCACAAACTTCTCTTCTCCCCAATCCTATTCAATACCTCCTCATTAGTTACGTGATCTATCCACCTTATCTTCAGTATTCTTCTGTAGCACCACATTTCGAAAGCTTCTATTCTCTTCTTGTCCAAACTAGTTATCGTCCATGTTTCACTTCCATACATGGCTACACTCCAAACAAATATTTTCAGAAATGACTTCCTGACACTTAAATCTATATTCGATGTTAACAAATTTCTCTTCTTCAGAAACGCTTTCCTTGCCATTGCCAGTCTACATTTTATATCCTCTCTACTTCGACCATCATCAGTTATTTTACTTCCTAAATAGCAAAACTCCTTTACTACTTTAAGTGTCTCATTTCCTAATCTAATTCCCTCAGCATCACCCGATTTAATTTGACTACATTCCATTATCCTCGTTTTGCTTTTGTTGATGTTCATCTTATATCCTCCTTTCAAGACACTGTCCATTCCGTTCAACTGCTCTTCCAAGTCCTTTGCCGTCTCTGACAGAATTACAATGTCATCGGCGAACCTCAAAGTTTTTACTTCGTCTCCATGAATTTTAATACCTACTCCAAATTTTTCTTTTGTTTCCTTTACTTCTTGCTCAATATACAGATTGAATAACATCGGGGAGAGGCTACAACCCTGTCTCACTCCTTTCCCAACCACTGCTTCCCTTTCATGCCCCTCGACTCTTATGACTGCCATCTGGTGTCTGTACAAATTGTAAATAGCCTTTCGCTCCCTGTATTTTACCCCTGCCACCTTTAGAATTTGAAAAAGAGTATTCCAGTCAACATTGTCAAAAGCTTTCTCTAAGTCTACAAATGCTAGAAACATAGGTTTCCCTTTTCTTAATCTTTCTTCTAAGATAAGTCGTAAGGTCAGTATTGCCTCACGTGTTCCAACATTTCGACGGAATCCAAACTGATCCTCCCCGAGGTCCGCATCTACCAGTTTTTCCATTCGTCTGTAAAGAATTCGCGTTAGTATTTTGCAGCTGTGACTTATTAAACTTATTGTTCGGTAATTTTCACATCTGTCAGCACTTGCTTTCTTTGGGATTGGAATTATTATATTCTTCTTGAAGTCTGAGGGTATTTCGCCTGTCTCATACATCTTGCTCACCAGCTGGTAGAGTTTTGGCATGACTGGCTCTCCCAAGGCCGTCAGTAGTTCTAATGGAATGTTGTCTACTCCGGGGGCCTTGTTTCGACTCAGGTCTTTCAGTGCTCTGTCAAACTCTTCACGCAGTATCGTATCACCCATTTCGTCTTCATCTACATCCTCTTCCATTTCCATAATATTGTCCTCAAGTACATCACCCTTGTATAAACCTTCTATATACTCCTTCCACCTTTCTGCCTTCCCTTCTTTGCTTAGAACTGGGTTGCCATCTGAGCTCTTGATATTCATACACGTGGTTCTCTTCTCTCCAAAGGTCTCTTTAATTTTCCTGTAGGCAGTATCTATCTTACCCCTAGTGAGATAAGCTTCTACATCCTTACATTTGTCCTCTAGCCATCCCTGTTTAGCCATTTTGCACTTCCTGTCGATCTCATTTTTGAGACGTTTGTATTCCTTTTTGCCTGCTTCATTTACTGCATTTTTATATTTTCTCCTTTCATCAATTAAATTCAGTATTTCTTCTGTTACCCAAGGATTTCTACTAGCCCTCGTCTTTTTACCTACTTTATCCTCTGCTGCCTTCACTACTTCATCCCTCAGAGCTACCCATTCTTCTTCTACTGTATTTCTTTCCCCTATTCCTGTCAATTGTTCCCTTATGCTCTCCCTGAAACTCTGTACAACCTCTGGTTCTTTCAGTTTATCCAGGTCCCATCTCCTTAATTTCCACATTTTTGCAGTTTCTTCAGTTTTAATCTACAGGTCATAACCAATAGATTGTGGTCAGAGTCCACATCTGCCCCTGGAAATGTCTTACAACTTAAAACCTGGTTCCTAAATCTCTGTCTTACCATTATATAATCTATCTGATACCTTTTAGTATCTCCAGGGTTCTTCCACGTATACAACCTTCTTTCATGATTCTTAAACCAAGTGTTACCTATGACTAAGTTGTGCTCTGTACAAAATTCTACTAGGCGGCTTCCTCTTTCATTTCTTAGCCCCAATCCATATTCACCTACTATGTTTCCTTCTCTCCCTTTTCCTACACTCGAATTCCAGTCACCCATTACTATTAAATTTTCGTCTCCCTTCACTATCTGAATAATTTCTTTTATTTCATCGTACATTTCTTCAATTTCTTCGTCATCTGCAGAGCTAGTTGGCATATAAACTTGTACTACTGTAGTAGGTGTGGGCTTCGTATCTATCTTGGCCACAATAATGCGTTCACTATGCTGTTTGTAGTAGCTTACCCGCATTCCTATTTTCCTATTCATTATTAAACCTACTCCTGCATTACCCCTATTTGATTTTGTGTTTATAACCCTGTAATCACCTGACCAGAAGTCTTGTTCCTCCTGCCACCGAACTTCACTAATTCCCACTATATCTAACTTTAACCTATCCTGTGCATACTGTGCATACTGCACAAAAATGGTTCAAATGGCTCTGAGCACTATGGGACTTAACATCTGAGGTCATCAGTCCCCTAAACTTAGAACTACTTAAACCTAACTAACAAAAGGACATCACACACATCCATGCCCGAGGCAGGATTCGAACCTGCGACCGAAGCAGCAGCGCGGTTCCGGACTGAAGCGCCTAGAACCGCTCGGACACAAAGGCCGTCCATACTGCGCACGTAATATGCCACGCAACTGGTTCTCAAGACTAGCAAAGACATTTTGACACTTGAATGGAGACTAAATGATGATGAGGTTTAAGGTAATAAGTTTCACACGCTCGGAAAGGGGCTGTGATTTTACAAGCCATGGAAATAGTGATGAATATAGAAACAGTGCTGTAGTGTAGTACGTAAAGTCCCCAGTTTGTACGCTGATGGGCGTCGGTTCCACTAGGGTTTAGTGTGGGTTTTGAGTTTACCCTTTCTTTTTTAAATTCTTGTTCAGCTTTCATTGATAACTGTCTTTATAACGTTGGTTGTAAAATAGATGGCTAAGAGATAAAATACAACTGATTCAGTATGAAGGCGCACACCAAGTTATTTATTATGCCACGATTTATGTTTCCAGTGATTTCATATTAACATTAGTAACTTAAATTGTTTTTGCACCATGAACATTGTATGAAGGAAATCTTGTCACAGTGCATTTGGTTTTAAACTCGAGTCATTAACTTCTGCAAAGTATGGAAGACATGAACCAGCTTCAAACCAACACTCATGTCTCTACTCCTTATTTTCAGTCGTATATTCCGACAAAAGAATAAAGGAAACAGAACTACCACCTGACTACTATCGCACCCTAGACCCCAAGTCCAGTACCGTACTCACTCAGCTATCTCACTAGTACAAAAACCATTGCCAATTTAATATATTTTAAGTAAATTCATCTCTCCGCGTACCGAGGATGAACTTTCTATGAACTCTGAAAAAACTACATTCGATTTTTATGAAAAACTGAGGCACAAGAATTAGAGTGGCCAGTGGTTTATTTAGATGAAAAGGCGCATTCGTACGTATTACGCTGTGAATAACCGCTGACAAAGTGATCGTGTTAGAAGAGCTTCAAAAAACAAAAGTTCCGGTCTAGGTTTAAGTGTTGCGCTACGCGCGGCATTTGTGCATTACAATGTGTGGCAGCGTCTGTCTTGTAAGAATACTGAAGCGTGCGCTGTGCCATCACTACGTTTCTCGAGCGTAAACACGACGGTGAAGGCACCCTTGCCATGTATTCAGTTCGTTTTGCCCGATTGTAAACATGCATGAACAAACGAAAATAGAACAGATTTGTCGTAAATGTAAATAATGGGGTGGACGTTCACTACCCAAGTTCCCGTATTTCTAGAAACTCCCAGTGAAACTCAGCGTTACCTCTACCTGAGGAAGAAAACACTCTGTGACCAGCGCTGGAACGAGCCCACGAATTGTCGGAGTGTGTGTTGATCAGGGGCTCCAACCTACAGCTATTCCCCGCCTTGCTTGGCGAGCATTATTCTCTACCGCCAGGATTCGAATCTGCTGGAGCGCTGCCACTATGGCGCGTGTTGGCAAAGTCGTTTGCAGTTGCAATACCCCTTCCCAAACAAAGTAGAAAATCTAAGAAAATGGGGAAGGGGGGTTGGACTTCGACATACTCTGCACCATCAAAAAGCATTCGAGAATTCTGTGCAACTCAAATTGCTCGCTTGCTACATTAGCAACGGAATAAAGTCAGAAAGAGCTGTTCAGGATAAAAAAGAGTTGTCAAGGATCAAGTGGCATCAGAGAAATGGAGACCACTTTTTTTCTCGCAGAGGACGTCTTATGCGGAGCGTAATAGGCCTTCGACAGGGAGGTTCGGGACGCAGCAAAAAGCCGCAAATACGTGCCGTCCTTGAACTGCATTTGTTAACTTGGGAGGGGGCTGAAAGTTTCGTGAATGACATCTTTCCCGGGGAGGCATTCCACAGCACAGCACGGAACAATGAGTCCTCGTGAAGACCTAGAGAGACAGAGAGAGAGAGAGAGAGAGAGAGAGAGAGAGAGAGCTCTTGTAACCGCTCTTCCACTATAGAACGGATTGCTATATCGCAGCAGTACTAACGAATGCCACTGGTACCGCTCCGTGTTCTCCTCTCCGTGCCGAGCAAAGCTCGAGGAGGACAAACACGCCGTATCTCGACGAAAATCTAGCGAGGAAACCAAATGATATTGCTGAAGAACAAGTAGTTCACTCTATTGATTCAGTAGATAAAAGTAAGAGGTTCAAAAGTCTTTGGGTGCCGACGCAGCCCATCTGTTACCCCGTGCTTTGCAAACTATGATGGAGAAGAGAAAAGTGACAAAATGTGAGTTGGAATGCCAAATCGCAGGGGCAAAGTTAAATACCGAGAGTGGGACACCTATAGTTGTCAAGAGTCTACCATGAACTAACCAGCACTCCTGTACGGCGAAGACACCGTGAAGAGAAGCAATGCTGGGTGTACTGGAGCAGGCTTTCCTCGTTTTATGGCAATTTGCCATTCTTATCATTATTTGTGGTACGGCTGTTATAAAGCGTGACGCCAGTTTCAGATAACGTTGTTTCTTGAATACTGCTTTCTTTGGTTTACTGTCGTATTGGTTTAATGCCAGACTGTTTATCTTGACAGTAACAGCGAGTAGCTTTACTCCCAGAGTACATGTATCACGGTAGCAAACTCTTAACAGTGTTCCTACATGCATCACGGCAATACATCTCATAACCGTGTTCCTAAGTGACACACGTTCCATCAAATTCCTATTTTCATTACTACAATGATTTACTACCACATAAAAACGATGAGAACGTTCTCTTGAATTCAGAGCAGTTTGTACTAGACACTGTATTTTTACGCCTTAAGTTAATAGAAAAATTCCCTATGATATCTAAAGCAATACATCAGCATTCACAAATTTCCATAACCCTCGAGATGCCATTGGATTTCTGTTTCCGTTCGGTCGCGACACATCCTGCAGAGTCACTCCGATCAACTGCCGCGCACCAAATCGGCAGTCGCGAAAACTGGTCCTGTACTCCGATGACAGGGGTATGCCTGCGTCACCTGTGGGCCTCGGTGCGGCAGATACCTGTAAGGGCTCGATACGAGACGTAGGACTAATGTACCGATATCTGTACAGGAAGGTCACTAACCTAGCCCTATCTTTCGCTGAATTCGGTCGTACCACGCATCGAATGAGTTCGCCATTTAGTATAAGGATCGCTCAGCTCGTTCTAACACATACGTCGAAAGGTGGCTACCAGTATGCGAAGACTGAACCTGATAACCAAACCCAGCCAACCATTTCATGATTCCGCACCAACCCTCCAGAGATTGAGGTCCAGGAAAAATTTCATGAGAGCCAACTGCATGTAAATGGACGTGTGGAATGTACAAGGTGTGAACCATTTTCATTAACTTTCACCATCCAAATCTCCGTCCTGATCTCTGGAAGGGGAAGGTCCATACACAGTATCCAGAAATATGATTACCAGTTGTTACTAGCAACTGCGATTGCTAAGAAGCACAAACAATGGACCGCTTGCCATGGTGCCAGCTCTGTTTCACACCATGTGAGCCGCTACATGGCTTGTTACAAGTCACATGCTCAAAAAACGCCTGGGTGCCCTTCTGACACTCAGGGAATTTTAATCCGGAATTATGTTATATTATCACTCTTAGTATAGTCTGCAAATGTGAATGCGGGTGGTCTGCTAATGTGTGCATGGGATGCCTGCTGTGGGGTCTCTGAATGTGGAGATGCAGTTTAGCCAACCATTGTATCAAGTAGAGTGTGACTGCACTGGACCAGAGAGACATAAGTTTCCCTCACGTTAGCAGGCCCTGTTATGTAGGCAAATAGCCGCTGTGCAGACTCTCTGAGCCCTCTCTGGACGAGGGTAGGCGGTTATTCATTCCCTGCTGAGACTCTGGTGAGTATAGACGCTGTGCGTGATGGCTCCTATAGTCATCTTAGTTAGGACAGATAGTCAGGTTGCATAAAATTGCTATTTTTTTTGTATCACTGATGACGGGCCAGAATTCCATATAACTGTACCATTAAGTAAAGTAAGTGATCAAGGAGTTATTTTCAAGATTTTATTCAATAAAATGTTGTTGTTATATAAAATTCTTTGTCTCACAGCAACATCTTACTTCCGTTACCATTCCAGTTAAGTTATTCAAACTTTCAACTTAAAGTTAACCAATAATCAGAAATTTTGTAGTGATATTTGGTCATGCAAACGGTCATAGGCTTGTTCCACAAAAGATACAGTTGGTATTTTCAAGTTGAGGATGCCTGCAAGGCCATGCAGAAAGCAGTTATCATGCATAATGGCGATCCTTGCAGGGTCGCCATTATGCATGATACTTGCTTTCCGCAAAGCCTTAGGACGTAAACTCGGCCATAAGTTCTAAACAGTGTGAAACAAGGCTCATCTGACAAAATGAGTTCATTCCATTGCTCTATAGCCTAGGTTTTATGCCTTCGGCACCACGATTTCCAACCACGAGCTTTTGAATCACTAACGAGTGATTTCGGAGTTCCAGCTCGCCCTGCAATTATCAGCTTACGCAGCTCGCTTCGTGTTGTTTTGTTGCTGACACGGTTTGCGAGTGCGACGTTCAGTTCTGAAGTGACTGTCTTCCACTCATTTTCGCCATATGATAAAAGTCTGTCATGATGACTCAACACACATTTTCATCCACATTGTGATTTAGCGGATAATGTTTTTCCCCCACAGCATGTATGTGGTATAAAGCTTTAATAGTTTGCCTCTTGAAACACCAAATACTTCAGCTACCTTGATTAGAGAACCACTGAGAATCTATTTGCCCACGCTCGTACTCACTTTGCCCACAACTACGCAGAAAACGCTTGACACATGTACTGACGACATTGTAAAGGTGGTCAAATGCTACAGCGTAACTTGCAGGCTTGACTAGCATCTGCATCTATGTTCAAGCAAGTATTTCTCGCCGTCTTTCCGTATTTTTGGCCGACCCGTGTACTTGCTATATGGTGTAGTTCGTGTCTTTTTGCAATCATACAATTAATAAAAATAAAAAAACTTAAAAGTATCCCTGTAATTTCAAAACGGGGTGAGGTGTCACAGTGTTAATGTACTAAACTCGCATTCCGGGGGGACGGCGGTTAGGACCCACGTCCGGCCATCTAGATTTGATTTCTCTATGTTTTCTCTAAATCTTTTAACTCAAACGGGACAAGATTCGTTGAAATTGTCGTAACCAATTCGCACCCGCATCCTTCACCAAATGGAGAACGCTATGCCCGAATCTTGCTTCCCTTTTCCTCTATTATCTCAGCTCTATGTACAAAGGACAGGTGTTATCACTCTGAATCCTTGTGCTGTTGTTGTTAATGTTACATTACTGTAGTATTCAGTCCGAAGTCGGATGCGTTGTAGCTCTCGACGTTAGTGCATCCTGCGAAAGTCTCTTCTTCTCGTCATTAATATTGAAACCTGCGTCCACAGCATTAGTCGGAAGTCCTGCGTCCACATGAACTATAGAATGAATAACAAATTCGTTAGGGACGAATGACAAAATTCATGCTGGATTACAAAATTTTGACTCGGAATACAAAACGTTACAGTGTAACACCCGGTTTATGTGAGTATTGGTAGAGACTGAGTGCTACCTCTGTTGGAGAAAGATAGACTATGGAAGGAAATTGATCGAGGTCTTTTTTGAAAAAAATATCCTTGCTTTCGAGAGGAGTGTTTTAGGGCAACCTCACAATACAGAAATCAGGACGTTCGGTTGGGGATTTCGTCTCACTTCTGCCAGATGCAACACAGGCGCAAATACATATAGGCAAAAAAGAAGTGTTTGCTACCCTCTGAAGATGATTGAAAATGAATACGAAAGCCACTGGCGGTTACTCATCTCTACCTTAATGCGATGCGGGGATACGGCCTCTGTGTAAATTACACTTAAATTTGTTAATTACGGGCACGTTTAGATGGCTTTCATACACGAGTCCTGTGGAGTTGTGCGTTGCCGTTTTATGCCGCAGAACAGAGTGCAAAGATGTGGCGTGGCGCGCTATTCACAGCTGACGAGCAGGCGCGGAAGCCTGATGCGTCTGCGGCTACCAATTACAGGCGGGCGCGTGGGCCGCCAGCAGTGGATCAAGTGATTGAGGAGGCCACACACCTGTCGCGCTCAATGCGCTGAAAGCCCGCCTCGCGGATCATCGCCTGCAAACAAACGGGGCCGCGTCTAAAGCCTGGCTGAATCGGCTGCTAACTAAATGGCAGCGTGCGCTCAAAACGCGCACGTACGCACGGAGACACGTGGCGGGAAACTCCTGGAAGCGTCCAATAAACAGTGGCCACGTTAATGCCACACTGGCCGATGTTCTCCATTCAGCAGTGTTCGCGGTTGAAATAGTTGTCAAAGGCTGCCACACTTGAAACGATTAGAATCGTGACTTGCGGTGGATGGCGTCTCGCCAGAATAGAAATTTTGTGTCACACTTTCGACAAATCTTCGGTACTTTAAGTTGTGTTCTCATCTGCCTACTAGAAATACTCTGCAAGATGAGCTGCCATTTTAAACTCAAATATTTAGCTGGAGCAGCATTACATGCGGTTCGTCGTCGTAGAAGACGTAACCGGCTATACAAATGATGGATTAATCCAGTTATGAAACGTATGTATTGTCACACAAGATAAAATCTTTGATGACTACCGTAAGTCTGTAGCACCTTTCGACTTATTGTTTCGAATCTTAAACACTAACTTACAAAAGAAAGAATCTAAGTAACATGATCGTGTTTGTGCAGCAGAGAAACGCTTGTTACACTTATTTAGATGTAGGTTTATTTTACGTAACTGTGTATCAGCAATTTATGAAGTGTGCATTCTGTGTTGTTTGAATTCCTTGATGTACAGCAAGAAAATTAGAGTTTTCTAATGTATATGTGAAAAAAGTAATGGAATATGTTGAAATTTTAAATTATTATAATATAAATATGTTTATGAAAGATGTATGTTTGTTAAAAGCTGGTTAATGCTTAGGGCCTTGTGTTTGTAAAATGTAAAAGTTGTAGGTAAGCCCCTTCGCAAAGAAAGGCCAAAAATTGTTCAAATGACTCTGAGCACCATGGGACTTAACTTCTGAGGTCATCAGTCCCTTAGAACTTAGAATTACTTAAACCTAACCAACCTAAGGACATCACACACACCCATTCCCAAGGCAGGATTCGAACCTGCGACCATAGCGGTCGTTTGCTTCCAGACTGTAACGTCTAGAACCGCTTGGCCACACAGGCCGGCGCAACGAAAGTGGCATGGCGGGATGTAAAAGGTGGGTTTGGCGGTCGAACTGAGCAGCTCCTTTATGTGAACAGCCTTGGCACGGTACACTTCGGCGGTGTTCACACAGGGAACTGCAAGTTTCCTTAGAAGGGATTTGCCTCGGATGTTGATATGGCTATTACTTGGTATTCACGGAATAATGGAATGTCTCTAATATGATGAAAATCCGACGACAAGAAGAGTATTTATAGAGCATTCGCACATCAAGAGTCGTGAGTACAGTTAGCTGCCATTTCGCCTGCCACTAATCTTCGCCACTGCTTCACAGACTTCATACATTCAGTTACGTAATGTATATTGGCATGGACCAGTTAATTTGTGTGTTGTTTCAATAATAATCACATAAAACGTCAATTCGTTTTCGAAACCATAACTTCAATCCTGATCACGAACTTACGCAGGGTCCTCACCTAAGTGCTACTAAAACCGAGTATCCTGATTAAAATAAGCAATTCTGGCATTCATGTGTTTAATAGAGATTTTTTGTCTAAAGTGAAAGCAGTAGCAAAAGTTAAAGTAAGAGTAAAATTTTGGATGCTTTGTTTATGGACTACTCCAAGTGAAATTGTTAAGGTAGGAAGTTTAAGTACAAAAATTTAAAGACCAGTCAACAGGAAAGTGAAAACCTTAATTATTTAAAAGCTAAAACCGTAAAAGCGAAGTGAGATAGCCCTTTGCTAAAGTATCGTTAGTTTATTATCAAATACAGTTATGTAGGATTACGGTGCAAGATTGTGTAAATATTATTGCCATGAATACCTGCTTCACAGGTGATAAAAGTACAAGTACATATAAATCTTTAATGAACCGATTTGCGATAGTATTACTCGTCTTTAGAATTGAAGTTATGCACCTTTTCAAAGATAGTGTAGTTCTGGTACCTATCGTGAATGGTTCCTTTCGAAGTTAATTAAGTTCAGTGTTGAATTTTATTACCTTTCAAAGTACTTTAACTGAATGATTAGCTTTTAGATAGAGTTTTTTACTTTTGCAATAATCAAAGAACCTTGGCTTATGAAACTATACAAGTTTATGGTCCTCATCATATTCTCCTCCTATTAAGAAAAACAAAAGAACTATTTCTGTTACTAAGGAAAATTGCTATATGCAGAGGATCTTAAACAGTTTGTTTATCTTAAACAATGTATTTATCTTCATTTGTGTTATTCATGTCAGTCAAGATAGAAGCCCCTCAAGTCCAAAATTACTTCTGCACTTCATGCAGTGATGTTTTAGTATTCTGATTAAGTAATGCTAGTGGTTGTGGCCGCATTAGTATGAGCTCTGTGTAGTATTGCTCCCCATAATTTACTGCTGTGTATGTTATTGGTAACTGCTGCTACACACGTTACAGAGTGCGCTGTGTCAGTTTATATCCTATTTGATATTCAAAGGGAAATCTCAACAAAAGTAACTTCAATAACTAATATCCAAATTTCTCATATATATATATATATATATTTCTTCATTGACTCATGATTTTACCATTTCTGTTAACTCCCAAGGTTAAGGCCCGATTGATTTTACTGCAAACTTCACAAAATTCGAAAGTATAGTCCGATACCCCTTTTCCATTAGACACACGCACAGTCGAACTTTGAAATCCTCTAAGAGAGTAACATTGGAATGTTTCATTGCGCTTTAGTGCTATACGCTGTAGCGACCTTTTATTTGTTGTTATTATTCACACATGGGCCCGAAAGGACCAAGCGAGGTACACTCAATCAATGCCGCTTTTGATGGTTGGCCTTCCTTTGTGTCCAAATTTCTTTCATCCTTTCAGAATGAAGACTCTTTCTTTCATCAGACCACGGGGTTCCAGTCAGTTTTCTAATTTCCCTCTGGCCAACTTTTCAATCATACATCTTTTGTCTGAATGTTTTTCTATCTCTAACGTCTGCCTGAGTTATACAGGCTACTTTAAGATCCTACTTAATCGTTTCCGTAGAATTCTACTATTTGTTTTGTCAACCTGGTGGGCGCCATTCTGTTAACGTGCGCATAAAATTTAAGACTTCGTTTTCTCATGTTACCATGTATGTCTGTGTATTCTTCTGTTTCCTTATGACTTCTCAGCCCATAAGTTTCTCCATTAGTAATTTTGGGGCCTAATTTTTTCCTAATAATCTTTCTATCTTTCTTTTGAATTTCCATCTATCTGTTTAAAGTTTCTGCTCCATAAAGACATTCAGGTTTGATTACAGTACTTGTAACATTACAGGACATATTGGGACATATTGAAGTATTCGATACTGTAGACTTTTAGGGGATGTCGATACAGATATGCAAAATGTAAAGGGAAACTTTGGTGATGTTTAAATATTGTACTGTGTCAATATTAGGACATTTTGCACAGAAAGAACAAAAATAGAATTAATATAAATATATATTAGTGTTAGTAACCTATTTTCATTCAATTTTGTAATTATATTTCATTTTGTAAAAGAAAGACTCACTGTTTGCTGTAGCTCTGATTAATTGTATAAATTATCAGTTGTGAGCTAAATTATTTCGTATAATATGGACAAGATACTTTTAAAAACTCACCAGCTAAAGAGAAAGTCTGTAAATGAACGTTTAATGCACACTTCTGGAACTTTCTATGGAGAAATTCTATATTATGATCGCAAAAATACGAAAACTTGTGAAAACTGTTTCATAACCTAATTTCGGAAGACGATTTGTATCAAGAAATATTGCTAAAAAGATTTATTTACGTTTTGAAACACGATTTAAATCATTTTACATATAAATAGTTGTTCTAAATCACTCAAGAAATATCCAGAATCAAATGTCAAGATATTTCTGGAAACATCGGTACAAATCTGGTGAAGGTTATCCAGAAGCTGGTAGAAAAATGTTATAAAATCTATTTGGAAATTATGCTTGTAAGAATTTATGTGTACTGATCCTTTTACTTACTTTAATCTGTACTAAAACTCTGTAATGTCTAATTTAGTTTTAAGTCGTGAATTGCTATCGTATTGTAAACAAAACATTGTCAAAGACTCTCATTGTTTGGAAGGATATTAATACACCTAGGAGTTGTCAGTTGCCAGTTGGGATATGCAGTGCGGTTAGCTCGGAGAGTCAGTTGTTGACTGTCAGTTCTGTTTGTAAATAAACGTCTGTAATGAAGAATTACTTGTTGTCGTCAATATGAACTCAAGACCTTTTGCACGAAGCAGACACCTCCTAATACAACGTTTTAATTTGGTTGAGGAAGCTGGGATCGCTATAAGTGCAAACAAATTGACGTGGAACGTTATAATTTGGTGTTGAGGAGCTGAAATGTTATAATTTGGTGGAGGAGCTGGGATGTTATAATTTGGTGGAGGAGCTGGGACATAATAATTTGGTGGAGATGCCGGAAATGTTATAATTTGGTGGAGGAAGCAGAGGATATGACGACCACTCAGTGATTCTTCAAAATAAAATACGTCTCTTCTGGGATCACAAGAAGAAAATACGTCTGTTTTGGGACGACAAGAAGAGGATATACGACGGACCAGTCATTCTTCAGAAGTAAATACGTCGATTCTGGGGTCACAAGAAGAGGAGTGAATCAACCGAGCGAAACCATCCTGGAATTGAAGAAATTTTGCAAAACACGGACACCAACGACCGCCGACGGACACTAAGATAAGTACCTGCTTCCTAAAATAATGGAAAAAGACGCAGATTTCAGTATTGACAGCGGTGTAGCGAGTACACCTATTAGGGAAAGTGCTTCTGACAGTGTAGGAATGTTGGAAATGTTAAAACAAATGTTTTCAGAGTTAAACTCGAAGTTGGATAACATAAACTCGAAGATGGACGATTCTTGTGCCGAATTACGTCAACAAATTGAACAGACACAACAACAGATGGACAGGTCGATTTCGAAGGCTGTGTGTGATTTAAAATCAAAAATAAATTCAAATACAGAACAGATTGCTCACACTAATCAGGTTCTCGAAGAATGGCGAATTACTTTTGAGTCAAACCAAAAAGAACTTAGTTGTCGTGTGGACACGGTTGAGAGCAAAATTTCTGTCCTTGAAACTGATTTAAGTAACGAAATTTCAAATAACCAGTCAAAACTTAAAAAAGTTGTTGATTTTGTAAATGAGGAAAATTCTCAATTGAGAAATGAATTTGACCAGACAAAACGATTTTTTAAAAGCGAAATTGAATCTTTCAAATCTGATTCTGACAAAAAGGTCACAGAAATTTGTAGTAGAGTAGGTAATGTCGAAAAAACTGTAGACAGAAAATTTGTAGAAATACAAGAAACTATGTTGCAAGAAGGTTTTAGTAATAGTTGTAATGGGGTATGGGGAAATTTTCCCATTAAAACTTATCCCGGTGACAAGAATATACACCCAAAAGACTTCATGCAATTCTGCAAGGAGCAGTTCACGTCCATAATGACAGATAGTGTTAAGATAAAATTTGTAAAGAAATTACTTGATGGTGAGGCGCTTTCGTGGGCCAATCAGAATTGTTCCGCGGAAATGTCCTTTGAAGATTTCGAAAAATGTTTTGTAACCAAATTTTGGTCTGAAACTAAGCAAGCTCGAATCAAAAGTGAATTCTTGAATGGTCCTAGATACAGAGAATCTGATGGGTCAATGAAAGCCTATTGTGAGAAACAGTTGCAAAAATTAGTGCATCTGGATAAGCCATTTGATGAGCTAACTCAAATTGATGCTCTAAAACGGAGACTTCCGAAAATAGTACAATGGGGTTTAGTATATGGTCCAGATCAGTCCATAGAACAATTCTTGAAATATGTGGACAAACTTGATAGAGCCTTTGAACAAAACAACAGATTTAACGACTTTGTAGGTTCATCACACAGAGGGTGGGAACCGAACCGTGGAAATAATAACAATAATAGTGAACGAAGAAACTTTACCAACAACAGGGATAATTATAATAGCAATGACAGAAGAAATTTTGGTAGGAATGATCAGCACTTTAATTCAAACAGAGAATGGGAAAATCGAAACAGGTCCTGGGGTAATGAGATGAGAGAAGGTAACCCGAGGCAGGGAAACGACAGACATAGGCCTTTAAACGACTAAATGATCCACTGGGAGTCTGTCAATTTGGGGCAAGGAATTTTCAAAATCAGGCTAATTTCACCCGGAACAGACAGCACTATAATCAGAGACCTAACCAGTATAGACAGTATGCTTATGATCGATCTGTAGATAGAGGTAATGAAAAAATTAAATTTGACAGGAAATTTTGGAATGTCATCAGAGAAAATACTAGAAACAACTGTAATAGGAACCAGGCTACCTTTGATGAAGTAGGCTTAGAAGATGATATAATTGCAAATTTATATAATCAAGAAGAATCACCTAATGCTGAAACGAAAGGTAAGGATAACTTTGATAATTTTGGATTGTACAAACTTATGTGTGGTAATGTTTTAGATGTAAGTTGTCATAATGATGTTCGTACTGAAGTTTCTGGAAAGTCTGATATTCATGTGGATGTGGTTGGTGAAGATGGTGTTGTGAGTAATGTTGGTGATACTAGTAGTGTTTGTAGTGTAAGCTCAGGCAATGATGATGATAATGTTGATGTTAAGGCTAATGGTGATTATGTACTAGAAGATTTTCATGGTGAATTGGATGGAATAGTTTATGTTGAAGTTAAGGAGGATGTTATAAGCAATAGTGTTGAGAATAATTGTGCCAGGAACTCTAACTACATTCCACATGAGAATCAGATTGTGCCAGTTCAGCTTAGTAATACATCAGGAGACAGGGGGGTTGATTGTGCTGATGCATCTGAGATTATTTTGAAATCTGTTTGGGACAAATTTAAAGATTACAGTGATGACAATGATGTTAAGATCAAATTAAGGGAAATTTGTGAACCAGTTTCTGCTTTTAAGCCTAATGAAATCATCAAACGGGGTACTAGTCAGGATGTGTGTGAGGTAAATAGTAATCCAGACATTCCAGTAAATTCCAGTAGACCTAGAAGTTTGATGAAAGTATTGCCTAATAAAGAAAACCTAAATATGGAACAGAGGTATGATGAGATAGCAGAAGATCTTTTGTATGAAGAACAGGAAGAAAGGGAAAACACCACTATTGGTAGTCCATACATAAAAATTAAAGCTGCAGGTTGAAAAGGGTATTGTTTGATTGACACAGGGAGTCCAATTAGTGCCATTTCAAGCAAATTAAGAGATATAATTAAGCATGATCCTGACTTTGTTGAATTACCAGTTGTTGGAATAAAAATTAGAGGCATTACTGGCAAACTGAGCAAAATTGTTAATAGACAGGTGTTGTTGTCCTTCAGTATAAATGATGTACAGTTTACTCAAGGATATCTTGTAATAAGTGACCTAAATGAGAATGTACTGTTGGGTATGGACTGGATATTAAAAGCTAATGCAGCATTTGATTGGGAAAAGTGTTTGTTTACCTTTATTGATCCTAAGACGAGAGTATGTTCCAGTACTGACATGTCGGTTCAAAACTGTGCTGATAAGGGAATTGAAATTAGGGACGTCACATTTTGTAAAGACAGTGGTTATTGTGTAGAGGAACTTACTGAGGATTTTGATGATGGAGAATATGGGGATATAGTTCAAGAAAAATTACGGGAATCAGATAATTTGAACCAAGAACAGAAGGTAGAGTTAGAAAGATTATTGTGGAATTACTGTGATGTTTTTGATGATAGACCTGGCAGAGTAAAGAATTATCAATGTAAACTCAGATTAAAACCACATGAGCCATTCTTTATAAAACCTTATAGTGTACCCATTGCAAAGAGAAAAGATGTAGAAAAGGAACTTCAAAAGATGGAAGAGTGGGGCATCATTGAGAGAAGTAAGAGCATTATTTCAAAAATCAGAGGAGACTATTTTGGCAGGGTTGGAAAACCTCAGAAAATCTTATCAGACAATGGGACTCAATTTACTTCTGGAGTATGGAAAGCTTTTGTTGAAGATGAAAATGTAAGTCACATTCTTATTTCAACTTATCATCCGTCAGGAAACCCTTCGGAGAGATACATGAGGGAAATTGGGCGATTCTTTAGAACCTACTGCAATACTGATCATGCTAGTTGGATTCACTATGTTGAGAAATTCGAAGATGTTGTGAACAGCCTACAGCATTCCTCAACAGGGTTTTCGCCTTATGAAATACAGTATAATAGCAAACCACCACATCCAATTAGTGATTTCATTGATTTTCCAGTCTGCAAACCATTAAGTACTCAAGAGAGAGAGGAAATAGTGAGAAAGACCGTGAAATCTCAAGGTGATAAGAGGAAATGTAGACATGACAAAAGATTGAAGCCTACTCAATTTAAAATTGAAGTCTTGGTCCTTGTTAAAACACAAGAGAAGTCTAAAGCCATCAGTGGTGAATTAAAAAAGTTTTTTGACATATACATTGGACCTTTAAAGATTCAGGACAATCCTCATCCGAATGCTTACCGTCTAGTCTACCCAAATTCTGGCAGACTGTTTGGCCTACGAAACGTGACCGAACTGAAATTGTATAAAAAATGTAAAAAAGTATTTTAGATAATAGATGTTTATAGACTTTTATATGTAATATTACCAGGATATTTTTGTATACTTTGTTATGTTGTATTTATGTAATTCCTCAGGGGAGCATACATTCTTTGTGTGCTAAGTGTTTGGCGAGCACTAGGTCCCCTAGCTATGCAATTGTCATATTTCATTTTCGTATTCTGTCATTGCATCTTAAACTTATTCTGTGATCCTGTATAATCAATTTTCTCCATCTGTCAGTCTATCCTCTCTTAGCCTTAAGAAATTATTTAGAGTAAATTTTCTTGAGTAGTTAGACTTTAGAGAATTCAAATTTCTGTGTCCTTAAAAACCGGTCCACCGACTATTAAATGCTTTTGCCAATGTTTAACTGGGTTTGACCACTGTATGCTGTATATTCATAGCGGACTGTGCTATTGCAGCCTGTGATAGCCTGCAGTGTATATGGAAACCATACGGACTGTGAAGGTGAGACTGAAATACAGTGTGTGGCATTGAGGTACACCGACCTTCAAGAAAGAAGATCACCGGTCTTCAAGAAAGAAGACACCAAAGATATGTGTTTCACGTGGAAGTGCTGATGGGGGGGTTGTGTAATATTACAGGACATATTGGGACATATTGAAGTATTCGATACTGTAGACTTTTAGGGGATGTCGATACAGATATGCAAAATGTAAAGGGAAACTTTGGTGATGTTTAAATATTGTACTGTGTCAATATTAGGACATTTTGCACAGAAAGAACAAAAATAGAATTAATGTAAATATATATTAGTGTTAGTAACCTATTTTCATTCAATTTTGTAATTATATTTCATTTTGTAAAAGAAAGACTCACTGTTTGCTGTAGCTCTGATTAATTGTATAAATTATCAGTTGTGAGCTAAATTATTTCGTATAATATGGACAAGATACTTTTAAAAACTCACCAGCTAAAGAGAAAGTCTGTAAATGAACGTTTAATGCACACTTCTGGAACTTTCTATGGAGAAATTCTATATTATGATCGCAAAAATACGAAAACTTGTGAAAACTGTTTCATAACCTAATTTCGGAAGACGATTTGTATCAAGAAATATTGCTAAAAAGATTTATTTACGTTTTGAAACACGATTTAAATCATTTTACATATAAATAGTTGTTCTAAATCACTCAAGAAATATCCAGAATCAAATGTCAAGATATTTCTGGAAACATCGGTACAAATCTGGTGAAGGTTATCCAGAAGCTGGTAGAAAAATGTTATAAAATCTATTTGGAAATTATGCTTGTAAGAATTTATGTGTACTGATCCTTTTACTTACTTTAATCTGTACTAAAACTCTGTAATGTCTAATTTAGTTTTAAGTCGTGAATTGCTATCGTATTGTAAACAAAACATTGTCAAAGACTCTCATTGTTTGGAAGGATATTAATACACCTAGGAGTTGTCAGTTGCCAGTTGGGATATGCAGTGCGGTTAGCTCGGAGAGTCAGTTGTTGACTGTCAGTTCTGTTTGTAAATAAACGTCTGTAATGAAGAATTACTTGTTGTCGTCAATATGAACTCAAGACCTTTTGCACGAAGCAGACACCTCCTAATACAACGTTTTAATTTGGTTGAGGAAGCTGGGATCGCTATAAGTGCAAACAAATTCAAGTAAAACGTTATAATTTGGTGTTGAGGAGCTGAAATGTTATAATTTGGTGGAGGAGCTGGGATGTTATATACTGTAATGTCTAAGTTTACCTAGTTTAGAAAGTGATTTTTTATTACAAATATTTTATGTGAATCTGAATGCAGTTGGAGCCTTTAGGCCGAACAGATCGTGTCCGGAACAAATTCCTGGTATAAAACTAATCCTCAGGCAGCAAAGGATTTCTAGTAACAATATAGTATGTACATTTGTGGATTTTAAAAAGGCCTAGTACCCAGTTGATAGTGAATCTCTTTTCCAAATTTTAAAGGAATAAAGGATAGATAATAAAATTCTAACAAAAAATGGTTCAAAGGGAACTGCTGTGGTCATCAGTCCCCTAGAACTTAGAACTACTTAAACCTAACTAACCTAAGGACTTCACACACACATCCATGCCCGAGGCAGGATTCGAACCTGCGACCGTAGCGGTCACGCGGTTTCAGACTGTAGCGCCTAGAACCGCAAGGCCACTCCGGCCGGCAACATTCTAACACTGATTAAGGAAACGTTAACTGACAATATGTCTAAAGTTAAATTCTTGGAAGAAATTTCAGAACCATTTGATATAAAGACGCGTTAGACAGGCAGATGGATTCTCCCCATTACTGTTCAATTGTGCTTTGGAAAAGAAAGTACAGAATGGCGAGACCGAAAGTCGAGTCAAAATATAGATCAATCAATCAAGTCAGTTCGAAGTAATATTAGAGTAGACTGCTTCGCCTTTGCAGATCTGACAATTTTAATTAGGGATTTTACCACAGCTCAAAAACAAATAGAAATTCTTAAAGAAGTTGCGGAAAAAGTACTCAAAAAAGGAATATATGACATGCAACAAACAAGTACCAAAGTTTTTGAACACGATATGTGGAAAAATAAAAAATGGTTTCTCAATTTAGATACTTCGGGGGCTCAATGTACATAGTTGGGGGAAACCACACAAGAAAACTGTCTGGAGAAATCTGCAAACGAAGTTCGCTGACGAGCTTTTATTATTTAAAGGAACAAGCAGTTTATTGATAAAAACTCTAACACTACTATAAACTAGGTTGTAATAATCAATTTTATGCTACAGTATCCTGTTAATTGCTTAACCACTTCTAATATTCTTCAAATTACAAATGACAAAATCTTCGCACACCTTATTCCGCCTTCAACATGCGATCCCTATAATCTGATTTTGTGTTGTATATACATGGATATTCCTGCAGCTCAGTATTTATTAGTTCACTGGAGAGTGCACGATGTACTGGTTCGATATTTACTACACGGTTTTCAGACAGCGCCACACGCGGACGAAAGATGGCACAGCGAAGTTCGTGGCTGCTGCGAGACTGACGATGAAAACAGTCGAGTGTCGCAGCGCAGCCAACAACTGCCGCAAGAGATGGAAAAAAAAGAACCTGGCCCATTTGACTGCGATAGTGGCTGGCGGAAACTTCATGGAAAGGCATTTTCGTCCCAGTGTGCATCTTCCCCTTCGATCGGTGAGTTTATTTGTGACGCGACAATAATTGTCCAATTTGATGTGAGAAAGTTCCCTAGTGTGGTACTCGCCTAAGGCAGTTATCGAGGCCTATGTGTTTTGGACATTACGTGAGGGAATTTCACATTACGATGCATTCACGCGTGTGAACAATGCGTTACGTGGCGAAATAATTTGACACCGTAAAACGGTAAGATGCAAGATTGCGTTCTGTGACGGGCTGAACCGAGCAGTTGCTGTTCTGAGTTGCAGCCTACTAAAGCTAAAATGCCGTATTTTATGTTTCTTTTGTATTAGCACTTGCAAACTATGAGTAACTACTGCTTTAGGTTGCAGAAGAATTATTCACTCTCTAGTGGAGTGTGTGCGGTTTTAAACTTACTGGAAGATTAAATCGCTAGGCCATTTCTGAGCAGCGCCCAGCCTTCCAGAACTAGCAGCAACGCGGGGAGGAGACATGAAGTTTGGAAGACAGGAGGGATTTGGGGGTGGAAGTGAAGGTTTGGAAGACAAGAGAGAGTTGGGGGGTGGAAGTGAAGGTTTGGAAGACAAGAGAGAGTCGGAGGTAGAGTTGGGTTGGGTTGGGTTGTTGTGGGGAAGGAGACCAGACAGCGAGGTCATCGGTCTCATCGGATTAGGGAAGGACGGGGAAGGAAGTCGGCCGTGCCCTTTGGAAGTAACCATCCCGGCATTTGCCTGGAGTGATTTAGGGGAATCATGGAAAACCTAAATGAGGATGGCCGGACGCGGGATTGAAGCGTCGTCCTCCCGAATGCGAGTCCAGTGTCTAACCACTGAGCCACGTCGCTCGGTTCTGAGGTGGAAGTGAAGCTGTGAGTGCGGTTCCTGAGCATCGCTTGCAAAAGCCGAGGTTCCGTCCGAGTCCTGCCGGCACACTGTTTTAACCTGAAAGGAAGTCTTTACGATGCGCAAGTCTTTATTATAAGGTTGTCCTACATATACATTGGTTAATTTAGTAACTGGCTACAACCTTTCCATCCTTAGCATATTCTGGGACCTCATGTTTCAGTTGTGCTCTAGCTACTATAAATATGTGAATGTTCCATAAGAAAACAAATATCAATTATTAAAAAGTACATGACTCTCTGAAAACCATTGCATTGCTAATAATTTTCAGTAATTACACTGGTAAAAGATACTCATGTCCAAGTTAGTAGCGCTCCACCATTAGTAAACATTTACCTGTATGATCATTAACTTTCTGCTTTAATATACAGATAGTAAGTGTTAGTGAAAACCAGTAGTTGCCAAAACGTTTTAATATTCATTTTGTGTAGTCCATTCCAAGCCTCTGGTCTTCTGAGCGCTAACGTATGCTACTGTCTCGTACCCTATTTGCAAAACAGGTTTTTAGTACCAAGTAAAGACAATCCCAATAGTTAAATTTGTCTATGAACAGTGCAGGTACCTTGTAAGACTTTGTCTAATCAGGCAGGCGATCGTTTCCTTTCCTGAACTGCAATTTACTTAAGAATTGCAAGGGTATTTCGTAAAGTGAAGATACACCGTACGCCAGAGGAACAGAAGAGTTTTGGCGTGCAAGCTGGCAACACTGGTGTTAACCTTGAACCGTTAGTTTTCTCCTTGCGGTCGTTCGGCAGTTGAACGTTGCTTCTGGTTGGAGTAGGTCGCGTTTAAAATGGCTGCGTCGGTTCAGAATCCGACCAAATCCGAAGTGCGCTCCGTCATATGTTTTCTTCATGCAAAAGGTCAGCCACCAGCGGATATTCACAAAGAAATTATTTCTGCTTGTGGGAACATTATGAATAGACAAAATGTAACGAAATGGTGACGTCATTTCTCTGAAGGTAGGACCGATGTTCGTGACGAACAAAGAACAGGTCGGCCATCTGTGATCTTTGATGCCCTTCTGCGGAGAACGGAGGAAGCAATTCGAGCGAATAGACGTCTCACATTGAACGAATTGCATCAGATCATACCGGTTGTGTCAATGATAACCCTTTATGACGTTGTGACCGTCAAGTTAGGGTACAGGAAATTGTGTGCGTGCTGGGTTCCAAAACAGTTAACGGAAGAACACAAAAAGAAACGGCACTCGACTTCCTCACACGCTATGCTGAAGCAGGTGATGAGTTCCCTGACCACATTGTGACAGGTGACGAGACGTGGGTTTATCACCATACACTTGAGTCCGAGCAACAATTAATGCAATAGCGCCATTCGAATTCGCCAAAAGCCAAGAAATGCAAAACGTCGATTTCAGCGATGAAAATCATGGCTTCTGTTTTTTGGGATAGACGAGGCATTCTTCTGTTGGAATTTATGCCTCCTGGGACGACAATTAATGCTGCTGCATATTGCCAGACTTTGAAACGTCTTCGAAGGGCAATTCGAAACAAACGCAGCGGAACGCTGATAAGTGGAGTCCACTTGCTTCATGAGAACGCTCGGCCTCACACAGCGTTTGTCACCAAACAATTCAAATGGGACGTATTGGACCATCCGCCATACAGCCCGGACCTTGCGTCCATGTCTTCCGTTACCTGAAGTCACATCTTGGTGGAAAATCATTCCACGACGATGAAGAGATCAAAGATGAAGCTGGAATGTACTTCCGACAACAGGCGGCAACCTTCTAAGACCGTGTGATACAAAAGCTTGTGCACCGACTTACCAAGTGTTTGGATAACGGCAGTGATTACGTCGAAAAATAACAAATAATCCAGTTAATAAGACGTAACTGACGTTTTCTATATAAATGTTCTATTTAAGGACTGCGAGCCATTGTATCTTTACTTTTCGAAATGCCCTCGTAATAGAATCTTGGTACGGATACCATTTCTTCTGCTACTGTTCCCTTTCAATAATATGCAGGGTGGCGCAGGGAAACGGAAAATTTCGAAATAACGTCATTTCCATTAATAAATTCATAAAACTAATAATTTATTAACGAAAGTGAATATATTCAGTATGCCATTATTCAGTATGTCTTTACAATCAAAATGTCCAAAAGTGTCTCTTTACTTTTTAAAGATGACATCGGAAAGATGTGCTCCCATTCGGCGTTCACACTCTAACAGCCTGTTATGAAAACTGTGGAATGCGCGGTGTAGCAAATCTTGGGGAATGGCAGTGATTTAGTTTTCAATGTTCTTCTTCATTTCATGGATTTTTGCAGGACGTGTACGGTACACCTTGCCTTTAAAATATTCCTACAGGAAGAAGTCGCACACACTAAGATCAGGGGATCTCGCAGGCCATGCAATGTCACCGTTACGTGAAATAATGCGTCTTCCAAACAATTGACGAACTGCTGCCATCGATTGTCGAGCAGTGTGTGACACTCCGTCCTGCTGAAACCACATATTTTCGACGTTAAGATTAAGCTCGTACAGTCTCGGTGTAAAGAATGTTTGAAGCATTTCAACATATCGAGCGGATGTTACTGTCACTGCACTACCATCCTCACGTTCAAAAAAATAAGGTCCGATAACACCATGACGTGATACAGCACACCATATTGTGACCTTGGCGCTATGTAGTGGTTGCTGGTGAAACTCAAAGGATTGTCCTGTGCCTAATAACGAAAATTCTGTTTGTTCACGAATCCGTTCAGGTGGAAATGGACGTCGTCTGATATCCATAAGTTATCAAGGAAATTCGCGTCCTCGTTGATTTCAGCCAATATCTGGCTACTAAACTCCATACGTGACGCTGGGTCTCGTTCATGTAAGTGTTGCACAATCTGCAACTTATAGGGATGGAAGTCTAATTCGTGCAGTATTCTTTGTAAGCTTCGTCGCTTAATCTCTAGCGAAGATGCATGCTGTCGAATGGAGCGGCGAGGACTTCTCTCGACTGCAGCTCTAGCAGCTGCAATGTACTCTGGTGTACGTACCATTGTAATGCCACCTGGAGGTTTCTATTTCAAGGCACGTCCTGTTTCTTCAAAATTACGCACCGCCGTTGTATTCGCATGCGCAAATGGGACACGTCCATGACGTCCAAGCTGGTAATGCTGTCGAAATGTTCTCTGCACTATCACCATTTTTGTAAAACGCTGTCACAGCTACTGCACGTTCCGCACCAGTCCAATTCTCCATGATTACTAACTGGCAATGCGTTCTCATCAATTGTGCAAAGTTTCGAACATCTGCCGGCGCTACAGTGCTGCCAATTGTAACGTTCAAACTTTCCCGATCCCCTGCGTCACCCTGTACTTTCGAGAAACGAAACATAGTCCGATACCCTTTCCATTACCCACGATCACTGTCAAATCAAATCTTTTTTTTTTTTTGCATAGGAGCAACATTATCGGCGTAGTGCTACTTTAGTAGAGCCTGTAACATTACAGAGAGTGGGTGGGGAGGAGCAATAAATCGTTAGAGGAGGGTTACACAGCACAGACCACCAGTCGCAGTTCTGAAGAGTACAGCAGCTGTTAATGTTCCGCCCCAGAGAGCAACTCTGCCTACAAACAGTGCAGCACGCAGGATTCACTGACTGCGTGGTCTGCGGCGCGCCTTCCGCTATGATTCCCGCAGTACGGCCCGGGCCTCCCCCGCGCGGTGTCCCAGGGGGCGGCGCTGCGGCTAACTCTGTTACGGCCGCTCGCCGCCCCGCCGCCCCGCCGCCCCCACACGGCTGACTCACCGCGGCTCGATACGCCGGCTGCTAGCCTAGCCCAGCCAGGCCCGGCGGGGAACCAGGTGCGGCGCTGCTCTCTCCACACGGGGCTTTCCCGCTGTTGGGTTACAGCCGCTCTGAGTGAGACGAGACCTGTGGCCCACTACGAACGGGGCTGTCGGCCACAGGGGACGACTTCACTTCACACTGCTCGCTTTAACGAAAACAATCTGGGCTCGTTTCCAGCCTAGCTTGAGTACATAACGCACCTCTGGCCATTAAAACTACAAGTATGTGAAGACGGCATGCGACAAATGCCAAATTGGATTAAGAGTACTAAATGTTCGGATATGCAAATGATACAAATTTTAGCGCAGCCACTCAAAGTAGGTAGGATTATACAAGGTGGTCCATTGATTGTGACCGGGCCAAATATCACATGAAATGAGCATCAAACGAAAAAACTACAAAGGACGAAATTCCTCTAGCTTCAAGGGGGAAACCAGATGGCGCTGTCGTTCGCCCGCTAGGTGGCGCTACCATAGGTCAAAAGGATATCAGCTGCGTTCTTTTAAGTAGGAACCCCCATTTTTATTACATATTCGTGTAGTACGTAAAGAAATATGAATGTTTTAGTTGGACCACTTTATCCGCTTTATGATAGGTGGTGCTGTAATAGTCCCACGCGTAGAAGTACGTGTTATCACGTAACATTCCGCCAGTGTGGACGGTATTTGTTTCGTCATACATTACCCTATTGAAATGGACCGTTTACCACTTGCGATATCGTGCTGATGTAAGGCTACTGTGATCAAAATGCCCAACGGGCGTGTGCTGTGTATGCTGGTCGGTATCCTGGACGACATCATCCAAAAGTCCGGACCGTTCGCCGGATAGTTACGTTATTTAAGCAAACAGAAAGTGTTCAGCCACATGTGAAACGTCAACCACGACCTGCAACAAATGATTATGCCCAAGTAGGTGTTTTAGCTGCTCTCGCAGCTAATCCTCCATCAATAGCAGACAAATTCCGTGAGAATTAGGAATCTCAAAAACGTCGGTGTTAAAGAATGCTACATCAACATCGATTGCACACGTACCATATTTCTATGTACCAGGAATTGCATGGTGACGACTTTGAACGTCGTGTACAGTTCTGCCACTGGGCATAAGAGAAATTACTGGACGATGACAAATTTTTTGCACGCGTTCTATTTAGCGACGAAGCGTCATCCACCAACAGCGGTATCGTAAACCGACAGAATATGCACTACTGGGCGACGGAAAATTCACGATGGCTGCGACAAGTGGAACATAAGCGACCTTGGCGGGTTAATGTATGGTGCGGTATTATAGGAGGAAGGATAATTCGCCCTCATTTTATCGATGGCAATCTAAGTGGTGCAATGTATGCTGATTTCCTACGTAATGTTCTACCGATGTTACTACTAGATGTTTCACTATATGACAGAATGGCGATGGACTTCCTACATGATGGATGTCCGGCACATAACGCGCGTGCGGTTGAAACGGTACTGAATAGCATATTTCATGACAGGTGGATTGGTCGGTGAAGCACCATACCACGGCCCGCACGTTCACCGGATCTGACGTCCCCGGATTTCTTTCTGTGAGGAAAGTTGAAGGATATTTGCTTTCGTGATCCACCGACAACGCCTGACAACATGCGTCAGCGCACTGTCAATGCATGTGCGAACATTACGGAAGGCGAACTACTCGCTGTTGAGAGGAATGTCGTTACACGTATTGCCAAATGCATTGAGGTTTAATCACGCTGTAACAGCATGCGTTCTCAGAAATGATAAGTTCACAAAGGTACATGAATCACACTGGAACAACCGAAATAAAATGTTAAAACGAACTTACGTTCTGTATTTCAGTTAAAAAAAACCTGCCTGTTATCAACTGTTCGTCAAAAATTTTGAGCCAAATGTTTGTGACTGTTACAGCGCCATCTATCACAAAGCGAAAAATGTGGTCCAAACTAAAACATTCATATTTCCTTACGTACTACACGAATATGTAATAAAAATAGGGTTCCTATTTAAAAAAAATGCAGTTGATATCCGTTTGACCTATGGCAGTGCCATCTAGCGGGTAAACAATAGCGCCATCTGGTTTCCGCCTTCAAGCTAGTCGAGTTTCGCTCTTTGTAGTTTTTTCGTTTGACGCTTATTTCGTGCGATATTTGGCCCGGCCACGATCAATGGACCGCCGTGTAGTCTGCCTGTAAATTGAAGAGCGCGTAGCCGAGTCTGCAACCTGTCCACCTGGCTGTGTGACAGGTAGCTGCTACTGGCTGTTTCGTAACGTTAGAACCAACCATTCCACAACACAGCGTCTGAATGGTTGTTGCTGCAGTGCGCCGACACGCCCGGTTAGTGTTCGTCCTCCAGTAATTCAGCACACACAAATAGGTAACTAACACACGCAACTTGCCCGAACAGAATCTATGTGAATCACTGCACACTCCACTTCACCTCTGGACAGGAAATTCATTTTCGTGTTCTCCTATGCCAGGTGCAGAACCCTCCTGAGGAAGGCCATTTCCCCCACCACTAACGCTGCTCGATTGCAATTTATAGACAGGCTACAACACCATCTACTTTATACGTACTCTACTGGTCATTAAAATCGCTACACCACGGAGATGACGTGCTACAGACGCGAAATTTAACCGACAGGAAGAAGATGCTGTGATATGCAAATGATTAGCTTTTCAGAGCATTCACACACCATGCTCTCAGTCGAACCAACTACGTCGGACTACGTCCGACCAATCCCATTCCACTGGGATCGGACGATCAGCCGGCCGTGTACGGCGTTATGCGGCCGATTTGATGGCCACGCGCGAATACTGTTCCGTGTCTTGCGTGTAGTCCGCCTCGAGTGGTCGTATACGGCCTCCCAACGAGTCGGACGAATGCGGTTCCAGTGGACGGCCAGCATCTTGGTCTGTGGCGTGGCCTCGAGGTCAAGAAGAAATGCAGATGATAAATGGGTATTCACTGGACAAATATATTATACTAGAACTGACATGTGATTACATTTTCACGCAATTTGGGTGCGTAGATCCTGAGAAATCATTACCTAGAACAACCACCTCTGGCCGTATAGCGGCCTTAAGATGCCTGGGCGTTGAGCCAAACAGAGCTTGGATGCCGTGTACAGGTACAGCTGACCATGCAGCTTCAACACGATACCACAGTTCATCAAGAGTAGTGACTGATGTATTGTGACGAGCCAGTTGAACGGCCACCATTGACCAGACGGTTTCAGTTGCTGAGAGATCTGGAGAAAGTGCTGGCCAGGGCAGCAGGCGAACATTTTCTGTATCCAGAAAGGCCAGTACAGGACCTGCAACATGCGGTCTCGCATTATCCTGCTGAAATGTAGGGTTTCGCAGGGATCGAATGAAGGGTAGAGCCACGGGTCATAACACATCTAAAATGTAATGTCCACTGTTCAAAGTGCCGTCAATGCGAACAAGAGGTGACTGAGACGTGTAATCAATGGCACCCTATACCATCATGGCGAGTGATACACCAGTATGGCGAAGACGAATGCACGCTTCCAATGTGCATTCACCGCGATGTCGCCAAACACGGATGTGACCATCATGATGCTGTAAACAGAACCTGGATTCATCCGAAAACATAACGTTTTGCCATTCGTGCACCCAGGTTCGTCGTTGAGTACACCATCGCAGGCGCTCCTGTCTCTGAAATACATTATGTGAGCAATAAGGATCAGAGGCGTTCCAGGGGACATGTCAAGAGTAGAAACATCCCTGTGGCGACGTTAATAACACTGCCTCGAAGGCAATAAGTTAACGAAGTAATGTTGAAGACGCTGTGTTTGTTTCAGAAGACGCCTCGTTAACGCCCCAAAGAATGGAACTGGTCCGTGGTGCACCGGTGGTGCTGTGATACGCTGGGCAGAGAGGGCGGTTGCAGGCGGCGGTGTTCGGGGCGGCAGAGTTGACGAGAGCCGCTGAGCCAGACCAGGAGGCCGCACCAGGCAGCTGGAGGGCTCTCGGCGCCGCGTCGCCACCACAGCGAGGAGAGGCGTCTCTCAACTAGCGGAAAGTCTCCTACTGACGCGCGTACAGTTTTTAAATATAAAATTACTAGCAATATTGTTCATTTTTTAAAAATTTTTAGCTTCTTCCTCTACAGTTTTTACCCTTCACGGCTTCCTTCAGTAATTTCCTTATATCTTACACTACTGGCCATTAAAATTGCTACACCAAGAAGAAATGCAGATTATAAACGGGTATTCATTGGACAAATATATTATACTAGAACTGACATGTGATTACATTTTCACGCAGTTGGGGCGCACAGATCCTGAGAAATCAGTACCCAGAAGAACCACCTCTGGCTGTTACAGCCTTGATACGCCTGGGCATTGAGTCAAACAGAGCTTGGATGGCGTGTACAGGTAGAGCTGCCCAAGCAGCTTCAACACGATACCACAGTTCATCAAGAGTAGTGACTGGCGTATTGGGACGAGCCAGTTGCTCGGCCACCATTGGCCACACGTTTTGAATTCGTGAAAGATCTGGAGAATGTGCTGGCCAGACCAGCAGTCTAACATTTTCTGTATCCACAAAGGCCCGTACAGGACCTGCAACATGCGCTCGTGCATTGTCCTGCTGAAATGTACGGTTTCGCAGGGATCGAATGAAGGGTAGAACCACGGGTCGTAACACACCTGAAATGTGATGTCCACTGTTCAGAGTGCCCTCAATGCGAACAAGAGCTGACCGAGACATGTAACCAATGGCACCCCTTACCATCACGCCGGTGATACGCCAGTATGGCGATGACGAATGCACGCTTCCAATGTCCATTCACCGCGATGTCGCCAAACACGGATGTGACCATCATGATGCTGTAAACAGAACCTGGATTCATCCGAAAACATAACGTTTTGCCATTCGTGCACCCAGGTTAGTCGTTGAGTACACCATCGCAGGCGCTTCTGTCTGTGATGCAGCGTCAAGGGTAACAGAAGCCATGGTCTCCGAGCTGATAGTCCATGCTGCTGCAAACGTCGTCGAACTGTTCGTGCAGATGGTTGTTGTCTTGCAAGCGTCCCCATCTGTTAACTCAGGGATCGAGACGTGGCTGCACGATCCGTTACAGCCATGCGGATAAGATGCCTGTCATCTCGACAGCTAGTGATACGATCCCGTTGGGATCCAGCACGGCCTTCCGTATTACCCTCCTGAACACACCGATTCCATATTCTGTTAACAGTCATTGGATCTCGACCAACGCGAGCAGCAATGTCGCGATACGATAAACCGCAATCGCGATAGGCTACAATCCGACCTTTATCAAAGTCGGAAACGTGATAGTACGCATTTTTCCTCCTTACACGAGGCATCACAACAAAGTTTCAACAGGCAACGCCGGTCAACTGCTGTTTGTGTGTGAGAAATCGGTTGGAAACTTTCCTCATGTCAGGACGTTGTAGGTGAATGCTCTGAAAAGCTAATCATTTGCATGTCACCGCATCTTCTTCCTGTCGGTTAAATTTCGCTTCTGTAGCACGTCATCTTCGTGGTGTAGCAATTTGAACGCCCAGTAGTGCATCTGATTTTGAGAGAGGGTACATTGTGATGGCCTGGAGGCTTGACATGAGGATTTCGAAATCTGAGCAACTTTTCTGGCGTTGAGGAGTGTTGTGGTGACTGTCTTCCCTTGGCGAAACCAAGATGAAACCACGACCAGAAATCGTGGGGTTGGGCGACCACCCATCGTTACCGATGTCGGGCTTGTAAAACAGGACAGGAGGCGAACCGTGGCGCAACTAACATCAGACTCTAATACTGGGCAAAGTACAAGTGTGTCTGAACACACAGTGCACCGAACACTCCCAAACAATCCAGTAGCCGACGACACATGCAAGTGCCGATGTTAACACAACGACATCGGCACTACGACTGAAATTGGCTCTTGACTATCGGCACTGAACGTTGGCGAAGGGGCAGAGCGTTGCGTGGTCTGGTGAATCCCGATGCCTTAGTCACCATGCCGATGGGAGGACGCGAATTCATCTTCCAGGGTAGCAGCTCCTTCACACCTGTACTGCGGGACGGAGGCAAGCTGGCGTCGGCTCCATTATGTTCTGGGGAACATTCACGTGGGCATCCATGGGTCCAGTGGCGCTCGTGCAAGGTACCATGACGGCCAAGGAGTATTGTACACTGTCTACATACCGCCTACACAGTTTCATGACGGCAATGTCATTTTTCCGCAAGATAATGCGCCATGTCACAAGGCCATTAGTGCGATGGAGTTGTTCGAGGAATGCAGTGGCGAGTTCCAGCTGATGTACTACCACCTCAACTCGTCAGATCTGAATCCGATGAAACGTCGCCCCAGAGCTCATTGCTCTTCGGAGTTTACAGGAGTCTGGTGACTTTTCTGTGGAGGTGTGGTGCTAGCTCTCTCCAGCGAGGAGGTCTCACTGCTTCCATGCCACGACGCGAGCCAAAGGTGGGCATAGCGGACATTAGGTAGGTGGTCATGATGTTCTGGTTGATCAGAGTATCGGGAAAGTAGATAACGTTACTCCTACCTACCTTGCGAGGTTGTACAGAAATTTCAGTTATTTCCATATTCTAGAATGCCAGTTCGTCATTTGTTCTCTGTCGCCTTCACAGTGTTGCAATTTTACTGGGAGAAGTCAGACAGCAGCGTCATTTAACGAAACACTTCCTTCGATATCTCAGATGCGATGCTCTCGCTGTTGCAGGAAAGGAAATACAGAAAATTCACTGGGAGCATAATGAGTGATAAAAATGGTTAAAATGGCTCTGACCACTATGCGACTTAACTTCTAAAGTCATCAGTCGCCTAGATTTTAGAACTAATTGAACCTAACTAATCTAAGGACATCACACACATCCATGCCCGAGGCAGGATTCGAACCTGCGACCGTAGCGGTCGGCTGGTTCCAGACTGTAGCGCCTAGAACCGCACGGCCACTCCGGCCGGCTTCAGTGATAAAACAATCCGATGTTACTTTCGTGAAGTAACGGTGACCAACAAAGCTGAGCAAGTCAATTTCATGCCTTGAGCCCATCATGCATTATTATTTGCCAGTGAGACGATACCTGGCTAGGAGATGAAGTAAAAGCCGTCTGTAAATAAAAGTTTGCGTACATCCTCCCTGTGGTAATATCGGAAAGCAGCGTTATCACAAAGAGTTCTGCGAAGGGCCTACAGAATCTAATAAGACATCTTTAGTTCTGTTGGCAACTGCCGAACGCAGCTGTGCTGACAAACAGCAGAATATTTCGTCCAGCTCGAGGAGAATGTCGTTATTAATCTGAACTACTACTTTTTTAACTTTTTTCATGATTAATGCCATGTCAAAATGAGAGAGCGAATAAATGAAAATATAGATTTAGACACTGTAGCTAGACTCGTTTACAAACATTTAACACTGTCTCAGGCAAGTATATATTCTGTAGATGAACACATTAAACATATTTTGTTCGTCACTAGTCGCAAACTCTAATATTTTTCATATCCTCGAATGTCGTATCCTGAAAGAGTGAGACAAGAATCATGCTCATTTGTGTTTTCCTTCATCTCCATTCACTTGATCTCATTCTCCCCCTGCCTTACCTGTTAAAGAGAAAAAAGAAGAGCGCCTGAGTTTTAAGCCCTTCGGGGCTGATTTATTAGCCTCTTGAAAGCAGGCACTAGACTTCAGTCCCTCTCTCTCTCTCGTGATAACAAGGACCCTTGAGGAAATTAACAATTAGCGACCTTCCTTTAATTGCTTTCTTCTGTTTGTCCTCACACAGCCCTCCCAAAGAAGCCTGTGTTGCTAATGGCAGTTTTGCAGTATGCGCCTTTTCTTAGCTCTGTCGAAGCCATCAGTAAGCGCAAACAAGCTTTACACTGCCATTCGATTTAGGGATCATCGTTGCGAAATAATTATTTCAAAGGATTAAAGAAAACTGATTTACCCTCACCATCGTGGATGTGACGTCAGTTGTAAAGTTCGTCTCATGATCTCGACCAGTCTTTTGTTTTTGCCCCCTCATCAGTATGTATTCCCCGAAGTCCTCAACATTTCCAGTCAGATGAGCTCCACAGGCACAGCTCACTACCCGCCCACACAGCTTCCCCTCCACCACTGCCTTCCTGATACTTTCTCGGGTTTTAAGAGCTTTGCCACGGTAATTGGTACCTCTTCTTTGTAATGGGGTAAAGGGCAGTGGTCGGTCACTGGTCCTCTGAGATTTGAGTTCAGGGCGCCACTTTGGCGAGGAAGGGAGATTTTGCTCTCGGAAATTGGGCAGGCATCTGGCAGATGGTCTGCACAAAACAGCGGCTGCAGTACTGAACGAATGAATAGCTTGAGCTGTTGGAGCCCTGTACGTTTCCTTATGCTGATCCTATTCAACCAAGTTGATCTGTGCAGCACTTGCTGACCACAGAACAGAAAAACACACTGTTGGTCGATGACGTGCTAGATAACATCGCCACGTCCGTGAGAGTGTGAGACGTGCGGAATGTTCGGCCCATTTCTCTGAAAAAAAAAAAAGGCGGCGCGTCTTTCTGACGTCACGGCATGGAGGTTGTTGAACTGTCTCTGTCGTACAGAGCGGGAGACACAGTGATCGGTTGCTGCCTAAAAAAAAAATAGACGGAGTTGGGGTTAGGGGCCTTTTTCCAAGAAAACAACCCGTGGGTTTGCTTGCATTGGTCGGAGCCCCACCCTGTTTCGAGAGTGGCAGTCAAGTTTCAGATTTTTAGTAGTTTGTTTAACTAACAAAATTTAAAGATTAGTTTACATTAAAAAAAAGTTTCGGAGCAGAGAGGCGTCTGACAGGAAACTGCCTTATAAACTTGCAGATCGGTACATAGACAGCTTTTGGCGGCTTCTGCGCATAGAGGTTTTCTCCATCTCTCGTCTCTGAAGCTTCTTCAGCTAACTTCGCTGATAGTTCTTTCAGCTGTCTCTCTTGCGGGCACGTCTACCGAGGCACTTAACTTCAGCTATGACTTCAACTCCGGCTCCTGCAGATAATAAAGGGCGCAGACCCCCTGCTCGTATCGCAGCAACGTGGTGAATTCACTCTGCCAATGTGATCGCGGACTGAAAGTGTCGAGTCAGTGTTATGTTCCAAAGTTAAGATGATCTTGTCCCGAGTTACGTTTTGCTCGATGGCTCACTCATGGCACAGGTACTTGGGGTTCCTGCATGTATTTTCCTTCACCCCAAAATGATCGATGTAATCTTTATGTCCGATTCGGAGTCGCGTGTTTAATCTATTCCGGTGTAACGTGAGGTTAATATATTATGCATTCTCATTCCTTTCCCGCAGACGTTGTCGCTCAGAGCTGTTTTTATGTTAACTGAATGAATTGTGCAGACTCTGATGTCCATTTTTTTCGGTCGAAGAAGTTACTATTTCTTTTATGAATCATGTTTTGGTTCGTCTTTTGAATTTTATAACAATAAATGTTGGTCAAAGTGGCCCTATCTTTGATTTCACTAGTTAGATGAGCCCATAGCTCCATTCATTACTGTCTATTTTGGCAGGGACTCATTTGCCGGTACCAGAAACTTCCCAACGTTTCCCTTGCGCACAGTTTGTAGCATCACTTCTGAGTCGAAGGGGGGTGATCTGCGTATCTTGCGGATTCACTCGATACATCTCACAGCCGCTGTTTCCATGTAGCCACAGCCGAGTGGCGCTTTGGATTCCTACGCCTGGCTCTGACCGGCGTCTTGCAGCATACAAGTATATAGTTTTAATCTGCCAGGAAGTTTCAGACCATAGCACAGTCTGCTGCAGAGTGAAGTATCATTCATTTACATTCTTCTGATTTGATTCGTGTGCATCGGTTTTGATGCAAAACCACGTGTAATCGGGAAAGATAGTGGAGACGGTCTGAGGAATATTAAGAGGTAATGTCACTGGAGAGATTTATATGGAATACAGAAGGATGAGGCGGGCAACAGGGTGTGCTGTTTACGAAAGAGTGACACCATTGTTTGTCTGAAGTGATTTGGGAAATATACGGTAGTCTAACTCGGCACAACACGGCGGATAGACTCCTATTGTCTAACACACTAATCAATCTCCCCCGAAACCAGAAACTGATTTATGGATCATTTATTGCTATGTCTCCTGATCATACAGCCGTCTCTTGTCTATACATTTACATAAAATATCCACTTAGGAGCAAACATTAATTCAGTAAACACGTTGTTAGGCAGTATTGGTCCCATGGCTTATACTAGGAAAAGGTTGAAAACAGGCAAACTTACGTTTATAGCATCTGCAAATTTAAAGAAAGCTGTTGACATTACTGGCTGGACTAGACTATTTGAAATTTTGAAGGTGACAGGGATAAAATACGTTGAGTGAGAAGTTATTTACAAGTTGTACAGAAACCACACTGCAGTTATAAGATTCGAAGGAAATGAAACGGAAACAGTGGTTGAGAAGGGAGAAAGACAGGATTGTGCCCTACATCGATGTTATCCAGTCTGTAAACTGTACAAGCAGTAATGAAAACCGAAGAGAAATTTGGAAAAGGAATTAAAGCTCAGGTAAGAGAAATGAAACCTTTGCAGTTTGCCGATGACTGTGATTGTTTGAAAGACGGTAAAGATGTTACTAGAGTCGTTGTACGGAACTGATAACGTCTTGAAACGAAATTTTAAGGGAAGATCAACAAAAATAAAACATGGGTAAGCCGCACGGAGTGGCCGTGCGGTTTGAGGCGCCATGTCACGGACTGCGCGGTCCCTCCCGCCGGAGGTTCGAGTCCTCCCTCGGGCACGGGCGTGTGTGTTCTTCTTAGCATAGGTTACTTTAAGTTAGTTTAAGCAGAGTGTAAGTCTAGGGACCGATGACCTCAGCAGTTTGGTCCCTTAGGAATTCACACACCCACACCCACCCACACACACACACACAAAACGCGGGCAACGGCGATGCTGAGGGGCGCAGGTTAGAAAATGAAACACTAAAAGTGGAAGATGAATTCTGTTATCTAGGCAGCAAAATAACTGACGATCGTCGCGGAAGTAGAGGGGATATAAAATGCGAACTGGCAATAACAAGAAATGTTGAAAGAGGAGATTTTCAACATCTCATATCAATTTAATTCTTAGGAAATCTTTCCTGATGGTATTTCTGTGGAATATAGTCTTATATGGAGGTGAAACGTGAACGAGCAATTACTCAGGTAAAAAAAAAGGTATAGAAGCTTTGGAAAATGTGGTACTATAGGCGAAAGCTGCAGATTAGATGGGTAGATGACATAAATAATGAGGTAGTACAGTGGTGACAGTTGGTGATCGATTGGATGCCCTTCTGCCCTTCTTGACCAAACCACGCCCCTCCCGCTGCAATCTCTGCCCCTCCTCCCCTCCCCCCCCCCCCCCCCTCTGTCCGCCAGGGAATATTACCTAATTTACATTATGCGCCTTGAGGAAATCGTATGTTCAAAAGTGAGAACGTTTCCTAAATGTTAGCTCAGCGTTTATCTGAGGCTAGACATGAATACCAGCTGTACGTAGGAAAAGCCAAGGATAACCGCTGTAAGCGCCCGCAAAAGTTGTCTTGAGTTACCGTGGAGAGAGGACGTGTTTAAATATGAGAAGTGTATAGTAGCTTTCACGGTATCTGAATAGTATTTTTTCTCAGTGCAAAAATATGTGGCCTTTTTATTTTCTTCCGCGCACCACGAAAACGTCATGTCACGTATGCAGCCTGCCACTGGTGGGGAACTCCGATAAATGAAAATTACATTACCGACACGGTCATGAAGAATGGAAAGTTTTGCGGCGTCAGAAGGAGAAGCACTTAACAGAAGTGTGTAGATCTCGACAATATGGAAGTAAGTTCCACTTAATACGGACGCAAAGGAGACATACTCCAAGAACTAAAATGTGAGCATTAAGTGAAAATAATTGATATCTATTAATCGCTTTATTTATGCAACCTTTATTATTATTGCTATTTATATATAGGGTGTTACAAAAAGGTACGGCCAAACTTTCAGGAAACATTCCTCACACACAAATAAAGAAAAGATGTTATGTGGACATGTGTCCGGAAACGCTTAATTTCCATGTTAGAGCTCAATTTATTTTCGTCAGTATCTACTGTACTTCCTCGATTCACTGCCAGTTGACCCAATTGAAGGAAGGTAATGTTCACTTCACGTCATCAACACAGATTTTCTGTGAACGTTTGGGCAGGAATTGTTGGTGATGTCTTGATTGGGCCCCATGTTCTTCCACCTGCGCTCAATGGAGCACGTTATCATGATTTCATATGGGATACTCTACCTGTGCTGCTAGAACATGTGCCTTTACAAGTACGACACAACATGTGGTTCATGCACGATGGAGCTCCTGCAAATTTCAGTCGAAGTGTTCGTACGCTTCTCAACAACAGATTCGGTGACCGATGGATTGGTAGAGGCGGACAATTCCGTGGCCTTCACGCTCTCATGGCCTCAGCCCTCATGACGTTCATTTATGGGGGCATTTGAAAGCTCTTCTCTACGCAACCCCGGTACCAAATATAGAGACTCTTCGTGCCCGTATTGTGGACGGCTGTGATACAATACGGCATTCTCCAGGGTTGCATCAGCGCATCAGTAATTCCATGCGACGGAGGGTCGATGCATGTATCCTCGCTAACGGAGGACATTTTGAACATTTCCTGCAACAAAGTGTTTGAAGTCACGCTGGTACGTTCTGTTGTTGTGTGTTTCCATTCCGCGATTAAAGTGATTTGAAGAGAAGTAATAAAATTAGCTCTAACATGGAAAGTAAGCGTTTCCGGACACATGTCCACATAACATATTTTCTTTCTTTGTGAGTGAGGAATGTTTCCTGAAAGTTTGGCCTTGCCTTTTTGTAACACCATATATATATATTAAATTTGCACACAGCCCGGTATTTACCTAGTGCTGGGTATGGGAGATCGCCTAAAACTACATCCAGGTTAGCCGGATAAGCAGCCCTCATCGTTCAACCGAGACGCGGGTGTGATTTGGGTCTGCGTCACCTCCCCGTGTCCCGGAACCAAGGAAGCGACGTGTTAACGCACTCGGCTATCGGGTAGGGTCTCTATGAAGCTCTTCAAAAATAATTACGTGCCAGAGAATATCTTCGTATATGGTGGGAGGGGTCGACCGCTCCTACAAAGCGTCGGATAAAGCGTAGAGAATTGTAGCCCATTCCTGCATCAAGAACAACTGCGGCTTCAGAAATGAACCCTGTGGGACACATTTTCCGTTGAACAATGCCATACTTTAACGGTTAACATTGCAGCAAAACCACTAGGACGATCGTCGAGCGTAAAATTAGCCGCCAAGTGAGGCGCCGTGCGACTGCCGCTGCTTTTGGGTCTGTCTTTCGCAGCAGCTCCGCCAGAAGTGGTCCTCCGCCTAAAAGGCTGCACGCGACAATTAGCCGGTGCGGAGGCGCAGTCGACCGGGACAAAGCGGCTCGCATCAGACGGACGAGGCGCAGGTGGCGGCGCCAAGCGGCGCTGACCCGTCAAAGCGAGAGGGGGCGGAGCGGCTGCTCCCTGTCTGAACGCGCGCTCGTACACAACAGACGCGAGAGTGAAACGTGAAACAGCTCGCAACCAAGGTTCATGTGCATACCTACATGCAGTGCGTGACGGTGGGTACTTCTTACCAATGTTACCTACACTGCCTCACACTACTAAACTTTGACATGTCCAACACACAATGGGTATTAAATGATAAAAGTACAGGGTTGTTTACAATTAAAAGGCAGCTACTCACAGAAGTCCACTGTTGGCTGTAATTATCATCAGGCAGCGAAACTTAGTAGATATTCTATCGCTTTAAAGCGGAGCTGAGATACGCTAGAAAAATATTAGTTCCAATATTGGCCACCAGATGCAAATCTGGCGCTGTGATGCAAGAAAGACGTATAGAAACGTTTCTATATGTTATGGATTAGAAAAATTGGCAGAAAAAAGGTCAAACAAGTGAGAAAGGAATAAAGCTGATTTTCTTATCAACTTCGGCTTACACAAATTGTTCAATATGAGCACCGCAGACGGCGATGAGATGCTGTGCACAGCCAGATTTACACCTGCCGGCCAAAATAGGAACTATTTTTTCTAGCGTAAATAGATTCCACATTGACGCATAAGCATATCTACCAAGGTTCGCTGCCATACAGAAATTACAGCCCATCCTGTATCTCCGTGAATGTATGGTCCACAACGACACTTTTTTTCGTTGTTGCATGGATGCAGACAGCCTCCGAATACCATCTTGAGGACACAGAGTGTGCCTGATCACAGTATCTCTTCATGAACGTTACTGGCTGAAGAGTTGTTATCTCTCAAGTTTCCTCGGTGCGATTCGTTAATGGGCGCTTCTGCGTGCTCAACCGAGTTGTTGTTACTACTTCGACCACAATATTTCGACGACCGACTCGCCGTCTTCTTCAGCTGTGCCGATTATCACATCCATGAAAGTTGGAAAGCGCTGATGGAATTTGCGTTTCACGAAGTATCATTGCATGCCCTGTAAAACAAGATTGCTTCGAACCACGCTGTGGACGTCGGCAATCGAACTCGGCTGTAAATAGAGGTGTGAGACCAACAATAGCTCAGATTGTGATTGGAGTCCATGTAGCGACTACACGTAATAGCAAAACTTGCAACACCTGAAGAAGGTGGCTGGGTCACTCGTCACAATATTGTACAGAAAATGGAAACAACAGCTCGACAGAACACCTGGAAGCTCACTATTAATTACTGGATGAAGGCTGAATGAAAGTAGATATTTCCCTGTCACTCTTCACACTTTCTCTGTGGGTGACAAATTAGGGGACCCATCAGGCTAGTCAAGGATCTGTACATTGCACAAGCTGTTTATAGAGTGAATTGCATTATTCTGTTGGAATATTCCATTTGGTCTGCTGGTCGTCAAGAGTACGATATCGCTGTTTACCATTCTTGCCACGTACTGACGATCATTCGGTCACCATTCAACAATTAGCAAATTAGTCCTGTTGTCATATCCAGCAGGTTCGCCATATTATGATTCCAGGTATCGGTCTCGAGAAAGATTGTTTCAGTAGGTCATCTACAGACGCAATGGCATCAATCTGACCGCTACAACAATAAGGAGCCTCATTACTGAACACCGCAGAGTGCCACTCAGATCCCCAGCTGACTCTGGCTCCACACCATGCAAGTATCTGTTGTCTCTGCCTGTTATAGGCATTATCTTGTACTTATCCTCATTTAAAGAGAGCGGCAGTTCATTACATCAAATAAAAAAAGTGCCCATGGCCTTAAGTATTTCCTTATGACGGTCGAGCGATGATAAGAAGAAATTTCTCGACCTGGCATTGGGAGGTTATCTTTCCAAGTCAAAAAAACACTTCTGATGTTGTCTCCTGTTAGACCTACGCACTCTGTGCAGCTTTCGCTGAACTGATTCCGGAGATTTGCACAATATTCACCTACGTCCATAACCTCCTCATTCAAATTAAAATGCTTCCCAACCACGAATGTCTTTAAATGTGGGATCTGGTGGTAGTCAAAGGTGCGCGAGAAACTTTCAAAAATTCAGCACCTGGTGGGTTGAAACACTAAAACACATTTGCTCTTACGTAAAACTGTCAGTGGGTCGAGGCATCTGAACACATGATCGTTGAATATGATAGCATCCCAATGGAAGCTGATGAAATGAAGTAGTAATTCTTAATCTTGTCTACCGGAAACGCTTCTCGAAGAAGATAACTGAGCTTTTTCTATGTTCAACCGTCGTGCGGTGCCAGAGTGAAAGGTACAACTGAGTGTGGCATTGAAAAAGAACCTAAATTGTTCGGTAGATGAAAGTACAGTAAATATCAAGGGATCACCGTTAGATTCTGTATCGAGTATGTAGATGTTTTACTCCTCATCCAACTCCAGCAGGCCACGTGAGTGGAGAAATGCTCGCGTCGTTCGAGTACAAACAAAGAGAGGCGAAACCGACGTCATAGTTAAAGATCTGCCCCCCCCCCCCTCCCCTCCACTCCAACGGTATCACTTTCTTGCAGAATCTTACAACATAGGAGAGTAGCACAGCAAGTAACGAGCATTTGAATTTAATAGATCCGAGAAATATATTTTACTAACAAGGTAAATATGATTCACAAAATTGAAGCTTAATTTTCTTTTCTACACGTTCACCTCGATCTTAGCAGCACCAGTCCGGGAGCTTTACCATTTCCAAGTCGCAGTCGGTTGCCGCCAGTCCATTAAGCCAGGGGGGCGCTGTACTCTCCACCTCGGCACCTCCCAAAACGTTTCCCGTCCAAGAAATCTGAGCTTCGTGAAAAGGTGTCTCGCGCGATTTCAGTCTTCACTTCATGTTTCAAATCAGTTCTGATGAGTGGCGGACTTCACCGTCGAATTTCTTCGTGTAGACATCTTAGTCTATTTTTGAATATTTCACATTACGCTCTCACATTTATTTTGTTATTTACCGCATCAGCACACACATCCCTTCATCACCATCATAAGTCGTCGTGCACATGGCTGAGCGTCGTGACCCCCAGAACCGAGCGTCTCCATCCCGGATGGTTGCCACCTTCTCTTAGTGCCTGCTGAAGAGGCACACCGGAGATCTTCTTGATTTGATGCATCCATCTGCTCGCTGCTCTTCCTCTTAGTCTCGTGCCCTCGACTTTTCCTTACAAGATTATTTTCTGAACATTTTCGTCCATCTCCTCTCACAATATGGCCAAAGAACTGGAGAATTTTTTCGGCGATTCAAAAAGAAAGACGTCTGGAGATATCGAGTTGTTCAATAATGGGCACATTTGTTCTTCTTTCGGTCCATTTTATGCGTAGCATCCTACGCCATCCCAAAAGCTCAAACGCATCACACACATCCTTCACTTGTTTGTAAATTTAGTCGTGTTTCAAATTTTGAGCTTAAAAAAAAATAAAACACCTTACTTCACAGTCAGCGGGACTTTGTGCTGTACTGTGCATTTTAAGTAGTCACACACCGCATAGTGACAACTTGTTTCCATTGGTAGTCGCACAACACTGACAAGGGAGGTGTGTGACCTCTAACGCTCAGAAGCACACGACAGTGTGCTTACAATATAAACAGCTGATCGTAAAACCAGCGGTATGAGCCATTCGTAAGTAAAAGTGGATGTCTCACGGCGACAGACAATCTAATGAACACCTAGTCCAAGAGAGGAACTTATATAGCGTGAAGAAACACCTTTGGGATGGTTAAAACGTCGAACTCGCTCCTGACCTCAGCGTCAAACATGGCTACCATCTCTGGTGTCGACTCTTTAGGAATACTCGACCGCCGTTCCTTCGCAGACATTCAAACACCTCATTGGAAGTGTTCCCAGCAGAATTCAAGTCACCATATAGAGGAAGTGTAGATACAGCACTTACACTACTGCCCATTAAAATTGCTACACCAAGAAGAAATACAGATGATAAACGGGTATTCATTGGACAAATATATTATGCAATAACTGACGTGTGATTACATTTTCACGCAATTTGGGTGCATAGATCCTGAGAAATCAGTACCCAGACCAACCACCTCTGGCCGTAATAACGGCCTTGACACGCCTGGGTATTGAGTCAAACAAAAATTAGATGGCGTGAACAGGTACAGCTGTCCATACAGCTTCAGCACGATACCACAATTCATCAAAAGTAGTGACTGGCGTATTGTGACGAGCCAGTTGCTCAACCACCATTGACCAGACGTTTTCAATTGGTGACAGATCTGGAGAATGTGCCAGCCAGGGCAGCAGTTGAACATTTTCTGTATCCAGAAAGGCCCGTACAGAACATGCAACATGCGGTCGTGCATTACCCTCCTGAAATATAGGGTTTCGCAGAGATCGAAGAAGGGTAGAGCCACGGGTCGTAACACATCTGAAATGAAACGTCCACTGTTCAGAGCACCGTCAATGCGAACAAGAGGTGACCGAGATGTGTAACCAATGGCAACCCACACCATCACGCCGGGTGATACGGCAGTATGGCGATGACGAATACACGCTTCCAATGTGCGTTCACCGCGATGTCGCCAAACACGGCTGCGACCATTAAGATGCTGTAAACAGAACCTGGATTCATCCGAAAAAATGACGTTTTGCCATTCGTGCACCCAGGTTCGTTGTTGAATACACCATCGCAGGCGCTCCTGTCTGTGATGCAGCGTCAAGGGTAACCGCAGCCATGCTCTCCGAGCTGATAGTCCATGCTGCTGCAAACGTCGTCGGACTCAGGGATCGAGACGTGGCTGCACGATCCGTTACAGCCATGTGGATAAGATGCCTGTCATCTCGACTGCTAGTGATACGATCCCGTTGGGAACCAGCACGGCCTTCCGTATTACCCTCCTGAACCCACCGATTCCATATTCCGTTAACAGTCATTGGATCTCGACCAACGCGAGCAGCAATGTCGCGATACGATAAACCGCAATCGCGATAGGCTACAATCCGACCTTTATCAAAGTCGGAAACGTGATGGTACGCATTTCTCTTTCTTACACGAGGCATCACAGCAGCGTTTCACCAGGCAACGCCGGTCAACTGCTGTTTGTGTATGAGAAATCGGTTGGAAACTTTCCTCATGTCAGCACGTTGTAGGTGTTGCCACCGGCGACAACCTTGTGTGAATGCTCTGAAAAGCTAATCAATTGCATATCACAGCATCTTCTTCCTTTCGGTTAAATTTCTCGTCTCTAGCACGTCATCTTCGTAGTGTAGCAATTTTAATGGCCAGTAGTGTAATCAACGCCCACTAACAGGCGTCCGAATGCCTTTTGATCATAAAGAATACATTTTGCGTAACGAGCAAGATGCTAAAATTACAGAAATTAGCACTAATATAGAAAATACAGATTGTTTCGAGCAGAGCATCATCTGCGATTGAAGCAAGAACTGGGAAAAAGATGACGGTAGACTGTATGCTCTACATAACATGCAGTACAGGAACACGTGAAGGATGTACATAGCTGTAGAAAACTGCATTCTGCAGACATAAGAGTTTGTGAAAAATATTTTCTAATGTCTTGTGCTACGCATTTATTTCTGTGTATCAGCACGCACTGTTGTCATTCGGATGGATTCAAAACTTGGACAAACAGGGTTATTTACCAACGAGAATGTCTTGTTGCCAGTATCTTTGTGCCTTCGACAAGCTATATTCATCCGAAGTATTACGTCACTATAATATATCATCGCATATTTCTGAGAGCGTGAGTTCTAAAATTATGAAGAATGCCGTTACATTACATGGAGTAGGCGGCACATCAAAGCGTCGTGTTTCGCCTGAAGTTCGTGGCGCCAGCCTTTCGTAAGCATGGCAAAGCAAATCTGCCAAAACACCGCGAGATGCTTCCCCAGGGCATCCGCGATAACGGCCACTGTGCCTTCCCCGACACATTCGTCACTTTGATTGACACGTCTGACACGGGCGCAGACGCGGCAGAAGCGAAGCTGGCCAATCACTTCTAATTCTGAAGAGGTGATTCACACTTCACTGTTGATCTCGCAGACAGCGATAACTTTCCAAGAGAAAACCCACCCACCTCAATCCCTGTCGCCTGTTTGTCACTGCAACGGGGCTGAGGTGTATATGACAACAGACCCTCTTCATTCAGATTGCCCCTCTGTTCGGATTAGATCTCCGAGCCACAGCCTCACAACACCAAAGATGGGAGTAGTAAGATTAGAGTATTGCGAAAAGTCGACATCAAGGTCTTTGGTGCGGAGTACTAACTGAGGTGAAGGAAACTGGAAAGTACTTTTGACGAAGGACCTTGATAAACGACGGAAAAAAGTAAAACTAGATATCTGATAGGAGTTTTGAACTATGTTTCCTCGACTGGGATCCCAAAACCTCTGCGCCATCTCTCTCGGAGCGTGCTGGAGTATTTTCTGCAGTTACAGACACATTCCGCAAAACATCTTGTTGTGTGTGGCGGAGAATGTGAATTAATATCGGCTGTCGGCAAAACTCGGCATGAGCTACGATTTCTCTTTTCAGAAAGCGAAGTTATGCCGAGAAGAAGTAAACCACCGTTGATTATTATAGAAACATTAATTTTTGGCCCGATCCAAGTGCAAAATATTTAAAAACATGCTCACAACGACGAAGCTCATGTCTGTTAAAATCTTGTTACCGCTTACGGATTTTATGAAATCTCAGGTCCGCTAAAGACACATTGCTGCATACGGATCATGCATGGAAAACTACACATATACTACTTCCACAGTAGTGAATTAATTCGTTAATGCACAGCGACTGTATATTATTATAGGGAAGGATAGGAACACGGCAATCAGTCGCAATCTCACTGTTTTTTGTATTATTCTTGCATATCCAGACTTCAGCTATATAAAGACATCTTCAGTGCTGAAATACTTGTAAATTGCAGATTAAAACTGATTTATATGAAGACTAAGTGAAGCACCACGCTAGACAACAGAAATGATCCAGTTTAGTCACCATTCCATTTGAGTACGTTATAATCCGACAAACTCTCAGCAGTGCATTTTTACCATATGTCTTTGTTGGTGTCCAAACAGAAGGAAACAGGTGGTTGTTTGTACCAAGTACGGCAGCCTCAGTTCGTGTCACCTTTAAAATACAACAAGAAACGTCGATTTACAATGTAATTATTCATACGTTAGTGGTGAAGCGATCCACCAAATCTTATGCAAAATATCATTAATTGGTTCTTACAACTGTCCCCTACAGAATTGTTACACCACAATCGAAATAAAAAGTTTAAAAAATTAAAATTAAAAAATATAAAGATTTTTGAAGATCATCTGTATAGAATATAGAAACATACCAATTGGAATTCGTTAAAAGGTAAAATCTATTGTCGTCGTTAGTGTCACAGTAGTTAAGCGCTCCACTAAGTAATTAATTTAAAAGAAATATAAAAGTTCATACAAATCGTTTTTTGAAGATCTGTTAACATCATAGTAAAACACTGAAGATCAACATGTCAAGGCTACTTTAACCAGGGACAATTTGGTCAGGCGGGATGTAGTTGAGAGATCCAATTTCGCTGCCCGTTTGGTTGAGAGTGGGCAAACCTTCCCCTCTCTTTGGTCGCTTCTCAGGTTGTTGCAAAAAGCTAATAGGGACAGACTCATGCTCCTCCTGACGGAGATAGAGATATACTGTCATCTGAGTGTTCACCTGCTCTTAGAGGAAGTACTGGTGAGAAGCAGCCGGTTTTAGGAGCTCTTCGACGATCTCTTGCTTCGGGGCAGCAGACATCACGATCCAGGAGGGAACTAATGTCGAAATGTCGGCCTGCCTTGAATATGACGTCACTAGTCCCACAGCAGCCCTGGTGGGTAACACTGTCCCAACAGACAGCGCCCGTAGTGAGATGCATGTTTCGAGCAGTCGTTCGCCTGGACGTGGCGTATCCAGACAGTATCGTCGACGTGGTGTATCTAGAAACGTGATTTACGCGACCACACGACACGTTTAAATTGATGCAGTGTCCAATTTGAATGATCCCGTGCCCACTGCAATCATAATAGACGATCGCGTCGGGCCAACATGGGAACATTTAATAGGTCGTCTGCTGTGGTGCCATATGTTCAGCATCGTGAGCTGAACAGTGTGCACCGAATTACTTCTACTTACAGAAGAATTATACTCTGTACTCAGATATGCTACACATCGTGGCCTATCCTACTTTACAGAGCGGTCAAGCTTCCGACTTACAGGTTCTGCGATGAGGCGTGACGTCCAACACCTTGTCGCTCAGTCACAGTTTCACCATTCTTCAACCAGTCTCCATAGATGCTAGCGACAGCAGTATCCGAACAGCTGACCAGCTTCGCCATGCCTGTTTGCAGTCGCAGGGCCAATCTGCCCGTTGTCAAGGCGCTTATGTCAGTGGATTTATCCATTTACTGCCCATATTGCGGCTTGAATGATTCCCCAGCCGCCTCTGCTCCCGTTATAAAGTTTCTTTACAGTGTCATGTGACCGCAGTGCCGCCTCGCGGCCTTCAATTTTGGGATGTGCAGGGATCATACAGGTATGTTTTGGCTCGTCACTGTACTTCATTATTGTGCACGTGGGATCAGTTGTGTAAGTGACGATTACGGACTTGGAGAACGTATCGTTGTTTCCTGGAGCTCATCATGGACTTGGTTTCCGGTACATTGTACTGAAAGATCAGGGAAATAAGAAGTTGGAAGATGTCCGTTTGATGTATGGAGTAGAATACAGTAAAGACAATGCCCCTCAATATTCGTACAGGGAGAAACTGCGACACGAGGACTTTTGGAGGAACTGACCGTCGTCTTGAGGAGTATAGGTTCTTTACACTTGGTATTTTCAAATCGGCCTAAACCCGTTAGACTTAGGTCAATGGTGACCTTTGAAAACTTATGAACATAACCCTGGTTCAAGAGGCACAGAGCCTTTCTACTCATATTGCAGAAGGCTGCGAAACTATAAGCAATTCCCCATAGATACAAAGCGCGTATGGGAATCAGTGTGACAGCAGGTTGATGCATGTATCAGCGCGAACATGTGAAATTGTGAACCTTTCACTTAAGAAAGAATTTCTTGTGGTATGCTGAAGCATTCTGTGTGTTTCTCATCGTTCATGTAGGCATGGTACGACGAGTAAAAGAAAATCAGTTATAATATGCAAACAAAGCTTTACCAGACCTATTGTAAATGCTGTTACCTTGCGCAGATGTGGCTAGTCGCTTCCGTATAGGTAAAGGCTGCGAATCTGTTACCAATGTGGAAAAATTCTCGAGTATCTCCTTCAGTTATTCTCTAATGACCTCATTGTCTAAGGGACGTTAAATACTAACTAATCCTTCAATTAAGTAAAAATTGTGGTAAATATATCAAGCAAGGAACTTGCTAGGATCTGAAAGTAAGGGAACTTGTATCGCGCCTTTATTTCGTCTAATTGTTCGTCAAAATATCGCTAAGTGGTCACACTTACGTTACCGTATTCTAGTGCGCTCTAGCGAGACATTTATAAATTTAATCCAGGAACAAAACACTATCTTCTACACTACCAAAACATTAATATTAAACGTGGGTTAATGACGATCTCTGAGCTCGTACGGACAGCAATTTGCCCCTCATTCCATTAGCGAGTGGAACGGTACAGGTAGTAACTACCAGCGGTACAAGGTAGCATTTGCCACGCAACATACGGCTCCTCACGGAGTGCTTATGTGGCTGGAGAGAGTGAAGTTTCAGTCACTTTGTAAGTAGGCTGTTTAGGTTTTCTTATTGGTAAGGCCACATAGCGCTCTGTATGAAAAATCACTGGCTGTGCTGTGCGCAGTCTGTGGCTAGTTTGCATTGTTGTCTGCCATTGTAGTGTCGGGCAGCGGCAGCTGGATGCTAACAGCGCGTAGCGTTGCGCAGTTGGAGGTGAGCCGCCAGCGGTGGTGGACGTGGGGAGAGAGATGACGGAGTTTTGAAATTTGTAAGAATTGGTGTCATGAACTGATATATATATATATATATATATATATATATATATATATATATATATATATAATGACTATTAAGGTAAATACATTGTTTGTTCTCTATTAAAATCTTTCATTTGCTAACTGTGCCTATCAGTAGTTAGTGACTTCCGTAGTTTGAATCTTTTAGTTAGCTGGCAGTAGTGGCACTCGCTGTATTGCAGTAGTTCGAGTAACGAAGATTTTTGTGAGGTAAGTGATTTGTGAAACATATAGGTTAATGTTAGTCAGGGCCAGTCTCTTGTAGGGATTATTGAAAGTCAGATTGCGTTGCGCTAAAAACTATTGTGTGTCAGTTTAAGCACAGTCGTGTATAATTTTTCTAAGGGGACGTTTCAACTTTGTTGCTTTCCCTACGTTGTAAGCAGTGGAGCGTGAAAATAATGTGGAGGTTGGTATCAGTAGCTTAGGCGCTCAGGTAGCTGAAGCTTCTGGAAAGAATTAAGACCTTTACTCGATAGAAGACACGCCCCAAACCTCTCCTACGTGTAGTTAATCAGTATTTCAAGGCGCTTCCTCACAACTAGCTAGTACCGGTTTGGAAAAAAAAAGTAGCAGTCGATATTAAACGGCTGGCCGGGGTGGCGGAGCGGTTCTAGGCGCTACAGTCTGGAACCGTGCGACCGCTACGGTCGCAGGTTCGAATCCTGCCTCGGGCATGGATGTGTGCGATGTCCTTAGGTTGGTTAGGTTTAAGTAGTTCTAAGTTCTAGGGGACTGATGACCTTAGCAGTTAAGTCCCATAGTGCTCAGAGCCATTTGAACCATTTTTTTTTATATTAAACAGTTCTAAAAGAGTTGACGGCCATCATTTAAATCCGTGTTGTAAATATTCGAAATGTTTCTTGGTAATATAAATTTTGTATCACATTACTGAAAAATATTTTTATTATACCATCTGGGGCGGCTTCGCCTCAGTCTTTGACAATGAACCGCTTTGTGTTGCAAGAGGCCTCAAGAAACATGTTACTTTATCCCACCTACAAGTAGCTTGATGACGATGGCAAAGAAACCAGTGACACGCGGGCTGGCAGAAAAGCGTGTCGCTAGTCGTTCTCGCCGCGCAGCACTCTCGCCAGGAGCTGGCTGGGGTGAAACGGCGCACACCTTCCACCGTACACAGTGCTAGGGCAGGGGTAGCATTCATCTCACGCTAGGTGAGGAGAACCCTACATCATAGTGACTTAGGCACGCGTCATCAGGAGTTTCACGAGTTGTCCTATGGACTGTTGTGTGCATTCTGTATATATCGACTGTTGTGTGCGTCTTGAATCTGCACTGTTATTAGTTTATGTGCTTTCATTGTCGTATTGTCCGGTGTTGCTAGCGGTTACGTCGTTCTGAACATGGGCTCTAAAAAATGGTTCAAATGGCTCTGAGCACTATGGGACTCAACTGCTGTGGTCATTAGTCCCCTAGAACTTAGAACTACTTAAACCTAACTAACCTAAGGACATCACACACATCCATGCCCGAGGCAGGATTCGAACCTGCGACCGTAGCAGTCGCACGGTTCCGGACTGCGCGCCTAGAACCGCGAGACCACCGCGGCCGGCATGGGCTCTAACGGAGATGAGAGAACTTTCGAGCAGATCCATGAAGATAGTCTGAAAGATTTCACTATCTTTCTTAGTTGATTTACAAAACGAAGGCAAAATTAAATGGTTTAATGTTCCTAGCAACATTCGGAATTATCTTCAGAACCACTTCAATTTCTCAGTTTAACGTTTCTGCCCACATGAATTATGTACAATTCACTGGATTTTATAAAAATACGAAACACTTTAATTTCTTCCTATTTCACGTTTTTATCCACATGATTTATTCAATATTAATCGGATTGAAAACATGACTAGACACTTTTTAACTTTCGTTATGATTATGATTCCTTCATTCAGATACTCGTTACGTTCACGAAACACACAATAAATCCCACATTCTTTGGATTGCAGCTTAATAATTAATTACTTCATTTTTCTGTCCACACTATTTATGTACGATTCATCGGATTTAAAAAGAATGACAAGCTTTTTTTTAAATTTCGTTATGGCTCCTTCGCTCAGACATTAATTGTGTTCATGAAATACACAATAACATCGCAAATTGTTGACATTACATTTAACAATTAATTCAGCGGGGATGAGCATATCACACAACTCCTGCCACTTCGTTTGTACACATGTATTGACATTTAGTTTTGACGTTATCGGTACAACTGCATAGATCCATATACGTACTCATTTAGTCGATTTAGGTTATTTACGTCACCATGGCGTAGCGTTACGTCATTATGACGTAGGGTTCACCTCACCTGGCGTGAGATGAATGCTACCCTTAGGCCAGCGCCTCTTTGTGAGCCTACAGCGCCTGGAAACTGGCGAGCCATAACTGGTGACGTTGTATCGCTCGACTGGAGAACGCATTACCGTTCAGTTTGATTGCCTTTGTCCGCCATACACGCGAACATTGCCTGAAAATTCGCACTCCGCCACGGCACTTGTCGTGGAGCACCGGCCGCGGTCGTTTCCTTTATGTTGCGTCGTTACACGAATAAAGCGACAGCCTGTTTGTTTGCCTGCGACAGCTGCTGCCTGCGGTGACAGACTCAACGGCGCACTTGGGCGCGACGCTGCCATTGTCGCGTGACACGCACGTCGTTCTGCCTACAGCTGCCCCTCAATCACTGCCGCGTCCTCAGCAACACACAGTGAGCGGCGTCTGAAATTACATCCTGGTTCCGCGTGAGCGGTTGCGGCACTACGCACTTACCGACCAGGACAGTGCATAACTCTCACAGGTGGCCGACGTTCTCTCGTGTTATTGGAGGACGCTTAACGCACCCTCTCAGAGGGAACCGAATCTCTGCCCCTGTGTACACCGTCACATCTGCCCGGATGGCGTATCAGTCCGCTGTGCTCACTTCATCACTGAAGCAGGAACATTGCTTTCCTACCCTATCTGTATTAGATTGAGAGCTAACCTATAAAACTCTGACGAATTGCGATATTGGTAGAACTACCTCTTGAAAATGAACTCTCGTCCGAAACAGGCAGATGAGAACAAGAATATTAAGTTAGTATTTACTGGAGATAGTTGGAAATACAGTACTGAGATACCCACAAAGTGATGTGTCTATGAACCCCCACATGAACTAAATGTTTAAAGAGGAGACGGAAAGGTAAAACTGTCCTCGACCCAAAGGTCGGTTTGAACATGCACGATCGTGTTGGATTCCCGGGTTCGATTCCCGGCGGGGTCAGGGATTTTCTCTGCCTCGTGATGAGTGGGTGTTGTGTGATGTCCTTAGGTTAATTAGGTTTAAATAGTTCTAAGTTCTAGGGGACTGATGACCTCAGATGTTAAGTACCATAGTGCTTAGAGGCATCTGAACCACTTTTTATGACTTTACATTTGAACAATTTGGGCGCAGTGTGCCTGTGGAGAAGATGGACAAGCAATTTGTCTACTGGACTGTAGTAAAAACCGGCGAAAAATGACGCCAAGTATCTACAGTTATATTGGTGTGGGGGATTAAATGAAGGTTTAGATTATTGCCCTGTCTCCAAACCAATTTTCGGCTATCAAGAAATTACAAAAGTCTTGATTTTTCCCGCCCGCCAGCAGTGTACTCGACAGCTACGACACATGTCCAGCCATCCGTCTGCAGTGCCGCCGCAACTGCAGGTGGAAAGCGCGGCACAGCGATTACTGGAGACGTATCACTCCTTTTACAAAGCCTCAGGTTCGCGCTCCCTTCTTTCTGTCTGTTGGGGGCTTACATAAACTACCTAACCCTTCTCCACCTACACCTTCTTTTCCCTTTTGTATTTATCAGTATTTAATAGTGCTTTCAAAGTCTTCTACTACAGGAGGCAGTCTATTGCTACACAAGCAATACTAATTTAATTTGGCGGTTTCAGGTAGAGCCCATTTCAGTGGATACTCTTAACAATAAGATGAAAAAAGTTATGGGACAGCGATATACACATATACAGATGGTGGTGGTATCGCGTGCACGAGGTATAAAAGGGTGTTGCATTGGCGGAGATGTCATTTGTCAGGTGATTCGTGTGAAAACGTTTCCCAAGCGATTACGGCCGCATGACGGGAATTAAAAGACGACATGGCAGCTGGAGCTAGACACAATGGGCATTCAATTTCGGAAATCGTCAGGGAATTCAATATTCCGAAGTCCACAGTGTCAAGAGTGTGCCAAGAATACTGCATTTCAAGCGTTACCTCTCACCACTGACAACGCAGTGACCGCCGGCCTTCACTTACCGACAGTGAGCAGCGGCGATAGCGTAGAATTTCCAGTGCTAACAGACAAGTAAGACTGGACGAAATAACCGCAGAAATCAATGTGGGACGTACGACGAACGTATCTGTTAGGAGAGTGAGGCGAAATTTGGCGTTAAGTGGGTATGGCAGCAGACGACCGACGCGAATGCCCTTACTAACAGCACGACATCGCCTGCAGCGCCTCTCCTGGGCTCGTGACCATATCGGTTGGACTCCAGGCGACTGAAAAACCGTAGCCTGGTCAGATGATCCCCCATTTACAGTTGGTTAGAGCTGATGGTAGGGTTCGAGAGCGCCACTGTCCCCACAAAACTATGGACCCAGGTGGTCAACCAGGCACTGTGCAAGCTGGTCGTGCCTACATAATGGTGTGTGCCGTGTTTACATAGAATGTACTGGGTTCTGGTTACATTCGGCTACTTGGAGACTATTTGCGGCTATTCGTGCACTTTATGTTCCAAATAACGATGGCTTTTTTATGGATGACAATGTGCCATCTCACCGGGTCGCGATTTGTTTGAAGAACATTCTGGACAGTTCGAAGGAATGGTTTGGCCATTCAGATCGTCCAACATGAGTCGCATCGAACACTAATGGGACATAATCAAGAGCTAAAACGTAAATGTCGTGTGACTAGGGTCACCCGTCGTGTAGGCCGTTCGCCGGGTGCAAGTCTTTAGATTTGACGCCACTTCACCGACTCGCGAGTTTTATGGGGATGAAATGATGGTGATTAGGACAACACAACACCCAGTCGCTGAGCGGAGAAAATCTCGGACCCAGTCGAAAATCTAACCCGGGCCCTTAGGATTGACATTCTGTCGTACTGACCACTCAGCTACCGGCGGCGGACAACAGAGAGATGAGTTCGTGCACAAAATCCTGCAGCGCTACACTTTCCCAATTGTAGTCGGCTACAGAGGCAGCAGGGCTCAGTATTTTGCAGGGCACTTCAAACAGTTTACTGAGTCCACGCCACGTCCAGTTGCTGCTCTACGTCGTGTAAAAGAAGGTCGGACACGGTGTTAGGAGACATCCCACGACTTTTGTCCTCAGTGTGCGTCAAATAATGGTACAAACAAAACATTTGTCGAACGTCGTTACAAATTTAAAAAAAAAAAAACATCCCTGTGTAATGTAATTAGTCTACAAAGGAGATTAGTGCCACTGCAGTACTACAATAAAATCCGCCAATTTTTAAAATATAATATCTTACACACTATCAGATCAAAGTAATCCGGACAGCCCTATGTAACGCGGATATGACCATTAGATGTCATGACAGGCGACCCGCCAGTATAAAAGGAGAGCTCAGTGACTAGTCATTGGATGTCACTCGTTTAACAAACCCATTAGGGACATTTCAAACCTTCTACCCTAGTCGAGTGTTGGTGTTGCGATGGTGAAGTGCAAACGCGAAGGAAAAATCGTAGCTAAACCGAGACCAAGCAGACGTCATTTGCTTACGGAGAGGAACCGTCGAGCACCGTGGAGCATGCCGTGAAAAACAACATGGAATCAGCGGAAGGAGCGTGGGTTCCAAAGCGCTACCAACAGCCCAACTGGCAGGACTGCGCACTGGGAGTTTAACAACGTAGTGTGTGAAGGTCGAGCAGCTCCTCATAAGCCACACATTTCTAAAGCCAGTGCTGTGTGACACTGGAGGTTGTGTGAATGGCGACGCCGCTGGGCAATGGATGACTGGAAACGAGTGATTTGGGGTGGTGGATCACGGTACACACTGTGGTAATCCGATGGAAGGTTTCCGGTTGACGAATGTCTGGGGAACGTTACCTGCCGTCATGTGCGCTGCAGATATTGGTGTATGGAGTAGATGTGATTACGGTATGGGGCGTTTTTCGAGGTTAGGCTGTGGTCCCCTTCTTACGCTTTAGAAAACGCTAAATAACAGCGTTGTATACTGCGTACATTACAGGGATGATTCGGATGCAATGATTGACTCTATCAGCTTGACAATGCACCACACTGTCAAAAGCAGTATTTGTGAGGAAACGATTTGTCGACAATAACATTCCTGAATAACATTCGCCAAGAGCCCCGATTCGAACTCGATGGAATACATTTGGCATGAGTTAGAACGTCGACTTTGTTCTAGACCCCATCGACCAACAAAACTACCTTCTCTGGATTCAGCTGTCGAAAATGAAAACGTCACAGTCACCGTAAAGGTTCAAGCCGTCATAAAGTCGAAACAGGGGGGGGGGGGGGGGAGGGTACAAACCGCATATTAATGTCCACTAACATGTGTCCGAATAATTCGATCAGATAGTGTATACACGTAACGAAAGATAAGATAAGCTCCTCACATTTTGAAGTTTCCTTTTACAAAGACGGATGAATTGACAAATACATTTAGCGACAGAACTATCAGTGGAAATAATAGCTACTCTAAGAGAAAAATAATTCTTAGTTTCTAAAATATTGTGCAGTGTTATCGTTCTTGGATTCGTTAGTGTATGTACAATTGTAAGTAGGCTGTTTAGGTTTCTATGTTGGTAACGCCACGTAGCGCTCTATATGAAAATCACTGACTGTGCTGTGAGCAATCTGTGGCTGGCTAGCATTGTTGGAATATTCGCTATTGTAGCGTTGGGCAGTTGGATGTGAACAGCGCGTACCGTTGCGCAGTTGGAGGTGAGCCACGAGCAGTGGTGGATGTGGATAGAGAGATGGCAGAATTTTGAGAGCGGACGTTCTGTACGTGTGTCCGGCAGAAAAACGAAATTTGTAAGACTATGATGACTTTTGAACATTATTAAGGTAAATACATTGTTTGTTCTTCATCAAAATCTTTCATTTGCTAACGATGCCTATCAGTAGTTAGTGCCTTCAGCAGTTTGAATCTTTTAGTTAGCTGGCAGTAGTGGCACTCGCTGTATTGCAGTTGTTCGAGTAGCGAAGAGTTTTGTGAGATAAGTGATTCATGAAAGGTATAGTTTATTGTTAGTCAGGGCCATTTTTTGTAGGGATTATTGAAAGTCAGATTGCGTTGCGCTAAAAAATATATTGTGTGTCAGTGTAGTGTTGATCAGAATAACTAAAGAGAGAAAGGTCTGAGTACGTTCAGTTTTGTTCAGCTGTTTGAAAATCAAATAATGTAAGAGGTTTATCAGCACAATAATTTATAATTATTGGGGACGTGACATATGGAAATGGCATGAGTTAGAACGACGTTTCGTTCTAGACCCCAGGACCAACGTAACTACTTTCTTTGGCTTCAGGTCTCGAAGATGAAAACGTCCAAGCCCCATATTAATGTCCACTAACAAGTGTCCCAATAATTTGATCAGATAGTGCATATACGTGATGAAAGATAAGACAGGCTTCTCATATTTGGAAGTCTTCTTTTACAGAGACAAATGAATTGGCAAATACATTTAGCAACAGACCTATCCGTGGAACTAAGAGCTACTCTAAGAGAAAAATAATTCTTAGTTTCAAAAATATTGTGCAGTGTTATCGTTGTTGGATTCGTTAGTGTATGTACAATGCCCTCGTGAATGAGACAAGCAATATTTCATTTTCTATATCGATGGTAGGTAATAAGAAGAAACTGTCTGCACTGTTTCGGGAAATAGAGAGGCCTGTACTTCCAAGGTGTATTCTGGCATAGAAGCTACGCACTACGATTCTCAGTGGTTGTATTCCTCAGCATTGAACCTTCAGAAAACGATGCTAGAGGGCTAAACTCGAAAAGACAGCTCTTTGTTTCCTTGCCCTCCGTTATGAAAACCGGTCACTGAATAAAAGCCTCAAAATCTCTAAATGGTTTCATCCACAAAGACAACAATCCAAAATTGCAATAGTTATTTTATGTTAATTAACCTACTTGCAAACTAAATGTATTAAAAGTTTGATTTAAAATGACAGTTAGATAGAGAGCATAGATTAGGAACAAAGTGTTAATTATAAACTTACATTAATCTAAGTTTAAAATGTCCAGGACCTATTTACTTCGAGAGAGCGCGCAGAAGTGGTGAATTATAACGTTGACAACACACGGAAGTGAGAGAAATCATTTTCTCAGCTCTAATGACAAGCGTGTCATTTCGCCTCCAGACTGCTAACGCTCTAGGCAGGCTTCGAAAAGTGAGAGGTAAGTTTCATAGGTACCAATGACAGGCCTCTTTTTCGGAATAATATCGCGAAGCGTTACGCAGACAGACAGACAGACAGAGAGAGAGAGAGAGAGAGAGAGAGAGAGAGAGAGAGAGGGAGGGAGGGAGGGAGAGAGAGAGAGAGGGGGGGGGGGGAGGAGGAGGAGGAGGAGAAGGGAGGAGTAGCGCAGAGCGGGCCTCATACAGAATTCACGCCGCTACCCGTGTACCGATTCCGCGACAGATTAAAGCTGAATGCCGCCCCAGAAACTAGACTCCGGCGAAAGCCACAGAGGTCAGACCAGCAGACTGGCTGAAGGTGACCGAGGTCAGGGGTCTGCCTGTGCGCGCTGCAATGGACCGTGATTCGAAACTGGGTCTCGCGCTGAGGGCGTACGGGAGATGCGCCCGTATGCTGGAGTTAGCGACGTGCCGTGAAACGTGCTCGGGTGACCATGTCGTTGGTGTTGCTTTGCCTACGGGGTGCATCTATCGTATTCATCGTCAGCTTTCTGGTGTAAGCCACTGTCAGCACAGTGATGTGACGAAGCCCTACGCTTCTCAGGGTAAGTTTAAGTTGTAACTCCGCTGCCGGCTTGGACGGGCGGTGATGAACCAAGCCCATTCAGTTTTACTGACGTTTTAATATGCAGCTTCGCAGCTCGGCCTGATCCACCCCAGGCGAGGATGTCAAGCTGGCTTGCGTTTCGAGCAACAACCATCGCAGGCCATCAGGTCATCAGTCCCCTAGAACTTAGAACTACTTAAACCTAACTAACCTAAGGACATCACACACATCCATGCCCGAGGCAGGATTCGAACCTGCGAACGTAGCAGCAGCGCGGTTCCGGACTGAAGCAGGCCATCCTAATATTTTGAGTTACGATTCGCTGCTTCAACGTCTCTCTCTTCGTGGACTGGTCCTAGTTAAGGGGTTCTTCGAGGATCTTGCTCAGACATTATTGTTCGTTGTGAGCTTCGGGGACTTTTCATCCGCCTATGATGTAATACAGCAGAAATCTTGCCATGTCTGCTGATCTATTCCATGTATACTTCTGCCGCTTGTGATTCTTGAACAGGGTATTCGCTATTACTAACTGAAATATATTGCAGAACTCAATTAGTCTTTCTCTCCTCTGATTATTACCACCAATTCATATTCTCCCTGCTTCCCCTACATTCGCATTCCAATCCCTCGTGATTATTAGATCATCATCTCCCTTTACAAACTGATTTACTTTCTCTCTCTCTCTCTCTCTCTCTCTCTCTCTCTCTCTCTCTCTCTCTCTCCCTCCATCTTCTGATCCCTACATTTGCATGACACCTGAACTATCGTTGTCGGAGTTGGTTTGCTGTCGAATCTGATGAGAACAGCCCTGTCACTCAACTGCTCACAGTTGGCAGAAGTAAAGCTGTGAGTACCGGACGTGAGTCGTGCTTTGGTAGCTCAGTTGGTAGAGCACTTGCCCGCGAAAGGCAAAGGTCCCGAGTTCGAGTCTCGGTCGGGCACACAGTTTTAATCTGCCAGGAAGTTTCATATCAGCGCACACTCCGCTGCAGAGTGAAAATCTCATTCTGCTCACAGTAACTCACTCTCTGCACTGCCTTCCTATGCGTAATGAATCCTGCTCCCGTTATATCATTTTATGCTGCCGTTGATATTACCCTGTATTCTTCTGACAATAAATCCTCATATCCCTTCCATTTCACTTGACCGACCAACACCAAATCTAGACCGAGCCTTTGTAATTCCCTTTTAAGATTTTGTAGCTTCCTTACCACGTTCCAACTTCTGACATTCGAAGCTTCGACTTGCAGCGTGTTACCCTCCCGTTGATTATTCTATCTTTTTCTCATAATCATCTTCCCTTCGGTAGTTTCCTTCTGGAGATCCGAAGGCGGGGGCAGGGGAGAGGGTACTAATACGTAAACTTTTGCCAATGGAGACATCATGTGATGCTTCAATTAGCGCTCAGGATGATAGTGCTGAAACTGGTGGAAGTGTTCTTGTTTCATGGACGTTTAACAATCAACAATTCTTTTCTATTATCAATATTCATTTTCTTTCGCCAACAGACCACTGTAACTGATGTCAGACGGTGAAGAGAACGGAGATTTCGGTCCATATCACTGGAAGGAATCCAGTCAACTAACGAAACGAGCAGATGCAGCTTAAATACTATTGGCGGGCAGCGTAAACGTTGCGAATGCGCTTTCCGTGCTTTGGCCTTTACCTCGCACAGTAGTCGTCTTCTCTTGTTTAAAAAATTACTCAGTCCTTGCTACCATATCACATACTCTATTCTTTCTCCGGATCAGTTTTGACAATGCTTCTTCCTAACAAAAATATTCACTTGATGCTTTCTATTTATTTAACATTCGCAATTTTTTTAATCCTTTAACGCGAAGTTGCTTCCACACTCGTCTTTCCTTCCTTCCAGCTGACTACTATGTTAATGAGAATACGCTGTATCATGGACGTAGTCAAAGCGGGGTCCAGCAGGTCCGGACGCGATCCCCCTACCACCTAAATGAAATTACGCACGTCCTCGTTGTTGTGTATTGAAACTGAAAGACATTTTGATTTTCAGTCACACGACGAGACAAGACGAACTGTTGGCCTTGCTTCAGCTCAGATGTTGTTTTTTTGATCAGATCAGCACTTACCTGAAGTTGAATTCTATGTAAGAGCAATTCTAGGCACAATTAATTCTCAAAATGTGTATGATTCATTCACTATCAAATACAACAGCTAAACATGCACGATTAAAGGAAAACCATGCAATGTCAGAACTAAGTATTTTCTTGTGATACCTGTAATTTATTTTGAAACAGTGTACAACAACCAGTTTTTCCAAACTTTTCGCCGACTTGGTGTAGTTCTGCATGTTAAGCCGCTGAGCTACCACTCCCCGGATTTGGGAGGCGATATGGTTCGAATCCATCCCCCGACAACCTTGAAAATTGTTTTCTGTGGTTTCCCATTTTCAGTTTATGCAAACGCCGGCTTTGGTTGGCCCCTTATTACAGGCCACGGGCAATTCCTTTCGATGCCTTTCTTTCCTAATAGATTCCAATTCCCTTAACGGTGCAACTCCTCTGCTTGAACGAAAAGAGCTGCATCGAAGACTAACCAAGCGTCCCTTCGGAGACTCTTGGCGCTAAAGCAAAATGATAAATAAATAATAATCCAAATTCTCCTCATTTAGACTCATGCGTTTGTCTGCCGGGACATTCATTAATGCACAAAATGGCCTTTCTTACATGGCAAGAAGTGACAGATGCATACTTAAATGAGGAGATTTGGGAACTGTAAGGCTGAATAATTCCAGATCCTTTACATTTTCAGCACCAAAATTTGTTGTAGCTTCTCTGTCTACAGAGATCTCCTTATTTCAAAACGACAGGTCGTTAATAATCATGGTGTCCCAAAAAATTAGCTATCGTCCATCCAGATTGAAAGAAGAACAATGTAAAATGACTTAGGAGGGTAAAGGGAGATTGGAGCAACTGCTTTATAGTTATCTGCCAACAAACATCTCTCCAAAGTAGCGAGATTATATCTCCACCTAATGAAAACACTGATATCATTGTCGAATAAAATGGTTTATCATTCTTTGTGGAAATTTTCAGAATAAATGAAAAACACGAGTCTTTTTAATGCCCTGTATAACAACTTGGACTCCCTTTTTGACAAAATCCTGGCGACGTCCTTGGCAGCATTGCCATTAAAGACTGAATGCCTCTGGGGATTCCTCGAATTGATTTGGCTGCAGTGTGGAGTGTATACGAATCTCAGTGCTCTGACGACCTCTACGGTTTTATATACAGTTCCAACTGTAGAAGATGGGCACATGAAGTTTCTAGCCTTCCTTGTGTATCGTGCTGAGCAGATGAGTGCGTTCTCTTTTCTCCAGTGCCGTAGTCCGGCTGCCCACTGGCTCTGCAACCAGCACCAGAGAAGCCTTTCTAGGACGAGATCAAGGTGGTCTGAGACTGCAAATGTACGTGCAGTGCATGTAGAAGAGATAGGAAGAGAGGAAAAGGTAAAGAGAGGACGTATCGAAAACCGTCAGGACGAAGAAAGACCCAAAACCCGCATGATAACTTTACAGTACGCGTAATTTGTCTAGAAAGATCTCACATTATGCATGAGCTGCTTCCAGATATGCCTTCTCTCATGCAATTTGTAATGAAATCCTGTTGCTGTTCCATGCTGATGAAACGAGTCTGGAGGAGGGGGTGGGCAACAGATGGGACTAAATTAGCTAACCCGTATCCACGTATTGCAGCATCACTTTGGTCGGAGGATTCTTTTCCATAAATGCAGCTTCACTTGAAGCAGGTCCTCTACGTGCTCAGAACACTGCATCTACATCTACATACATACTTCGCAATCCATCATACGGTGCGTGGCGGAGGGTACCGCGTACCACAACTAGCATCTTCTCTCCCTGTTCCACTCCCAAACAGAACGAGAGAAAAATGACTGCCTATATGCCTCTGTACGAGCCCTAATCCCTCTTATCTTATCTTTGTGGCCTTTCCGCGAAATGTAAGTTGGTGCCAGTAAAATTGTACTGCAGTCAGCCTCAAATGCTGGTTCTCTAAATTTCCTCAGTAGCGATTCACAAAAAGAACGCCTCCTTTCCTCTAGAGACTCCCACCCGAGTTCCTGAAGGATTTCCGTAACACTCGCGTGATGATCAGACCTACCAGTAACAATTCTAGCAGCCAGCCTCTGAATTGCTTCTACGTCCTCCCTCAATCCGACCTGATAGGGATCCCAAACGCTCGAGCAGTACTCAAGAATAGGTCGTATTAGTGTTTTATAAGCGCTCTCCTTTACAGATGAACCACATCTTCCCAAAATGAACCGAAGACGACTATCCGCCTTCCCCACAACTGCCATTACATGCTTGTCCCACATCATATCGTTCTGCAATGTTACGCCCAAATATTTAATCGACGTGACTGTGTCAAGCGCTACACTACTAATGGAGTATTCAAACATTACCGGATTCTTTTTCCTATTCATCTGCATTAATTTACACTTATCTATATTTAGAGCTAGCTGCCATTCTTTACACCAATCACAAATCCTGTCCAAGTCATCTTGTATCTTCGTACAGCCACTCAACGACGACACCTTCCCGTGCACCACAGCATCATAAGCAAACAGCCGCACATTGCTATCCACCCTATCCAAAGGATCATTTATGTAGATAGAAAACAACAGCGGTCCTACCACACTTCCCTGGGGCACTCCAGATGATACCCTCACCTCCGATGAACACTCACCATCGAGGACAACGTACTGGGTTCTAATGCTTAACAAGTCTTCGAGCCACTCACATATTTGGGAACCAATCACATATGCTCGTACCTTAGTTAGGAGACTGCAGTGGGGCACCGAGTCAAACGCTTTCCGGAAGTCAAGGAATATGGCATCCGTCTGAAATCCTTCATCCATGGTTCGCAAGATATCATGTGAAAAAAGGGCGTGTTGCGTTTCGCAGGAGCGATGCTTTCTAAAGCCGTGCTGATGCATCAACAGCAACTTCTCTGTCCCAAGGAAATTCATTATATTCGAACTGAGAATATGTTAGAGGATACTGCAACAAACCGATGTTAAAGATATTGGTCTGTAATTTTAAGGATCCGTCCTTCTGACCTTCTTATATACAGACGTCACCTGCGCTTTTTTCCAGTCGCTCGGGTCTTTACGTTGGGCAAGAGATTCGCGTTAAATGCAAGCTAAGTAAGGAGCGAATGCAGTAGAGTACTCTCTGTAAAACCGAATTGGTATCGCATCAGGACCTGACGAATTATTTATTTTCAACCCATTCAGCAGCTTCACAACCCCAGGGATGTCTATCACTATGTCCTCCACACGGGAATCTGTACGAGACTCAAACGGCGGTATGTTTGTACGATCCTCCTGCGTGAAAATTTTTTTGTTTTAAGAAATTGAAAAAATCTTACGGGGACACATGTGATGAACAGGGCGGTATTTTTCTTTCCACCACTGACTGTCTGGCACTTTTTGCTCTTTAAGATGCGCAAGAAGCAACGTCTGTAGTCTTCGAATCACTATCACAGGCGTCGTTTTTTTCGTAGGGCAGAGTTTAACTTCTGTTACATAATACTGAGATAAACACCTTTTTCTTTCATGCGAGTTTTAACACAGATGGCTACAGTGAGTCACCAGTGGTTTGAGTTGGGTTTCTGCGAACAATTATCTGCGATCTCCAGCCGTGTTCCTCTAGAAAGTCTTTCCTAAGGGTCGTTGTTAAAAGCAGGGGCAAGGGCTGCTTTTGCTGGCGGCCAACGCAGTGGCTGCGGCGTTTCATTGTGTCCGTTACATGCCCCGTGGCGAGGGCTTTAGCTGTGCAAGACCGCGTGACGTCGTAAAATTCTCCTTTGCGTCAGAATTGCATCTCATAGCTTGGGTCGAGGAAATACTTGCGTGCAATTACTAGTGTGTGTTTGTGTGTGTTAGTGGTTTATATTCATGAAATGTCAGTTTGTTTATTCGCTTCGATTTGCCTATGAATAAAATTTGTACATTTTCTTGTTAGGATGTCGTGTGACATACCCATTGTTGCAGAATTTGTTTGACACCTGACAATATACTAGAAACTGCTGTTTTTCTGCAAAAGACATCCAAACACTTGTTCAGCCCTATATGTGATTACCGCTCAAATGTGTAGAACCTTGATGTCGGAGTAACAGGAGGTTACAAAAACTCTAGTGGGCGGAGATATAACAAGTACGAATGCTCTGATTGGCCAGAGAGAAAACGCGTGGCCATCAGCTTTGATAAAGCAAAATTGCAGAAAGAGTAACTGGCTTCTTCTCTTGCAGAAAATCGTCGAGTGTTTGAGCAAGGCGGCTCACGCCACACTGAGTCGATTGCGAGAGTCATTATGTCATGGACACTTGTTCACAGGTGTTAAACTGCAAAGTCTCCTAGTACGGAAAATCGCACCGAGCAGTGACAATGTTTGCTTGCGATTTGAGGGCAACGACGTAGACGCTATTCCAGCCAAGCTACGTGTACCATGCCAATTAACTTAGCTAGTGAATAAATAGGAGTCTCGGCTTCACCAAAGGCGTAGGAAATGTATTAGACTGATGTTTAACAGTCAAGAGAGATTCAGAATAGATTCTCAGATTCACAGCTCGCGCCGACAGCCGCCACTGTTGCCACAGATGCAAGGTAATCACGTGTGCTCGTGCTAGATATTCAATGGACACTCAGAACTGCGGTTGTCTCCATCTCTCCTAATTTTCGTACCTTCAGCCATGAACAGTAGTTAAACATATTCACGATTGTTGGACTTAATTGAGGCAGGAATGAGAGATATCTTATATAACGCCCCAATTGTATTTCATTTGTTTGTATTTTTATCGACCCTGAGACATGGTCATCAGCCGTCTTATCATTAAAGAACCTCTTCACAGTTGTCAACACCCAGTATCAATATTTTACCAACCTGTAGATAATGTAGCTAACATTGCTATTTCATGGAGCTATATGTAGAATAAAAATAAACCTTCATAACGAAAATCTAAGATTTTCATTTTTGCTAACATACAGTTATGCCTGAACCTGTACACTAATTTCTATTGGCGATAACGTTTCCTCTATAGTGTGTGTAGTGCAACCGACATTGAGATCATTGTGTGGTTACCCCAGTGTCCATACTGCTGCACGGTTCTGAACTTTGCATGGATGGGATGGTATCATCCTAACCCTGCATGCCACAGGTTCAACACCGAGTTCGTAAAACACTCATAGTGCGTCCTTGGACAACTGCGGTAGGAACACAGATCAGAACCAGTCTCACATGTGTTAGAATCGTAACAGTGAATTGCAGTATACTTTACCCACAACTGAGCTTATGTGGTCGACGCACTTCATGTCTTTACGCATTGTTACTCCCGAGTATGTGTATGTTACAAATGACTCTAGTTTTGATGTATTAAGAGTGTATTCAAAGAATTCCACTTTCTACTTTTGGTCAAAAGCACAACTTTGCATTCCTCTGCATTAAAGTAAGTTCCAGATGTTTGCACCAGGCTGATACTTTGTCGAGATTTACTAGATATCACCACTATTTCTACTAGACAGAACCATAGATAACTGCATCATCTGCAAACGCCTCATACTGTAAGAAATGGTATCTACTATGTCATTAAAGTGTAGTGGGAATGGCTCACCAAATATTATGTGAGTTTGGGTGCTCCACTCATGATTATGGACTGCAGATCTAGTGAGGTATCGCATAGTGAAGTATTTCCTTTTGAAGGCGTCAGTGTTGTAGTGTATCAAAGTCTTTTTCGGAGATTTGTAAAGGGAGAATCGATACTCTGCAAATTACAGCTAAGTGCCTATCAGAGGGTTAATCGAACCACCTTCACAACAATTCTCTATTCTTCCAACCTCAAACAACGCGCGGGGAAAGCGAACATCTATATCTTTCCATGCGAGCTCTGACTTCCGTTATTTTGTTATGATGATAGTTTCTCCCTATGCAGGTCGGCGCGAACAAAATATGTTCTCCCTCGGAGGAGAAAGTTGATGATTGCAATTTCGTGAGAAGATTCTGCCGCAACGAGAAACGCCTTTGTTCTAGCAACGTTCACACTAAATCCTATATCCTGTCAGTGACACTCTCCTCCTCTTTCGTGATAATACAAAACGTGCTGCCCTTCTTTGAACCCTCCCAATGCACTCCGCCAATCGCACCTGGCAGGGATCACAGACCGCGCAGCAGTACTCCAAAAGAGGACGGACAAATCTAGTGTAAGCAATATCTTTAGTAGATCTGTTACATTTTCTACGTTTTGTGCATATAGAACGCAGTCTTTGGTTTGTCTTCTCCACAAAATTTTCTATTTGTTCTTTCCGATTCAAGTTGTTCGTTGTAATGCCTGGGTATTTAGATGAATTTACAGCCTTTATACGAGGGTGAGTCAAATGAAAACCTTAAATTTGTAATAGCAAATCGAAATTTCGCACCGTTATCCTGTAAGTTGGTAAGCTGCTACAAACAGCGTGCAGAATGGCCTGTAGGTGGCAGCATAGTGCAGATGCACACGTACCGTCGCAGTATCAGTAGTGACTTACACCATTTAAGAACAGCGTTATGTTATTAGGTTTTTGCGTAGTGAAGGTGTGAAACCTATCGAAATTTATCGACGAATGAAGGTTCAGTAAGGTGATGCATGTTTGTCACAGCAGCAAGTGTACGAATGGAGTAGGAAATTCGGAAATGGTGTGACTTCAGTGGAAGATGCTCCTCGTCCAATTCAGGCACAACGAGTTGTGACTCCACAGAACATTGCAGCAGTTGAAGCCATAGTGAATGAAAACCGCCTACTTACACTGAGTGTCATTGCAGCATGAAGAATGAAGATGAAGCGGTACACCACGGGGTGCATGAGTGGTTTGCGCGGACTACCAAAAGAATTTTTTTCTAAAGGAATTTATACACTTTGTAAGAGCTGGAGGACTTGGATTGAGCTTGGGGGAGATGATGTTGAAAAGTGATACAACTTTGTACCACTTCTGCACAATAAATAATATTTTAAAAAATGTTTAAAGTTTTCATTTGACTCACCCTCGTATTGGACCGATTTATCGATAAACCAAAGTTGAACGGATTCCTTTTCGTACTCATGTGCTTTTCATTATTTAGCGTCAATTGGCGATTTTCGGCGCATTCAGATACCTTTTCTAAATCTTTTGTGATTTGTTTTGCTCTTCTGACGAGTTTAGCAGACGATAAACGTCAGCATCATCTGCGAACGACCTAAGACGGCTGCTCAGATTGTCTTCTAAATCGTTTATATAGATACGGAACAGCTGAGGGCCTATAACACTACCTTGGGGAACGCCAGAAACCACACCTTTTTTACTCGATGACTTTCCGTCGATTACTACGAACTGTGACCTGACAGAAATCACGAATTCAGTCAAGACGATATTCCAGAAGCACGCAATTTTAACTACAAGTCGCTTATAAGAGGGTGAGTCAAATGAAAACCTTAAATATTTTTTTAAAAAAAATTATTTATTGGGCAGAAGTGGTACAAAGCTGTATCACTTCTCAACATAATCTCCCCCACGCTCAATGCAAGTCCTCCAGCGCTTACAAAGTGCATAAATTCCTTTAGAAAAAAATTCGCGTGGCACACCTCTTCATCAGAACGGAACTCCTTTTTTCCCATTGTTTCTTTGAGTGGTCCAGACATATGGAAATCACTTGGGGCAAGGCCTGGTGAGTATGGTAGATGAGGAAGACACTCAAAATGCAGGTCTGTCATTTTTGCAACTGTTGTACGGGCAGTGTGGGGCCTTGGATTGTCATGTTGGAAAAGGACACCTGCTGACAGCAATCCAAGTCGCTTTGATTTCGTTGCAGGCCGCAGATGATTTTTTAGGAGATCTGTGTATGTTGCACTGGTGACAGTGGTCCCTCTAGGAATGTAATGCTCCGAAATGAAACCTTTTTCATCCCAAAAGAGAGTCAGCGTAACCTTCCCTGCAGATTGTTGTGGTTTGGTGATGAGGAATGGCGCCATTCCTTGCTCGCTCTCTTCGTATCCGGTTGGTGAAAGTGAACCCAGGTTTCGTCCCCAGTAACGATTCTTGCAAGGAAACCATCACATCTCGTTTAAAGCGCCGTAGAAGTTCTTTACAAGCATCAACACGTCGTTCTCTCTTTTCAGGAGTCAGCTGCCGTGGCACCCATCTTGCAGACACTTTGTGAAACTGGAGCACATCATGCACAATCTGTTGTGCTGACCCATGACTAATCTGTAAACATGCAATGTCATTCAGAGTCATTCGGACGGTTTTCCTTCACTTTGGCTTCAACTGTTGCAATTTTCTGTGGAGTCACAACTCGTTGTGCCTGGCCTGGACGAGGAGCATCTTCCACTGAAGCCACACCATTTGCGAACGTCCTACTCCATTCGTAGACTTGCTGCTGTGACACACATGCATCACCGTGCTGAACCTTCATTCGTCGATGAGTTTCAATAGGTTTCACACCTTCACTACGCAAAAACCGAAAAGAACGCTGTTCTTCCCTGGTGCAAGTCGCAAGTGGGGCGGCCATCTTTATACCGATACTGCGACGGTACGTGTGCATCTGTACTGTGCTGCTACCTACAGACCATTCTGCACGCTGTTTGTAGCACTTTTGCCAACTTACAGCATGACGGCACGAAATTTCAATTCGTTATTACAAATTTAAGGTTTTCATTTGACTCTTAACAGACGAATGGAAAAACTGGTAGAAGCCGACCTTGGGGAAGATCAGTTTGGATTCTGTAGAAATGTTGGAACACGTGAAGCAATACTGACCTTACGACTTATCTTAGAAGAAAGACTAACGAAAGGCAAACCTACGTTTCTAGCATTTGTAGACTTAGAGAAAGCTTTTGACAATGTTGACTGGAATACTCTCTTTCCAATTCTAAAGTTGGCAGGGGTAAAATACAGGGAGCGAAAGGCTATTTACAATTTGTACAGAAACCAGATGGCAGTTATAAGAGTCGAGGGGCTTGAAAGGGAAGCAGCGGTTGGGAATGAAGTGAGACAGGGTTGTAGCCTCTCCCCAATGTTATTCAATCTGTATACTGAGCAAGCAGTAAAGGAAACAAAAGAAAAATTCGGAGTAGGTATTAAAATCCATGGAGAAGAAAGAAAAACTTTGAGGTTCGCCGATGGCATTGTAATTCTGTCAGAGACAGCAAAGGACTTGGAAGGGCAGTTGAAGGGAATGAAAGGAGGGTATAAGATGAACATCAACAAAAGCAAAACGAGGATAATGGAATGTAGTCAAATTAAGTCGGGTGATGCTGAGAGAATTAGATTAGGAAATGAGACACTTAAAGTAGTAAAGGAGTTTTGCTGTTTGGGGAGCAAAAAACTAAGGTGGTCGAAGTAGAGAGCATATAAAATGGACACTGGCAATGGCAAGGAAAGCGTTTCTGAAGAAGAGAAATTTGTTAACATCGAGTATAGATTTAAGTGTCAGGAAGTCGTTTCAGAAAGTATTTGTATGGAGTGTAGCCATGTATCGAAGTGAAAAGTGGACGATAAGTAGTTTAGACAAAAATAGAATAGAAGCATTCGAAATATGGAGCTACAGAAGAATGCTGAAGATTAGATGGGTAGATCACGTAACTAATGAGGAGGCTTGAATAGAACTGGGGAGAAGAGGAGTTTGTGGCACAACTTGACCAGAAGAATGGACTGGTTGGTAGGACATGTTCTGAGACACCAAGGGATCACAAATTTAGCATTGGAGGACAGCGTGGAGGGTAAAAGTCGTAGAGGGAGACCAAGAGATGAATACACTAAGCAGATTCAGAAGGATGTAGGTTGCAGTAGGTACTGGGAGATGATGAAGCTTGCACAGGATAGAGTAGCATGGATAGCTGCATCAAACCAGTCTCTTTACTGAAGACCACAGCAACAACATATAAGAAACAGCAGAGGGCCTATAACACTACCTTGGGGAACGTCAGAAATGACATCTGTTTTACTAGACGACTTTCCGTCGATTACTACGAACTGTGACCTCTCTGACAGAAATCACGAATCCAGTCACATAACTGAGACATTATTCCATGAGTACGCAATTTCGCTACGAGTCGCTTATACGTGACTCTGGAGATGTCACGTGTGATGAGCACGAGTCGGGTTTCGCACGTTGGATGTTTTTGGGACCGGCGCCGATTTCCACGGACAGGATTATTTTGCTCCAGGTGGGCCAGAACGCGCGTCTGTTTTGCAGGAGCGCCGCGCACGTGCAGCGCCCCGGTGTGAGCCCGGCGCAGCGCAGACGGCCGGCTGGCTAATTCAAACAGCGGGCTGTCAGTCAGCAGCGGCAGCAGCCACACAAAAAGACAAACAGATGCGAGCCGAGGCGTGGCGTGGCGTAGAGGGCGAGGAGAGGCGAGCAAACACGGACGCTCGGCCGCGCCTAATTGCCGCAAACGCGCACTGCACCCTGCACCTCTCCAGTCCGCCAGTAGCTTCCACTGGCTCCGAGGCACGGGATACTTAACCTGTCTGTTCAAATGACGCTGCTATTGAGTCATACCTAACAAGGACATAATACGATCCACAGATTATCAACAGGGTAGATCAATCGAAAAGCGAATTTTCGCGACTCGCCTCGTTTTGGACAACAATGAGGAAACGATTGTGTTTTTATTACAATGTTAATTTTAAATCAACAACAGCCTCAATTGCAATGTTTACCTAGATTTACCTACGTTTCAGTTGGGATAACTCAACCTTCTTCAGAATAAAAGAACTACGATTTCTTATGCGAGTGCAGGCTTTCTCGGCGATTTTCATGTATGAAGTCTTCACGGGTTGTCAGCCGAGTAGGATCGTCGTCTCGTAGCAACGTTTCGATGGAATACGTCTCCATCATCTTCAGACGAAGTATCGGGATATCGTTGCTGCTCTCATCTTTTACTTTCCCCTCTTTGGGGAAGTGTGAGGGGAAGTTTGTAGCCTTTCGGCTTTTACTCCCCTGTGTACGTGTGTGTGTGATTTTTTCTGTACTTTTTTGGTGTCTGTGATATGTGATGACTGTTCTGTATGTGTCTGGTATTTGCCTGAGGTTGGCGAGATGTTTGGTGTTATATGGGGGAGGAGCAGGATTTGGGATTGGCATTTTCTCTTCGACTTGATCGTCGAAGATCGTTATAGGGCGCTTGTGCTTGTCGCGTGACATGTCATACCGACCTGGGGAGTGGATGAGAGCGTTTCCCGATCTGGAGGAACCATCATAGATAGCCCTTGCCAGGTCTTGGAAACGCTCTCTCAGGAGTGGGATTTCGGCTGCGGCGTGCAGATCGTCTGTGGGGAATGCAAGAGGTAAACACAGTGCCCTCCTGAGGGCGCGGTTCTGCAGCCTCTGGAGTTTGTCCAGCTGCTGCTTTGCCGCGTATGCCCAGACAGGGCACGCATATTCCATTACTGGCCGGATCAGGGCCTGGTATACATTTACTGCTACTGGGCAGGGAAGGGAGCTGGTTGAGTTCAGGATGGGGTATAGGATGGACCTTCCTGTGGACCTCGTCTATGTGCGGTTTGCACGTAAGACGAGAGTCCAAGGTTACGCCAAGGTACTTGGCGGTTCTGCGCCAGGGGAGCTGGGTTCCCTTTAGGTGAAGGTGGAGGGTGGGACGTTGAGGAGGTTCGCGCCTTCCGAGCCTACGGGTAATCAGCATTGCCTGCGTCTTTTCAGAGTTGATGGTGATGCGCCAGGGACGGGCCCAGGTTTCTGTATCATCTAAAACCCTTTGTAGCCTACGAATGACCACGTCCTTGTTCGCATTTCTCGTGTAGAAGGCTGTGTCGTCCGCGTACTGTGCAGTGTGAACCAGGGGGGCCATTGGAGTGCCCGCAGTGTACAGACTGTACAGAACGGTCCCCAGGACCGACCCCTGGGGCATCCCAGCGCGAATACGCCTTCTGGTGGAGGTGGCAGTTTCTACTTTGACAGAGAAAGTCCTATTCGTGAGATAGCTTTTGATAAGCTTAACTATACTTCCGGGGAACGCTTGTGTGTACAACTTGTAGAGTAGCCCTCTATGCCATACTGAGTCAAAGGCTTTGGCTACATCTAGTAGCACTACCCCGCAGTAGCCTCTGTGGTTGAAGCCCTCTGTGGCTGCTTCAACCACTCTCTTGATCTGTTGTGGGGCAGAGCGGTTCTTCCAGAACCGAAATTGGAAATCTGGCAGGAGCTCTCTGGTAATACGTTCCTGTATGGGTTTTAGCAGGAGGCGATCATAGATCTTGCTCAGAGTTGGCAAGAGGCTAATCGGCCTGTAGTGCTGCGGGAATAGAGGGTCTTTCCCTGGTTTGTGTATCGCGACCAATTCCGCATGTTTCCAGCCAGCTGGGAACTTGCGGGAACGAGTAATCTCGTTGAGGACGTTCGCGAGGTGTGTGATCGCTGTGGGTGGGAGTTTTTTGACTAACTGGTTTGTGAACCTGTCGTGCCCTGGCGCCTTTTTTGTAGGGAGGGGCTTGATTACTCTTTCCACGTCCTCAGGGGCACAGTATGGGTTCGTCCTCTGAGTCCTCCTCAGCATTGAGGAAGACGGCCAGTTGACGACTGACTACCCCTTCATGCTCTTCATCCTGGGGTTCTGCCGCTTGGAACTGCTTCTCGAAGGAGTCGGTGAGGGCGTTGGCCTTCCCAGCATGGCTGTAGGCCAGTCCCCACTCGCCGTGCAGTGGCGGAATCCTAGCGCGTCTTTTTGTAAACTGTATGGTTGCTTGCCATAGTGTATGATCGTCTACTTTGAGACCTGTGAGGCGGTTTTGCCATTGGTGGTTTCTGTGCTCATTGAGTGCTACCTTCAGTTCTCTCTGTAGACAACTGAGCAGCCTCCTGGTGGCCTGATTTCTGGTGATCTTCCACTCTTTTGCCACTCTGTTCTTATGTCGCATTTGAGCTAGCAAGTATTCCGGGAGCTGTATTTGCGGTGGAGGGGTGGCCTCTTCCGCTGCCTGCAAGATGGTGCTTGTCAAGTCTTGTAGCGCTTGTTCTATTGTTTCGGCAGTAGGTGGCGGAGATCGAGCGATATCAGAGGCGACAGTTTCTCGGTATCGCTCCCAATCTGTACGTTTGTAAGACGTCTGGTACCGTGCGAGTGCTACCCATTCTCCCACGTCGACCTCTAGAATCACTGGGTTGTGGTCGGAGGACATTCTGTTGATTGTCCCTGCGATCCTCCTGGTGAGTGCTATGTCTAACACATCGGGCCTGCTTCCGTTTTTCGGAAAATGTGTGGGCTCGACTGGACCCCATGTTTCGAAGTGGTGGTTGGGCGCTGGTTGTCGTAATCTGGTGTCTGCTCTGGAGGTTACTCTAGCATTCCAGTCAGGGTGTTTGGCATTGAAGTCTCCCCCTATTACGAGTTTGCCTTCAATTTGCCCTAGAGCTGCTGTATGTCCCTCATCTATCTGGTCTTGTGGGGGTCGGTAAATTGCAACGATTGTTAGGGGTCCAGTGGCAGTGGCTACTTCCACCGCCACTGCTTCGATTTTATTGGTAGCTGGTAAGAATACCTGGTGGTGGGGGATCCCTTTGTTTATGAATATGGCCACTCCTCCGCCTTAGGTTGGCCTGTCTTTGCGATAGCTAACATGGTTGGAGTTGGGAACTTCCCGCAGAGTACACTGCTGCTTCGCACTTGAAATTCCTCTTCTTGAGGATGTAAAGGAGGAGTTTGTTGTCGTTAGACATTTACTCCACTTAGATGGGGTGAGGTTTGCTGGGACGTTTGGGGATAACTGGGACGGTTGTGCGTAATGGATACGTATGATTGCCGGTCGGAGACAGGCGATAGGTCACGTGAATTGACAGGTATGCGTCGGTTAGGGGCCTTTACTTGACTGGCCCTGTCGACGCCTGGGGCTGTCAGTCAGCGACTGACAGAGCGGATATTTGATGGTGATGATGATGGTGATGGGTGTCGGGCGCGGTGAGGAGGGTCTTCTAAGTCCTCCTGCCGTCAGGGTGCCTCTTCTTGTTGTCCTTCTTGTGGAATGTGTCTGCTTGTGACACTTTCGGATGTGTCACATCCTCCCAGTTGGCGTCTTCGGCGGTCCTCGCCCCTTGTTCTTGACTTGCGTTCTCGTCTTCTTGTTCCTGTTGTTCTATTGAGACGAAGAGAGCTTCCCACTGGACAGGAGTGAGAGGAGGGCGGGCGTTGTAGGACCTGAGAGTATCCAAGTGAATGGACACTACCTTCTGCAGCTGCGTCTTGGAGAGGGGGCAAGGGGCCTCCTCCATAATGACGATTGTCTGAGCGGCTGCGTCCTGTGTTTCCACCCTCGTGGCTTCCTGTATTGCTACGGGTTCCACGGGGGCGGCAGTCTGCGTGTCAGCATCCTTCTTCTGTGCTGGGTGGGGCTGGCTGGCCAATGCATCACGGAGACTGTGCACCAGCAGCCGAGCCTCGGCTAGCTCAGCTTGTAGTGTTGCCCTCTCTTCCGCCATTGCGGCTTTGAGGGCAGCAATTTCTTCATCGGCGGCGGCGCGGACCCTGGCGCACGCCTCGTTGACTGCGTCAGATGGTACAGCCACGTCATCGGCCACCAAGGATCCGCCAAAGGCGGGGGGTGGCGACGACGCAACGACCTCGGCTGTCTCCGCCTTCTTGGTGGTCTTCTGTCTCTGTCTAGCCTTGTCGCAGCGGCTCCAGTTCTTGATGTAGCTGCAGCCGCGAGAGTTCGCGGCATGAGGGCCGCCACAATTGGCGCAGCAGCGTGTGGCGTCTTTCTTGGGGCAGTGGCGCGAATCGTGTGCTTGTGCACAACGAAGGCATGCCACTGCATTACGGCAGTACTTGGCGACATGGCCAAGTTTTTGGCAGCGATAACACTGCTCCTTCCGCTCTGCCGTCTTCTTGCGTTCCCCGCGTTCTGATGCGCCGAGCACGAGGCCCAGCAATTGCAGCAGGGCAGCAGCTTTGCCTCCAGTTCCGCGTCGTCCGTACAAGATGGGGAGCTAGCACTAACATGCAGCGATCAGCTCACCTCCGCAGAGTCGAGTCGAATTAGCTGGGTTTCCCCCATGTTTTAGAAGAACCAGCAAGATGCCCCGTAAAAAGGACATCGACCAAGCTATTCAAGAATTCACCCATATAGTGTCCTCATGTAGCAAAATCGCAACGATAAAGATCACACATGAGCAAGGAAGAGGCGATTTACCACCTGACCTGGCCCAGCTCATTGCGGACAAGAAGAGAATCCGAAAGCTCTGGCAACGATTCCTCCGCAGAGTACAAACTGTCGCGGGCTTATGTCTCTGCTGGACCGCTCTCCGCATCCCGCGGCCGGCCAATCACGCGCCCGCGGAATCGCCCGATGCGCCTGGATCGGCAGGTTTGGGCGGGGGGGGGGGGGGGGGGGGGGGGGCTGGGCTCGGCTCGAGTCCCGGCGTCCGTCTCTGTCTGCTCCGTCCGCGGGCCTGCGTGGAACGGAACGAACGTCTCTGATTTTCCTGATCGATGGCTCCCAGGCTGTGCTGAGATGGTAGCCACTGTCGCGGTTGATTAGGTTGCCGTGTAACCGTATTTCTATGGACTCTTCGATTACTGAGTCCCAAAAACCGTTTTTACTGCATATTTTCTTTGTGTCCTCGAAATCGAAGGTGTGTTTCTCGTCAATACCATGTTCCGTCACAGCAGATTTGTTGGTCTGACCCGAGCGTACATGCCTGATGTGTTCACTGCGGCGCTGTGAGATGCAACACTGCGTCTGTCCTACGTACTGCATCCCACATTCGCATCCGATCTTGTACACACCTGCTGCCGTCAGACCTAGTGGATCCTCGGTTGAACCGAGAAGGTCTTTGATTTTTCTTGCTGCGCGGAAAACGGTCTTCACTTTATGTTTCTTGAGAATTCTCACGATCTTGGACGTCGGAGGACCCGTGTATGGCAAGAACACACAGCCCATTGCTTCGTCTTCATCCGGTCTCTCTTCTCTCTACTTGTGGTCAGTGTTCAGAGCTCTCCTTATTTGTGTCTCACTGTATCCATTTTTCTTGAAGGTGTCCTTTAGGTGTTGCAATTCTCCTGGCAATAAAAACTAAAAGCTATAGTATAGTAATACATCGTCATATTGCAATCACTTATCTGGGAGCCGGCCAGGGTGACCGAGCGGTTCTACGCGCTTCAGTCTGGAAGCGCGCGATCGCTACGATCCCAGGTTCGAAACCTACCTCGGATATGGATGTGTGTGATGTCCTTAGGTTAGTTAGGTTTAAGTAGTTCTAAGTTCTAGGGGACTGATGACCTAAGATGTTAAGTCCCGTAGTGCTCAGAGCCATTTGAACCATTTGAACTTATCTGGGAAACAGCCTCGGCCCCACTTCGCGACCGCAGTACGGCAGCAACGGATGTTGTACTGGAACTGGCTATAGGCTCGAGAACGCATGCGCGATAGTCTGTCAAGCGTAGTTGTTAACAGTGGTACCAACGTGTAGTGCTTAACTTAAAATTGTATGAATAACGAGGTGCGACTAACCAGAATGACGTATACATTATCCTGTAAGAAACAAAGATATATCGACTGTCTTGACATTTGCAATAATTTGTTGGATGTCAGAAGTGAAGGGAGCAATGCGTTTACTATTTTAAGTCAACGTAGCATATTCGGGCCAATCATCGAACTTGACCGCATGAGGATAACTACGGGTTTGAAGAACCACATAGTCCCAGCTATTCAGCAAAAGGGAGTGCTAAAAACATGTTGGCAAGGGTATAATGATTACGCCCTAAAATTATAGCGAATGGAATAATGGTTGAAAGCCCTCAAAAACGTTTTTGTTTCGCAGCTGTAGCTGGTCATTAAGACGGTTATTTTTTTCATATAGTGTTTAAAAATTTGCATTTCGTACATTTATTACAATGATTTTCTTCTTCCTTTTAAAATTTTAACAATTTTAATTAAATCAATACTATTCTTGCCTGGGCATAAAAAAAGATAGCCTCACAGTTCTATTGCACATCCTATTACACGCTCCGTCCATTTAGTGTTATTGGTACGCCTGCAGCGTTTTTCTACCCGCTACTTCAAAATGGTTCAAATGGCACTATGGGACTTAACATCTTAGGTCATCAGTCCCCTAGAACTTAGAACTAGTTAAACCTAACTAACCTAAGGACATCACACACGTCCACGCCCGAGGCAGAATTCGAACCTGCGACCGTAGAGGTCGCGCGGTTTCTGAACTGCGCTACCCGCTACTGTGATTCATCAATAGGTCTGCTCGAGCTGTGTCTTCACCTCGTGCCTGGAGCCTGGAACGTTCCACCGGAGCCGTTCTGCGAGACAACCAATGAATCCTTAATAGGTCTGCGTAAGTTGAGTGTTCGCCCCATGCCTGCAACATTTTCATTCCTGGAATGTTGCATCAGGGCCATGCCATGAGGCAGTCGTGTTTCATTAAGGGGGAAAGCAGGACGATGGCCGAAAAAACTAGAATTTTTTATTATGGTATTCGAATGTATATACATTGACGAATTATTCATCAAAATATTATGCGCGAACTCCAAAATGTAACGATTCTGTGAGCGTTTGAAGCCGAACGTGCACGGCACGCGTCGGCATTACAGAACCAGTTGCGATAAGCCGTTATCGATGTCACAACCCCTATTTATACCGATATGAGTAAACCTGATTTGCTGGATCGTTGTTTGGTCGGTTTTACTCAAAATGTAAACGAAGGTTTCAATAGTCTCATTCGGAGATACGCTCCAAAAATAACATCCAGCCAAAGCGAAATTGTCAACATTGCTTCCAATTTGGCCGTATGTCATTTCAGTGTAGGCCATACTGCAATAAAGCACGTGGCAAGTGTCCTTCAAATCAAAATCGGCGATGATATGTGCCAATTCTTTGAAGACAGAGACGCCAGCGGCGATGTGCTGAGCGACGAAAAGGGCTTTGAGAACGAAAATGGTTTGGGAAGTCATTCTGCATCCACTTTATTCCGCTGATATTGCGCCCTCAGATTTTCATGTTTTCTGCTGTCTATAGAACAACCTTCGAAGAACTTTCTTTCCGAATGAAAACGTGCTCCGAACGTGGCTCGACAAGTTCTTCGCCTCAAAACCACGTAATTTCTACAGCTGCGAAGTCGAAAAGTTACTCCAGCGTTGGCAGACTTACAAATAGTGAAGGATAATATATTACTGACGACTGAAATCACTGTTATGTGTATCAGCAGTGTTTATTAAACTTATAGAAAAACGCTACAAACTTTGGCACCAACCAATGTACACTTCTGGCCATTAAAATTGCTACACCACGAAGATGACGTGCTACAGATGCGAAATTTAACCGACAGGATGAAGATGTTCTGATATGCAAATGATTAGCTTTTCACAGCATTCACACAAGGTTGGCGCCGGTGGCGACACCTACAACGTGCTGACATGAGGAAAGTTTCCAACCGATTTCTCATGCACAGACAGCAGTTGACTGGCGTTGCCTGGTGAAACGTTGTTGTGATGCCTCGTGTGAGGAGGAGAAATGCGTAGCATCACGTTTCCGACTTTGATAAAGGTCGGATTGCAGCCTATCGCGAAGGCGGTTTATCGTATGGCGACATTGCTGCTCGCGTTGGTCGAGATCCAATGACTGTTACCGGAATATGGAATCGGTGGGTTCAGGAGGGTAATACGGAATCCCAACGGCCTCGTATCACTAGCAGTCGAGATGACAGGCATCTTATCCGCATGGCTGTAATGGATCGTGCAGCCACGTCTCGATCCCTGAGGCAACAAAAAATGGTTCAAATGGCTCTGAGCATCATGGGAATTAACATCTATGGTCATCAGTCCGCTAGAACTTAAACCTAACTAACCTAAGGACATCACACAACACCCAGTCATCACGAGGCAGAGAAAATCCCTGACCTCGCCGGGAATCGAACCCGGGATCCCGGGCGTGGGAAGCGAGAACGCTACCGCACGACCACGAGCTGCGGACCCTGAGTCACCAGATGGGGACGTTTGCAAGACAAAAACCATCTGCACGAACAGTTTGACGACGTTTGCAGCAGCATGGACTATCAGCTCGGAGACCATGGCTGCGGTTACCCTTGACGCTGCATCACAGACAGGAGCGCCTGAGATGGTGTACTCAACGACGAACCTGGGTGCACGAAAGGCAAAACGTCATTTTTTAGGATGAATCCAGGTTCTGTTTACAGCCTCATGATGGTCGCATCCACGTTTAGCGACATCGCGGTGAACGCACATTGGAAGCGTGTATTCGTCATCGCCATACTGACGTATGACCCGGCGTAATGGTTTGGGGTGCCATTGGTTACACGTCTCGGTCACCTCTTGTTCACACTGACAGGACTTTGAACAGTGGACGTTACATTTCCGATGTGTTACGACCCGTGGCTCTACCCTTCATTCGATCTCTGCGAAACCCTACATTTCAGCTGGATAATGCACGACCGCATGCTGCAGGTCCTGTACGGGCCTTTCTGGACACAGAAAATGTTCGCTTGCTGCCCTGGCCAGCACATTCTCCAGATCTCTCACCAACTGAAAACGCCTGGTCAATGGTGGCCGAACAACTGTCTCGTCACAATACGCCAGTTACTACTCTTGATGAACTGTGGTATCGTGTTGAAGCTGCATGGGCAGCTGTACCTGTACACGCCATCCAAGTTCTGTTTGACTCAATGCCCAGGCGTATCAAGGCCGTTATAAGAACCAGAGGTGGTTGTTCTGGGTACTGATTTCTCAGGATCAGTACACTCAAATTGCGTGAGAATGTAATCACAAATCAGTTTAAGTATAATACAGGGTGTCCCAGCTATCTTGTCAACCCAAAATATCTCTGGAACAATAACAGCTACTGGAAAACGACTTTCACCGGTATCAATGTAGGGCTGTGGCCCATGAATGTACATATTTGGAAACATTCTAAAACGAAATCATATGTTTTTTTACACAAACTTATGTTCTGGAACTCCTATATTTTTTCTTCAGCAATCCATAGCATGACAAAGCACATCCACAATGGCGTTCATTGCATCGCAATATTCCCATTACATCCCGAGATATTGAGACGCGAAGTTGACGCTTGAAACACCCGACATGCGCAACTAGAGCACGTCCTGAGGCTCAGGCGTGAATCCCATGCTGCCCGTAATCGCGATGTGATTATGTGTAATCACATCTCCATACTTATCAAGAGGTTCGAAAGAACGGTAAAACTTTTAGTCCACTTGCTCGTTTCACTAAAACCATCAACATGAATTTTACTATTACGAGTGAATGATTAACTGTCACTTGCGCTAGATCTACAGTAAAGTAAAGTTTTAACGTTGAACGGCATTACCTTTTTAGTAACGGATTAACGATAAGCGAAGTTAACTTTGTGACTAACGTTGCGGTACACAGATATGTTACAGAACCGCATCACCCCTAGCCTATGGGATAAATACCTGCTGGAATGTACGACGTTAATTCAGGATGGCAGCAGACCGTATTATTCGTTTCGGACCTCTTGATAAGTATGGAAGTGTGATTACGCATGTCAATCACATCGTGATTACGGGCAGCATGGGGTTCACGCCTGAGCCTCAGGACGTACGCTAGCAGCGCATGTCGGGTGCTTCAAGCGTCAACTTCGCGCCTTAATATCTCGGGATGTAATGGGAATATTGCGATGCGATCAACGCCATTGTGTATGTGCTTTGTGATGCTATGGATTGCCGAAAAAAATAGGAGGTCCATTAAAAAAAACATAAGTTTGTGTTAAAAAACACATATGCTTTCGTTTTAGAATGTTTACAAATATGCACATTCATGGGGCCCCAGCCCTACATTGATGCCGGTGAAAGTCGTTTTCCAATAGCTGTTATTGTTCCAGAGATATTTTGGGTGGACAAGATAGCTGAGACACCCTGTATATTTGTCCAATGAATACCCGTTTATCATCTGCAACCACATATTTGCAGACTGCTGGCAGCGTAATGTGGAGGAGATACGGCAGTATGGGTGAGCCGAGACGAGAGAAACTGTCGGCGGCTGCAGTGCTGCCCGTGTTTTGTCAGCGGGGAGAACGGGTGCTGACTCTGACGCCGGCTGACTGACTGACAGCGAGAGCAATGCCCTGTCAGCGCCGACGCGCCGTCTGCGGCGTCTCGCGTTACGTCAGGTACGCGCCGCGCCACAGAAACAAACTCCCCGGCTCGTATTTACTCTCCCGGCCTGTCCTTTCAGCAATCAAAACAAAATGCCGGGCGCAGATGAAGCGGACGCGAATGAAAACAAGAGGGCGGGCAATGCGCGCGCGTCAGGGTTCGTTACGTACCGAGCGAAACGCCGCCGCAGAAACAACACTGCGGAGAATTGACAATTCCGAACGGTACGATTCAGCCGAAATTGCTGCCAACCGAGAAAAGTGGTGGACTGCTACAGGGTGACAGAGGAGAGAGAAGAGAGCGGCTTTCCATCCGTTCCTCAACATTTCTTAAATAATGCACTGTCTTTAGAAAATATTATAATTCGATAAATTCCCTTTCGGAATGAAACTTTCTGGCAGACAGAAACTCTATGCCGGATCGGTACTTGAACCCGGTACCTTGCCTTTCGCTGGCGATGCTCTGACTGACTGTGCTATCCACACAAGACTCACGACCCGTCCTCACAACTTGACTCACGAGGTGCGACAGTAAAGTAAGGAGACTGATGTAAAAAAAAAAAAAAAAATGTTGCTTACCGTTTTAGTCAAGTTTAGTGTTGTCTCCTTCAAAGTAGTTCCCTTCTGATGGCACACACTTTTTCCCAGCGCTTCTGCCATTGATGGTAACATTTCTGGAACTCATCTTCTGCAATATCCTCAAAGACCCTCGTCACAGCTTTTTGGACATATTGTGTTGTTTGAAAATGGTGTCCCTTGGTTCTTGGAAATAGAAAAAAGTCGCACGGAGCGATATCTGGTGAATAAGGTGGCTGTGGTAGTACTGAAATTTGTTTTGAGGTTAAAAGCTGCTGTACTGACAGACCAGTAAGGGATGGCGCATTATCATGATGCAGAATCCAATTATGAGCGATGCTGGCACGGACACGAAGAACTCTTTTACGAAGTCTTTCTAAAATTTCTTTCTAGTAATATTGGTTAAATGTTTGTCTAGGAGGCTCTCATTCTTCATGAACACGTCCCTTGGAATCGAAGAAGCACACAAGCACGCATTTCACGTTTGACTTTGACATACAAGCTTTTTTGTGGTCTGAGTGATGCCTTTGAGCACCATTGCGAACTTCGGCGTTTTGTCTGTGGATCGTACTGAAAAAAACCAACTTTCATCACCAGTGATAACACGGCTCAACAATTCTGGATTGATTTCCTTATGCTCTAACAGATCGGCTGCCACATTTTTCCGTGTTTCTCACTGTTGTGGCGTGAGGTTTTTGGGAACCATTTTTTCACAAATGTTTCTCATATCGAGATCTTCAGTTATTATTAGACGAACCGTTTCTCGACTGATGTTCAGTTCTTTTGCAATTATTTTGACGGATAATCTTCGATCAGATCGTACGAGTTCACGCACTCTGGCCAAATTGACATCCGTCTGTGAGGTTGATGGTCGTCCACTGCGGTCTTCATCTTCAACATTCGTCCCGCCTTCACTAAACATTTTATGCCAACGAAAAACTTGAGCTCTTGACATAACCATCTCTCCAAAAGTCTTCTGAAGCTTACCGTAAGTTGTCGTCACGTTTTCATCCAATGTAAGAAATGGCATACTGTTGTGCAATATTATGCGGTTCCATTTCAGTGACGAGAGACACAAACACGTGATAACTTATTGCAGCACAACTCATGACTGAGCAGTTGCATCGATGTGCCGCTTGGACTAGAAGCAGCTTATAGACCAAGGTCAAAGATATTGTGCCTACGCAAGCCTGCAGGGTTGCCACATCTTGCAAAGAAAATCAGTCTCATTACTTTATTGTCGCACCTAGTACATTTGTACCTCTCACATACATTCCAAATTTCACGGAAGTTCTTTTGCATATGTTGCTTGATTGCCGTTCATTTCCGCTTTCTTGCACGCCATATGTAAATGGTAATAAACGCTATCAACGACTTTCGTTGTAGTCATCCTTAGGTGCCGACTTTCGTGATCGTACACGGAAGCAGTGGGTGTACACTGAGAGGCTTAAAAAATTGGCCAGGAGCTAAGGCGCGAGTAGGACTGTTATGCATACAGACAGAGTTTGGTCATCCCAGCAATCGAGAATCTCGACGATTTTTGCATGCTATAGACATTAATGCTGGCAAGATATCGGTCCTGGGTATTCCAAACGTTTCGAGACTGTTTTAATTTTATGTTTGAAGTCTGATAACAAGTGACAAAAATATTTTTTGTTTATATGATTATAGGTTAACATTTTCGTAATTTTTTTATTTACTTGCACTGCGAAACTTTGCTTCCTGCCAAATTTCATGTTTCTAGGGCAACGGTAAGTACGCTGTAGGTTTTAAACAGTGAGTTTTCTAGTATCAAAATATGTAACATAAATGGCCATATCTTTTGATTGTGTTGACTCAGGAGATTCAATTTTCACATCGCCAGAGAACCGTAGCTGTTAGTATCTGACATAAATTTGAAGTCTATACCTGTACCAGTGCCGCACGGAAATTGATTTTAACAGTCGGACGGACAGGCAGAGATACAAAATGGTTCAATTGGCTCTGAGCACTATCGGACTTAAGTGCTAAGGTCATCAGTCCCCTAGAACTTAGAACTACTTAAACCTAACTAACCTAAGGACACCACACACATCCATGCCCGAGTCAGGATTCGAACCTGCGACCGTAGCGGTCGCGCGGCTCCAGACTGTAGCGCCTAGAACCGCTCGGCCACTCTGGCCGGCTCTGTTGGTTCCTTCAATTTCTAAAGCAAATAACTTAAACGTATAGTGAAGTGTGTTTTGTCAATGATAATTAAACGTTCAGACTGCCTTGGCAATATTTAATCATTTTATGCTAACAGAGAAAGTCTTGTCTTCCATAGCTAACGCCGGGAAAGAATTCGGCAAATATTTAAAAACCCACTGCATTTAGAAAATGTGTGCCAAGGCCGAAATACGTATAAAATTTAATTTAAATAATTTTCAAAGCCATAAATGTTATTAATCAGTTAGTTTGAATTTATCAGCATGAGAGGGTTGCTAAAGTTCACGTAATTTTAAATGTGCTTAATTCTGTCTAAATGAATTTTTATTACCACACGTAAAAAAAGGGTTCTACAACAAAGTTCGTACTGAAAGAGTAAATAACAAAAATATTTAAAGCCATTTCTCCTGCCGGAGGTCCGAGTCCTCCCTCGGACATGGGTGTGTGTGTTGTTCTTACCGTAAGTTAGTTTAAGTAGTGTGTAAGTGTAGCGACCGATGACCTCAGAAGTTTGGTCCTATAGGAATTCACACACATTTGAACATTTTTTGGAATCGTTTTCGTCCTTACTCATTTGTCGGTCTTATAGCAGCCCAATCGACGAAGCTCATCCAGTGCAACCAAGTACCGTCCAGTACGGGTGATTGGTAGTCAAGGTAATTCTTAATTCGTGATCACTGAGCTTTAATTTCCAGAAAAAGCGTATCTCATGAGGCAAAGAATCCAGGAAACGAGTACTGGACCGATTCCATATTAACCAATGAAAACAGAGCAGGTAAATTACATCACCTACGTGAAGAATTGAAGAGTGACAGGGGAAAAAGTTTCATCTGCTACAGGATGACCATCTAAATATTTTGATATAACGTGTCATGAAAGAAGGTTGTATACATGGAAGAACCCTGGAGATACTAAAAGGTGTCAGATAGATTATATAATGGTGAGACAGAGATTTAGGAAACAAGTTTTAAATTGTAAGACCTGTAGATTAAAACTGTAGATTAAACCTGAAGAAACTGCAAAAAGGTGGAAATTTAAGGATATGGGACATGGATAAACTAAAAGAACCAGAGGTTGTACAGAGTTTCAGGGAGAGTATAAGGGAGCAATTGACAGGAATGGGGAAAAGAAATACAGTTGAAGAAGAATGGGTAGCTTTGAGGGATGAAGTAGTGAAGGCAGCAGAGGATCAAGTAGGTAAAAAGACAAGGGCTAGTAGAAATCCTTGGGTAACAGAAGAAATATTGAATTTAATTGATGAAAGGAGAAAATATAAAAATGCAGTAAATGAAGCAGGCAAAAAGGAATACAAACGTCTCAAAAATGAGATCGACAGGAAGTGCAAAATGGCTAAGCAGGAATGGCTAGAGGACAAATGTAAGGATGTAGAGGCTTATCTCACTAGGGGTAAGATAGATACTGCCTACAGGAAAATTAAAGAGACCTTTGGAGATAAGAGAGCCACTTGCATGAACATCAAGAGCTCAGATGGAAACCCAGTTCTAAGCAAAGAAGAGAAAGCAGAAAGGTGGAAGGAGTATATAGAGGGTCTACACAAGGGCGATGTACTTGAGGACAATATTATGGAATTGGAAGAGGATGTAGATGAAGATGAAATGTGAGATACGATACTGCGTGTAGAGTTTGACAGAGCACTGAAAGACCTGAGTCGAAACAAGGCCCCGGAGTAGACAACATTCCATTGGAACTACTGACGACCTCGGGAGAGCCAGTCCTAACAAAACTCTACCATCTGGTGAGCAAGATGTATGAGACAGGCGAAATACCCTCAGAATTCAAGAAGAATATAATAATTCCAATCCCAAAGAAAGCAGGTGTTGACAGATGTGAAAATTACCGAACTATCATTTTAATAAGTCACAGCTGCAAAATACTAACACGAATTCTTTACAGACGAATGGAAAAACTAGTAGAAGCCGATCTCGGGGAAGATCAGTTTGGCTTCCGTAGAAATGTTGGAACACGTGAGGCAATACTGACCCTACGACTTATATTAGAAGCTAGATTAAGGAAGGGCAAACCTACGTTTCTAGCACTTGTGGACTTAGAGAAAGCTTTTGATAATCTTGACTGGAATACTCTCTTTCAAATTCTGAAGGTGGCAGGAGTAAAATACAGGGAGCGAAAGGATATTTACAATTTGCACATAAACCAGATGGCAGTTATAAGGGTCGAGGGACATGAAATGGAAGCAGTGGTTGGGAAGGTAGTGAGACAGGGTTGTAGTCTCTCCCCGATGTTATTCAATCTGTATGTTGAGCAAGCAGTAAAGGAAACAAAAGAAAAATTCGGAGTAGGTATTAAAATCCATGGAAAAGAAATAAAAAATTTGAGTTTCGCCGATGACATCGTAATTCTGTCAGAGACAGCAAAGGACTTGGAAGAGCAGTTGAACGGAATGGATAGTGTCTTGAAAGGAGGATATGAAATGAACATCAACAAAAGCAAAACGAGGATAATGGAATGTAGTCGAATTAAGTCGGGTGATGCTGAAGGAATTAGATTAGCAAATGAGACACTTAAAGTAGTAACGGAGTTTTGCTATTTGGGGAGCAAAATAACTGATGATGGTCGAAGTAGAGAGGGTATAAAATGTAGACTGGCAATGGCAAGGAAAGCGTTTCTGAAGAAGAGAAATTTGTTAATATCGAGTATAGATTTAAGTGTCAGGAAGTCATTTCTGAAAGTATTTGTATGGAGTGTAGCCATGTATGGAAGTGAAACGTGGATAATAAATAGTTTGGACAAGAAGAGAATAGAAGCTTTCGAAATGTGGTGCTACAGAAGAATGCTGAAGATTAAATGGGTAGATCACATAACTAATGAGGAAGTATTGAATAGGATTGGGGAGAAGTGAAGTTTGTGGCACAACTTGACCAGAAGAAGGGATCGGTTGGTAGGACATGTTCTGAGGCATCAAGAGATTACCAATTTAGTATTGGAGGGCAGTGTGGAGGGTAAAAATCGTAGAGGGAGACCAAGAGATGAATACACTAAGCATATTCAGAAGGATGTAGGTTGCAGTAGGTACTGGGAGATGAAGAAGCTTGCACAGGATAGAGTAGCATGGAGAGCTGCATCAAACCAGTCTCAGGACTGAAGACCACAAGAACAACAACAACAGAGGTTCAGCCCGCGATTACAGAAAGGACGACTTTCAGAGAAACTATGTCACCTAATGAATGTCTGGCTTCAGCCTTGGGGTAACCTCTGTACATGATTGTGTACAAAACATTTAAAGAACGCAAACTAAGAAATAGTGTATTTAGTATTGTAATAATAATTACAAAATAATTACAAAATAAATTACAAAATAGCTTACGAAAAATACACTGAAGTGAAAAAAGTGAAGGAATACCTCTTAATATCGTGTCGAGCCTCTTTTTGTCCGGCATAGTACAGCAGCTCGATGTGACATGGATTAAACAAGTCGTTGGAAATCTCCTTCAGAAGTATTGAACCACGCTGCCTCTATAGCCGACCACAATTGCGAACGTGTTGCCGATGCAGGAGTCTGCGGGCGGACTGACCTCTAGATTATGTTACCTAGATGCTAGATGGGATTCAAGTCGGGCAATATGGGTGGCAAAATTATCGGCTAGAATTGTCCACAATGCTGTACAAACCAACAGCGAACAATTAGGGCCCCATGACATGGCGCGTCGTCATCAGGAAAAATTCTATCGCTGTTTGGGAACATGAAATCGATGAATGGCTGCAAATGGTCGCCAAATAGCCGAACGTAACACTTTCCTGTGAACGGCTGTTTCAGTTGGGCAAGCGCACCCAGTCCACTCCATGTAAACACAGCCCACACCATTATGGAGCCACCACCAGGTAGCACAGTGTCTTGTGGAAAACTTGCGTCTATGACTTCGTGCGGTCTGCGAAGCACTCGAACCCTACCATCAACTCTTACCACATGAAATAGGGACTCTTCCGACCAGGCCATGGTTTTCCTGTCGTCTAGTGTGCAACCGATGTGGTCCAACAAGGAGAGGCGTGGCAGGCGATGCAAAGGCTCTCGCGTCTGTCGTCTGCTGCCGTAGCCCATTAATGGCAAGTTCCGCCGCCTGTCCTAACGGATTCGTTCGTCGTGTGTCCCACATTATTTCGTACGGTTATTTAAAGCAGTTTTGCTTGTCTGTTAGCACTGACAACCCCACGCAAACGCCGCTGCTCTCGGTCGTTAAGTGAAGGCTGTCGGCGACTGCGTTGTCTGTGATGACACGTAGTGCCTGAAATTTGGTGTTATTTGTACATCCTTGACATCGTGGATCTCGGAACATTGAAGCCCCTAAAGATTTCCGAAATGAAATCGTCCTACGCGCGTAGCTCCAACTACCAATCCGCGTTAAAAGTCTGTTAGTCCCCGACGTGTGGACACAGTCACGTCGGTAACCTTTTCACATGAATCACTTGAGTATAAATGATAGCTCCGGCAATGCACTGCAATTTTATGCCTCGTGTACGTGATACTAGCGCCATCTGTATGTGTGGATTTCGCTATCCCATGGCTTTTGGCACATCAGTGTATGTAGCAACGAGGAACTCCAATCATATTATAATCAATACGTTTCTTTTAAGAGGCTGCACTATTGTCCGTGAAATGTAAAAAGAACTGACTACAGTCTGTGATTGATTTTGACCAACGAATAGTATGTTTGCTGCATTTTATCGCAATATTATGGAAAAGGCTGTCTTGCTTAACGAGAAGACTGTTTGCAGATAACAGTGCAGCCAGAACCGCTCGACGATGAAAGAGATACAGTGTGTGGTAATATCGAGGTAGGTACCACTCGTTCTTCACCGAGAATAACGTATGTGTAATATTTATGTTTAAGCGTAAATCTGAAAACCGTATATCGGATGTTACGCATGACGTGGCGCGGCGGCAGCAAGCACAACTTATTCGTCGTGCAGGTTGCAGCGAGCTTTCATCTTCTACAGTGCAGACGACACGGAACTTCACAACCCTGGAACTAATAACACTCCGGCCAGGGTCTACGGTAGAGATCACTGACAAACCGCACCCCTTCATGCATCCGCCATGTCACGATGTGCCGAAAGCAGGCCCGTACGTATCCATCCGCAACGTGGCAATTTAGGCCAGCGCACGAGCTCCGGAGAGCAGTTCTGTCGCGGCCAGCAACTTGGAGATTTCCACTACACCCGGCCTGAGTCTGCGCCATCGACTTGGGGACAGCACACTGCCTCCTCAGCTCGGACGTTAACTGATGCTCATTTAGACTTGGTATAACTGTACTGCCGTTCTTCCAGCTGACAAGATAGTGTCACACTCAAAGAACCTATTCATGTGAGACTTAGGTATTTCATTAGTGTTGGCTCTCAGTACTTTGCGAAGTACACCATAAGAGTTGAAACTTCCTGGCAGATTAAAACTGTGTGCCCGACCGAGACTCGAACTCGGGACCTTTCCCTTTCGCGGGCAAGTGTTCTACCATCTGAGCTACCGAAGCTCAGATGGTAGAGCACTTGCCCGCGAAAGGCAAAGGTCCCGAGTTCGAGTCTCGGTCGGGCACACAGTTTTAATCTGCCAGGAAGTTTCATATCAGCGCACACTCCGCTGCAGAGTGAAAATCTCATTCTGGAAACATCCCCCAGGCTGTGGCTAAGCCATGTCTCCGCAATATCCTTTCTTTCAGGAGTGCTAGTTCTGCAAGGTTCGCAGGAGAGCTTCTGTAAAGTTTGGAAGGTAGGAGACGGATACTGGCAGAAGTAAAGCTGTGAGTACCGGGCGTGAGTCGTGCTTCGGTAGCTCAGATGGTAGGGCACATGCCCGCGAAAGGCAAAGGTCCCGAGTTCGAGTCTCGGTCGGGCACACAGTTTTAATCTGCCAGGAAGTTTCATATCAGCGCACACTCCGCTGCAGAGTGAAAATCTCATTCTGACACCATAAGAGTTGTTAATTCAATTTTGTCATATGATGACATGGTTGGAGACCGTGGCTGTTATTTGAAGACAAATGTCGATGGTGTTGAGACAGCAACCAGCCACAATTTTATTTTCAGTTCCTTTATTCAAAAGGTACCATTATCGGTTTCGAATCATTACGATTGAGACGGTTTTCATGCTTTCATTACATGTGGTGCGTTTTTTTTACAGATTAAGTGTCCTAAAATATAAATAATACATAATTATAAGCACGCCACACATATGGTTGCGTTACAGATTTGTTTATTCTTCTTGCCTGAAGCTTGATTCTGGACTTTGGTTTTAAAACTGAAGCGATAAACTTATTTTTCTTTTTTAGCCTGAAGTCATTAGAACTTCAAGACTGTGATCATTAAAGAACGTATGAGTACAGAAACTTAATTTACTGTTTTTTACTTAAAGCTTTTAAGCTTTTAAAACCGTGCTCAATCGCGGAACTTATTTACGTTGTAATTCTGGAAGTTTAAGTGGCTCCGTCATTTACAAACCATAAATTATTTTGTTTCACTTAATGAAGGACTAACATCCATTTTGTTTCAGTTACCGGAGAACCATCCTGTCTTTTGTTTCGTTGTGGAGAATATTTTGTGGAAAATGTGTTGAATGAACTTACGTTTGTTCCCTATAACTGGGTTTTTTACATTTGCCCGACAGTGGCGGACACGTCAACTTATGATCTAAGCTACTTACTTGCTTCTTGTCCTACATGTATAGTGATTTCCATCGTATGCTCAAAATGAGGGGGAAATACGAAAACAAACCTTATCTTAGGGCTAGCTAGAGGCAATACGAGGAAAGTAAATGGGTTGAAAGCACACTAGTAATACTAAATCCATCCTTGTTCATCGGTTTAGAGCTCCGATTCTACTGACCACAATGACGATAGTTAAGCGCTAATCGACCTTTTTTGCACTTCTTAATTAACTCATTCTTTATAAACAAATCTTACATCTAGTTTCATGTTTCAATTTTTTTGGTCACATCGGAAGTTTACTTTCAATCTCTTCTTACATCAGTTTGTTGACGACAGCAGTATAATGAAAATCAAATAACAAAGCGAAATGCGGCAGCAGATTAAGAGTGCAGCAGAATTTTCGAGATATGCAGGTGCAACTGCTACAGGACATCATGACGAAAAACCTCAGATAAATAAAAGTCGACAGACTTTTATTCATAAATTAAGCATCTAGATGATTTGAAACAAAAATGTTTCGGTAGATTCTGTAAGACAATCCACTCACATTTCACACGCAATTCCGTGTTTGTGCAACGCGGTATTCTGTCTACGAGAGCGTGACTGACACTGATATTCTTTTATATCTTTCAGATTCATTCGCAGAATATATATTTTTCCAGTCATACCCACTTTCCGCCATACATAGGCCATCGTCAGAATCCATACGCCGCCCTCGACATAGCAACAAATGTTGTGAATGTATGGCCAAAACTCAAGACTATAGAAAAAGTGTTCCGCGATTGAACTTAAAAGAATGGAAAGGAAATTTATAAAATTCTGCCTTTAAATAGAACAGACAATACATGAAATGGAAACAGTGCTAAATGTACGCATCAGTCTAAAAACATTGCCCGAGGTGTGAAGCTCATGTGTCGTAAGTAGCAGCTTCCTTGTAGAGAGCTTCACTGTGCTGGAAGTGGGGAGCGTTCGACACAGCAGACAGGGAGTGAGTGACCCGTTGCCGGCAGAGCAGGACGGAGGAGACGGGGACACAGCAGATAGCGGCTGAGTGACGTTTCCGACCGCGGGTCGCCACGTGTGAGGTGCGACACCCCGCCACTGGCAGCCCGTAGCACGGCGTAGTAGGCTGCAAGGTAGTGGCCGGGCGGCGTGGCTGCTGCTCGCACAAGTCCACACTCTCTTAAGAAGAGCACTGTGTGTGTGAAATCCTATGGGACTTAACTGCTAAGATCATCAGTCCCTAAGCTTTCACCCTACTTAACCTAAACTATCTTAAGGACGAACACGCACACACCCATGCCCCAGAGAGGACTCGAACCTCCACCGGGACCAGCCGCACAGTCCATGACTGCAGCGCCTTACACCGCCTGACTAATCCCGCGCGGCTAAGAAAAGCACTATTCGGCACCCAGCACTGTTTCCTTAGCAGGTAGAGACAACAGCCTACTCAGCTCTTCTGTGAAGCCACTAGCCTTCCTGCTTTTCTCTCTCTTCATGCCTCGTAGAGTACAGTGTCACCCTCCATCCCCCTTCTGCAACAAGCACACGCTCACACACACTGCTCAGGAGACAGCATTACACCCCAATAAATATGTTCTAAAAATGGATGTTGTCGCACACGTTTCAGTTAAGTTTCAATATTTTATTAAATATCTGGCGTGGCATCTCTTGTTTGTTCAAGGCAGACTACATCTTCCAACCATATTATATGAAAGCAAACATGGACTCAAAAAAACTCATTATGGGCTTGGCCTATATTACATCTCACTTCGTAAGAAACAGTCTGATCTTCTGTGCCTAGAATTTAGCATTCAATAAACATGCATTTCGGGAGGAGCACATGCCATAAAAACCTAGGGATGTAATAAAATACAATCCCAGATTCTCTGCAACATATCTCAAATGGGGTACTTAATTAGGGAGAGTTATTTTTTGGAATTCACCGTTTTTATTTCGTAATCATTACAATTCTACTTTTGGCCTAAAATTGAATTTGTAAGGTATTTCCTGAATTGCATAAAACTTTGTATCAGCGGATCAAACTAAAAACACTCTATATTGCTCTGTCCAGTCACATTAACGTGCCCACCTGCTAAAAGCTTAAAGAACCACCGTTTGCAGGCGTGGACCGCTGCGAGACGTGCATTAAGGCTGTCAGTGAGCTTCTGGAACGTGCTGACAGGGATCCAGTGCTGCTAGGTTTCTCTCTGAGGATCATCGGCGCGAACAGATTCTCGATTGTGTTTAAATCCGAGGTATTTGGTACCAGGGAAGCACAGTAAAATCATCCTAATGCTCTTTGAACCACACTAGTACACTATGAGCTGTGTGATACGTTGCCCTGTCATGCTGATAGATGCCATAATGCCGAAGGAAAACATTGCATGCAGGGGTGGACATGATCCCCAGGATAGATGCAAACCCGTGTTGATCCATTATGCCTTTCAGAATGACGAGTTCACCCAAAGAATACCACAAAAAGCATTCCCCAATCCATCACGCTTCCTCCTTGTTTGCTTCCACACGTTTCTCGCGGTACATGCCAATGGCCAATCCTCCGATGGAACGTAAAACGTGGTTCATCTGAAACGGCCATCTGTTGTCACTCGGTGGACGTCCAGTTGACAACCAAATTCCAGCCTTCGTCGCCGATGAACTGCAGTCAGCACGGGTGCATGTGTTATGTTTGAGGTGCAACTATGGGCCTCAAGGAAAAAGGGTGAACTGGCTGAGTCACGCAATTTGACTCTTAGTCTGATCACGAGCTGTGGTCATTAATTTCACGCGTTGATCACGTAGGCTGACGTATCAATGAACTATACTTGATGGGATGTATCTGGAACATGTTAGGTGATTAGGTCGTTAGTAGACAGGAGTACAATTAAATACTTAGCTTTAATTCAGCATTAGCGGTGAACATCGATCTTGACTTTGTGCAATAATATTTACAAGTGCAGTTATAGAATGAACTTGGAATACTTCTTTACAATTCTGATTGCTTCACACATATAGATCAATTGTCAGTGCATAGACTGTATGTGGCGCCTGGCTAGGTCGTAGCTACTGACTCAGCTGAAGGCTATGCCAAATAGCGTCTGCAAGTGAGATCTCTGAAGCTACGACAAGTGAACCAATCCTATCGAAGTCGGCTGTAGAGCTGGCCAGTGCGCTAGCTCGTCTCGTAAGACCAGCCGAGAGGCGGCGCTCGGTCTGCTAGCGTCTACAGTGGCGACCCGCGGGTCCGATGTGTACTGACGGACCGCGGCCGATCTGAAGCCTACAACCTTGCAAGTGTGGTACCTTGCGGTGATTCCACAGCATGAACCAGGAGGCCCTTACAGTGGGACGTCAAGGACACACTGTTGGTAGCTCCTTGGTTCATCCGGATGGTCGCTTGCCGAACAGTTATACGTCTATTCGCCCGGGCACACAATCCGGCAGCCGTCTTTCACCCCTGCCATCTGTGGCCTGCGATGCACCACAGTTGCAGTGGCGCCGGTTTTGTGTAGCGCCACTTTGCCATACACGCTATACTTTAACAAAGGCGGCATACGAACAGTCTACGAACTTAGCCGTTTGGGAAATGCTTTCACTCTTGGCCCGAAATCCAATGACAAAGCCCTTTTGGATGCCTGATAAATTGATCCGTTCCCGTACTGCACTGCTTACCGTGTCCCACGACACGCTTTATATAACCTCCACTGCTAGTGCTGCGACGTGCTGTCTGTGAGTGGTTATCCCACGTTGATTTCAAACATAAGCGGTGGTCACATTAATGTGACTGGACCGTGCATATCATTTCTGAATCGTGAAAGAAAGCTGTAATTTGTTTTCCACATGGAAGCCATGGGTCTGAAGGTGGTTATATAAATATAGCCGAAACCGGTCACCTATGTTATTGAGATACGTGTTGTGATCAAGACTGAACTTTAGTTAAAATATAATAATGTCAGTCAATTCCTTTGCGTCACAACAGACTTCTACTGTATTTCGAGATAATACAAAGCTAGCTGCCCTTCTTTGTACTCTTTAGATGTCATCCGTCAGTCCCACCTGATGCGGATCCCATACCGCACAGCAATACGCCAGAATAGGGCAGATAAGCGTGGTGTAAGCAGTCTCTTTAGTAGACCTGTTGCACCTTCTAAGTGTTCTGCCAATCAATCGCAGTCTTTGGTTTCCTCTACCCACAGTATTATCTATGTGATCGTTCCAATTTAGGTTATTTGTAATTGTAATCCCTAAGTATTTAGTTGAATTATAGCCTTCATATTTGTGTGACTTATCGCGTAATCGAAATTTAGCTGATTTCTTCTATTACTCATGTGAATAACTTCACACTTTTCCTTATTCGGGGTAATTGCCACTTTTCGCACCATACAGATATCTTACCTAAATCATTTTGCAAGTCGTCTTGATCATCTGATGACTTTACAAGACGGTAAATGACAGCATCATCCGCAAATAATCGAAGACAGCTAATGGGATTGTCTCCTCAATCGTTTATGTAGATCAGGAACAGCAGAGGGCACACAACACTTGCTTCGGGAACGGCAGATATTACTTCTGCTTTACTGCATGATTTTCTGTCAACTGCCACGAACTTCGACCTTTATGACAGGAAACCACGAATCCAATCGCACAACTGGTACGATACTCCGTAGGTATGCAATTTGATTACAAGTCGCTTGTGAGGAACTGTGTCAAAAGTCTTCTGAAATCAATTTGACATCCCCTGTCGATCTCATTACTTCATGAGAATAAAGAGCTAGTTGTGTTTTAGAAAAACATAATTTTCTGAATCCGTGTTGGCTGTTTGTCAGTAAATCGTTTTCTTGGGTGTAACTCATGATGGTCCAACACAGTATGTGTTCCAAAATCCTACAGCAAATCAACGTTTCGGAGACGGGTCTGTAATTCAGCGGGTATTGGTCTGAACTGTGTGACTTTCCAGCCCTTAGCCACGGATCTTTTGCGGACCGAGAAGCTGCAGATGATTGTGTTAGCATACTCTGTAAGAAGCCAGCTTGTATACAGTCTGGACCGGAGGCCTTTTCTTTATTAAGTGATTTAAGCTACCTCGCTACACCGAGGATACCTACTTGTCAGTTACTCGAGTTGGCAGTCGTTCTTGATTCGAATTCTTTCCTTTGATGAAGGAATTTTGGGAAAACGTGCTTAGAAACTGCTTTACTGGCGCTGTCATTCGTCTAGTTGAGTGTCGGAGACCCGTCTAAGAACCAGAGAAAGGCTGGCCAGCAGAAGTGACAAAATAATAGAGACCGGTTTTGCTCTAAAAGAGTGAACAGATAACTCAGTCAACGGAGGCTATCGATTGTTTCCATCCTGTGGCTCACACAGACTGGATTCCGGCGAAACAAATGAGTATAATCCAGCGGGCGCCTAAAACTACGAGGGTTACTCGGAAAGTAAGGTCCGATCGGTCGAGAAATGGTAACCACTGTGAAAAACAAAAATGTTTTATTTGCAACAGTTAGCTACAACTTCCAGCTACTTATCTCCATAGTCGCCGATCCGACTTAGACGTTTGTCATAGCGTTGTACCAACTTTCCAATACCCTCGATATAGAAGGCAGCCGCCTGTGCATACCGCCAATTCTGTACGCTGACCCACACCTCGTTCTCTGTGGCAAAATGTTGTCTTCATAGCTAGCGGTTCATGTGAGCAGAGATGATATTCAGAGGGCGCCAATTACGGGCTGTATTGTGGGTAATCAAACGCTTGGAACTGAAAAAGGTTCAGGATCATCTTCTTTGCCCTTGCAGATTGCGGCTGAGAATTGTCCTGAAGAAGAAAACGCATGACAGTTATGTCATGTGGGCCACATAGCTTCAGGCGAAATTTCTCGCCAGGCCCTCAAACTTGGCGGAAGACACTTTTTTTAGGCATCTTTATGTGCTCACTGTACGTTCAGAACTGAAAAGAACGAGGTGACGCGATTGACGGGCATAATAGAGACATTGCCCAACACATCTGTGCAAAGCTTCATCGTATTTTCTCAGTAGTTTCCAGTTCGCGACCAATCGGACCTTACTTTCCGAATACGCCTCGTACAAACACCCAATCGAGTGGTTCCATTCGGTTGCTCCCACAACTGATGAGTGCAGCTATCGGTAGGGTGGAACTATTAGTGACGTAAAGATGCTTGCTCCAGCGATAGTGAAGACAGCGGAAGGAGCAGCTCTAGCTTTGAGCTTCGTTTTTATTCCTCAGTATCATTAATTTCAGAATGTATTTCACTGCAAAGTCTCATTCATTACGATTCGGGTTCGTAGTTCCGCCGCTTTAAAATGTTCCGAACCTCTGACGTGCAGAGAGCCGGCAGAGTATTGACGCAGTAGCGGACGAAACGCGCTGCGCAAGCCGAGGAAAGGCTGCCAAGAGAAAGGCCCCTACGTATGCACAAACGAGAAAATTAATTGGCTCGGCAGATTAAAGATTTCCCAGAGAGCGGAATTCCGTCAGAGGAGTTGCAGCTGGCCACGGGCGTCAGTTAATGGAGAACGCCAGGCGCTCATCTAATCAGGCGGGATTAAAGAACGGCGCCCAGCACACGGCGTGTCGCGTTTTGTGTCGCCTCGCATTGTGCGAACAATACGGCGACGATTTCGACCAAGTGTTGCACGCACACGCGCGTTTCGAATGCGATCGCAGCTTGATCTGCCATTAAGGCGCGATATATCCGCGTTAAGTTTTATGCCGCCGTCTCTCCCCCCGGGCAGGCCTTTTCAGCGATCGTATCGGATATCCGAATTAGAAGCCGGGGTAATTAAAGGGAGGGGAACCCCGGAGGTGACGTGTGTATCTGGCGCGCAATCTGCGTCCATTGTTGCCGCTGCCCGATGACGGATGAGCCGATTGTTTCGGCCATTTTGAGCGGCGCCGGCTCCCGCTGCAGACGGCACGTGGGTGCTCGGCTCGTCAGACAGGCTGGTCCCTCGTCAGACAGGCTGGTTCCGCAGACAGCGCCGACGAGTTCGCTGTTTGTAACACTGACTCCCCGTTTACCCCGGTGCGGGCGGAAGCGAACGGGCATTCGCAGACAATTCGACGGTCAAAATCTGACATTCAGTAGGGCATTTTGTGTGGTGAGTGCACTATTTTTGGAAAGGTAAGCAAAACGGCGAACAAACAGAAAAATGTGTTAATAGACACTTGATTTTTAAACAAGCATGTAACGGTTATACGACAGCGTAGGCTTCCCCGGCAAAGTAATGAATTATATGTTTGGAAATATTTAATATCAGACTTTGTTCTGTTCACCAACGTTGACTAGAGCGCTCCTGGGCTCCGTTAACGAGAATCTGGGATTAAAGAACACCAGTGTGCTTTAATTCTGTGTTCCTGTAGCGAAGAATATATAGACTAGACAATTTATGCGGTACAGTGCAGGAATATAACGTCTATAAACAACGATTAATCCATAGATATCTTAAAAATGGAAGTATGTATGTTTGTCTGTTCCACATGTCCTCCTAAACCACTCAACCCATTTCAAGCAAACTTAGCACACATATCGCTTCCTGTCAGGCAACAATCGCTGTGGGAGTAAGAACCACCTGTCTATCATATTTCAGGAGATACGACGTCATAAACAATGAGGTAGGGAAATGCTGCCACATCATGAATGACGTTTCCGTTATTACTTCTTTGCAACACATTTTGCAGACTGAATGTACATGCACAGATATATCATTGTAAGGTACATAGTTCAAGAGATATAGCGTCACAAACACTGAGATGAATAAAAAATGCCAAATGATGCATGAAGTTTAAATACATATATTCTTTAGAACTAAGACAGTCCTACAGTTGAATCAGCTTAAGGTTTTAACTGTGAAGCGCAAACTGCTGTAGGCGTAAACAATGGCCGCCTATAGAGCTATGGAGAGGCGTTTCCATAGATACATTTAAAAAAACCGCGTTGTAGACACGTGAAGCAGGGGGGCCCAGCAAACAGAAACTGATAGTGATACTGCACTCATACATTTATGCATTGTGCATATATCTTTTTATGACTGTTTCACGATTTCAAAGGCGTTTTCATGAATTTGTGGAAATGAAATTTTTTTGATACTGTAGTTAATTTTTTGTTTTCGTTTCTAATAGAAAACTGCTAATAGAAAATTGGCAAAATAAACACCTCGGCAAAGTCGGGTTGTTAACAGGTGCAATGTAAAATATAAATATGAATTTTCACAACTGCTACTTGATAAAATGTTAGAAATGAGAAACACCTATTTTTGCTGATTTCGCTACTACATCTTAAAATAACAATGACACATCTATAATTTAATTGCAATCCTCTTTAACACAAGACAAGGGAACAATCAGTCTTTTAATACATTTTTAATTTTATGTAGGTTAGCATAATATCTGAATTGGATTAGTTTTAAGAAAAATAATTGTGTTGTTCAAAATCGTTCAAATGGCTCTGAGCACTATGGGACTTAACTTTTGAGGTCATCAGTCCCCTAGAACTTAGAACTAATTAAACCTAACTAACCTATGGACATCACACACATCCATGCCCAAGGCAGCATTCGAACCTGCGACCGTAGCGGTCGCGCAGTTCCAGACTGTAGCGCCTAGAACCGCTCGGCCACCCCGACCGGCAATTGTGCTGTTCCTTGTTTATAAAAAAACATATGAAAACTGTGTCTTTTCGCTTCGATCCAGCCGGATGAAAGTACGAGGGCTGTTCAATTAACAATGATTTTTTTTTTAGAACATACCTTTACTCATCCTCATAATTTTGATGCTCCTTCTCAAAGCAGTCTCCCATGAATGCGATGCATTTGTCCTAGCGTTTCTGCCAGTCTTCATATATACGCTGGAAACCATTCTTTGAGAGGTCCTTAAAAATCGCCTCCGCAGCCTTCACCACTGCTTCTGATGATTGATAATTCCTCCCAAGAAGGCGTTCCTTCATATTAGGGTATAGGAAAGAGTCACATGAGGCTAAATCCGGATTATAGGGAGGATGCGGGATGCACTTCAGGTCGATTTTTGCGAGATATTCAATAACAGCATTGGCAAGATGCGGCCGCGCATTATCGTGATACAGCATCCAACCTGCTTCACGGAAATGTGCTTCAATGTTTTCAGGACGTCCCTGCAGTATTGTCCAGTTACTGATGTGTGGAGGTGCAACAAGCTGATAAACCATTCCATGAATATCAAACAAAGAGATGACCGTAACTTTCCCAGCATAAGCAACCACTTTCGCTTTTTGGGGGTTGGTGATGGAGATTTCCACACTGAACTTTGCTGTTTGCGCTCGGGATCAAAATGATGTAGCCACGTTTCATCAGCGGTGATTATATTTGAGAGAAACTCCGGATCTTCCTGTAATAACATCAACTTTAACTGCACGCAGACCTGCACGCGAATGCCCTTTTGTTCGGGGATCAACAGACTTGGAACTCATCGCGCACAAACATGTGCAATTTTTTCTGTTACCAACGTACGGGTGGCACCAAATGAAATGTTCATTGTTTCAGAAAGTGATCTCAAGGTAATTCATCGATCCTCTCTGACAATGACAGCAGCAGTGCTGATGTTTTCTTCCGTAAGAGCAGTAACTGGAGCACCGGATCCACCTCCCATTGAAATTGATTGTCTTCCGTCTTTAAAAATTTTAAACCACCTTCGAGCTATGCTGTAGTGAAGAACGGACTCTCCTGTAACACTGCATAGGTCTCAGCTGAAGATTATTTTTGACGAAAGCTGAATTTCAAAGGCGCATATTGTTCCTCGCTTGTTACTTCCATTGCAGCGGTAGGCCATACTGAACGTGTCTGACCTTGCCTGCCTCTCACAGGCGGGAACCAGGACTCCGTCTACCTAAACGCTCATAAATTATATGAGATAAACAAAACAAACCAGAAGGATATAAACCATGACAAACCGTTAAACAAAGTGTTTGTTGCACATCAAGCGAACAGAATATCGCCAGACTAAATGTTAGCGCGACAAATTATGACCATAAAACAGTTATGATCATTCTTTATTGACCAGGCCCCGCAAGTAATAAATTCAACATTTTTCTCCCGAACCCATTTGGATCTTAGTGTGCTTGAGCGATTTTTGGCATTTCGTGCTGTGGACCTCTTGGATTCCATAAGCACCAACGATGTAGATCTTCTTATGTTAGAAACATCATAGAGTCTTCTGACCATACTGTTACTCACGCAACTAATGTCAATAAAAAAAAGAAGATCGCGCGCAAAACAGCAAACGAAGCTATCGCTACTGCGAGCGCCGAAGCAGAGAATATTCGAACTTCACATAATAGTCCTCTGAAAGACACGATAAAGCACCTGGCAGTGAGAGCCGAGCACGCCCGCCTATCGTCTATAGCAGGGGAAGCCAAGATTTTGGCTCGTGAGCCATGCCTGGGGAATGAGTGCCAAAGCGATCAGCCTCGCTTCGTGTTTCCCCCAACGCCACGCTGTCTGAGCGCAAGCAGGAAGGGGGGAAAACAGAGAACGCGCTGCATTTAAATGGCAGTATGGCAGTACGGTCGTACTGCATATGACTTGGTTTCATCCATCACCTTTCTCAACAATACTGATCAGAAACAAAACAAGTTTTCAGTATTAATTAAATATTTTTAGTGCCCTGATAACATAATTTTTATCTAGTGCAAACTGTTGCCTTACGGACAGACTCAGACAATTTCACTGAGCTGTGGCGCTCAGTCCTGGCTTGGCAGCCGTTGAGAATGGAGCTCCCGTTGGATGTTACCGCCAAGTGCGAACTGCGCGCAGTTATTCAGTTTTTGAGCGCAAAGGCCACTACACCGATTGAAATCCACCGCCAATTGACGGAAGTGTATCGTGAGTCGTGCATCGATGTCAAAATAGTTCTTGAGTGTTGCAGAGAGTCTGCGGGTGGTCGGACCGAAATTCAAAACGAACAAAGGAGCAGGGGACCGCCAACTTCTGAGGAGACAGTGTTGAAGGTTGAGCAAAGCATGCGTCAAGATCACCGGATCACCCTCTATGATCTCTGCACGTTCGTTCCTGGAGTTTCCCGAAGAATTCTAACGGAAACATTGAACTAGCGGAAGGTGTGCGCAAGGTGGGTGCCACCCATGCTGACTGAGGACCACATGCACAGCCGAAGAGGACAACTTTCTGGACTCAACTGTCAAGGGTGACGAAACCTGGGCACACCACTTTACACCTGAGACCAAGCAGCAATCACACCAGTGGCGGCATTCTTCTTCGCCTAAGCCGCGGAAATTCAAACAAACACAGTCTGCCGGAAAAGTCATGACAACCGTATTTTGGGATCGGAAAGCGGTATTGCTGGTCGACTTTATGCCCACTGGAACCACAGTTAACGCTGACAGGTACTGTGAGACTCCGAAAAAATTCAAACGGGCAATTCAGAACTGGAGAAGAGGAATGTTGAGCAAGGGTGTACACATTCTCCGTGACAACGCTCATCCACACATCGCTCGGCAAACCGTTGCTCTCCTGCAACAGTTTCAGTGGAACATAATCACCCAGCCATCCTATAGTCCTGACTTGCGCTCACTGCATATCACCTGTTCCCTAGGTTAAAAGAACATTTGACCGGAAAGCGATTTAGCTCCGACGACGAGGTGAAAGAAGAGGTTCATAACTTTCTGAACAGCATGGCAGCGAGCTGGTATGACATGGGCATCAAAGACTGCCACAGCGTCTACAAAAATGCATCGACAGAAATTGTGATTATGTCGAAAAATAGCTAAATGTTCAAGCTGTAAACCGATGTAAACAAAAAAAAATGGCTCTGAGCACTATGGGACTAAACTGCTGCGGTCATCAGTCCCCTAGAACTTAGAACTACTTAAACCTCACTAACCTAAGAACATCACACACATCCATGACCGAGGCAGGATTCGAACCTGCGACCGTAGCAGTCGTACGATTCCGGACTGCGCGCCTAGAACCACGAGACCACCGCGGCCGGCAATGTAAACCATTGTAGAAATAAACAGGTCTATGTACTTATAAAACAATAGAAGACCTTACTTTTGGGATTACCCTTGTAATTGTTAAGAGAACAGTTAAATTCCTTCTTTATTAAGCATTGAAGTAGCTAGTTTAAAAAAAGATGGTTTGTGGGAAGGTAGTCAAGAGTAATCCACATTCCCTAGTACATACCATCTTCTACACCTATACTGTGGAAACCACTGTGAATTGCATGGCAGAGGGTACTTCCCATTGTACCATGTATTAGGGTTTCTTTCCGTTCCATTCGCCTATGGAGAGTAGGAAGAGTCACATCTTACATGCTTCCGGTCTTGTCTTTGCAATCAGTGCGAGAGTGATACGCAATGTATTCACAGATTCCTCGCGTAATAAAATCTTTGTAAACACGATTTCTCGGAATAGTTAGCGTCCATTTTCAAATATTTGCCACTTCAGCGTTCTCATCGTTTCCATGACAGTGCCTCTTGTGTCAAACAAACCTTTGACTATTCACGCTGCCCTACTTTTCACTGCATAAATTACATACTTGCACATTACATGCAGTATTAACAAATATTACTGGGAGAGGCATAGTGATTCCCTGTTGGCTTATCATTGTCCTGGTGTTTCAGTGTAGGTGGGAAGCTCTACACTCTCACCTGATCTCACCCTTTACCATGATTCGATGCTTCCGATGTTTAATTGGTGAGCTCCTGCTTTGTGACTTAAGAGTATACGGTTGCATTTATGTATCTTTTACGCCGGCCGGGGTGGCCGAGCGGTTCTAGGCGCTATAGTCTGGAACCGCGCGACTGCTACGGTCGCAAGCTCGAATCCTGCCTCGGGTATGGATGTGTGTGATGTTCTTAGGTTAGTTAGGTTCAAGTAGTTCTAAGTTCTAGGGACTGATGACCTCAAGAGTTAAGTCCCATAGTGCTCAGAGCCATTTGAACCATTTGTATCTTTTACGACATTCACTCACGGTTATTTTCAAGACATCTTCTTCATGAATGTTCATCTTAGCGTGAATGTGATATTGTTACAAATAAGGATAACACATTTAAAGGCAATTTCATTTCAAATGGTTGAAATGGCTCTAAGCACTATGGGACATAACGTCTGAGGTCATCAGTCCCCTAGACTTAGAACTACTTAAACGGAACTAACCTAAGGACATCACACAAATCCATGCCCGAGGCAGGATTCGAACCTGCGACCGTAGCAGCAGCGCGGTTTCGGACTGAAGCGCCTAGAATCGCTCTTCCACAGCGGCCGGCAAGTTCATTTCATGACAACGATATTTTCTGCGACTATAAGTGAAACACAAGACTTAAATCCATCGGAGTATACTTATTTCCTGAACATGTTTCCAGCAGTTACGATCTGAACGGTAAATTTGCGTCTCTGCGGTGTTGAATGTTTCAGGTCCCAATGTTGCGTCCGCTGCCGTTATGGTGTACTGGCATGATGAACGGCTCTCAGCATCTGAGGTCATCAGTCCCCTAGAGCTTAGAACTACTTAAACCTAACTAACCTAAGGACATCACACACATCCATGCCCAAGGCACGATTCGAACCTGCGACCGTAGCGGTCCCGCGGTTCCAGACTGTAGCGCCTAGAAACGCTCGGCCACCACTCCGGCATGAGGAACGGCACCATCAGTAGCAAGCAGGGACCTAGCAGAGTGTTATTCACTTTGTATATGTTTCATCACCTTCGACAGGCAACGTTACGAGTTAGCCCGACGTGTCCTCGATGTGTAGGCGGTAACAGCCGACATATTGCAGACAGTTTGCGGAGCGCCAGCCGTGGGATTTGTTGTCGCCGGTGGGCAGTTTAGCTGCCGGAGTCCCGCAGGCCCGCTGGCTTTGGTGCGGACAAAGGCGCCCTTAACCCTTTGGCTGGGCCGCTGGCTGGCTGGCTCCTACCTCCCCCGCTGTGGCTTTTAATTTCCGCAGCCGGGCGGACGATCGAAGCGTCCATTATGCTGAGTGTGTGGCGCGGCAGCGGCCGCTGCTACGGCGTGTCCATTACTGATTGTTTTAATCCCGCGGATCTTGGCGCGCTCCCAGCACAGAGGGAGGGAGGCGGCGGCAGCGACGACTGATTGCGGCCGCATTCAGCTGAGAGCTGGCGCCGTCGACGGTCGTGTCACTAGCGTCGCGGCAGAGTGCCGGCAGCAGAGCGGAGGCGAGGCGAGAGAAGTCGCGACACGCAACTACGTGGCAACCCCCCAACCCAGGGCAACAGACGTGCTGCGCCAGAATACCTGGTCTTCCCTCCATTTGGTTACGTTGTGACTTATTAGTTTCGTCAGTTTAGGTACACGACGAAAGGAGGCGGTATGCAGGCTTCGTAATAATTAATACGAACAATTGACAGAGTTGAAAGCTCATCATAACAGAACCAAAATCGGTCCAGTAAACGTCGGTCCACAACCCAACGGATGTGTGGTTACAAGCTGCCTTTGACTTCAGTATGAAATACTGTTCCAGTCAACAGAAATTTATTTTAAACGTAAGCTTTTCGATTAAGGCCCCATATACAGGATTTTACAAAAAGGCACGGCCAAACTTTGAGGAAACATTACTCACACACAAATAAAGAAAAGATGTTGTGTGGACGTTTGTCCGGAAACGCTTAATTTCCATGTTACAGCTCATTTTAGTTTCGTCAGTATGTACTGCTCAATGGAGCACGTTATCATGATTTCATACGGGTCTACTCTACCTGTGCTGCTAGAACATGTGCCTTTACAAGTACGACACAACATGTGGTTCGTGCACGATGGAGCTCCTGCAAATTTCAGTCGAAGTGTTCGTACGCTTCTCAACAACAGATTCGGTGACCGATGGATTGGTAGAGGCGGACCAATTCCGTGGCCTCCACGCTCTCCTGGCCTCAGCCCTCATGACTTTATTTATGGGTGCATTTGAAAGCTCTTCTCTACGCAACCCCGGTACCAAATGTAGAGACTCTTCGTGCCCGTATTGTGGACGGCTGTGATACAATACGCCATTCTCCAGGGCTGCGTCAGCGCATCAGTAATTCCATGCGACGGAGGTTCGATGCATGTATCCTCGCTAACGGAGGACAATTTGAACATTTCCTGTAACAAAGTGTTTGAAGTCACGCTGGTACGTCCTGTTGCTGTGTGTTTCCATTCCATGATTAATGTGATTTGAAGAGATGTAATAAAATGAGCTCTAACATGGAATGTAAATGTTTCCGGCACGTGTCCACATAACATATTTTCTTTCTTTGTGTGTGAGGAATGTTTCCTGAAAGTTTGGCCGTACCTTTTTGTAACACCCTGTATGTGCAACAAATTTAAATCATGGCCTACGTTAACAACAAATACAATACTTCTTTTGCACGTTACATGAGACAATTTGCTGCTCACTCGTGCCTCTTAATACATGCTCAGATTATTTCACAAGACTTGACAAGACTCGCTATTGTGCTTCAACCTGATCAACTGCAGTGGTATACCCTTCTATTTTGAGATAGCCCTACACTGCAAAACCCAGGGGACTGATGTCAGGTGACCTTGGACGCCGAAGCACAGGCCTGCTCGCTCTGTTCTCCTTGGACTGTACTGGCGCCTTCGATATCGTCTCACATCAGCAGCAAAACGTGCCCGTGACCCACGTACCACATTCCCCCAAAAGGACCATCATCAAGCTATTTGGTAAATTTAGCAGCTGAAACAGAGTGGCGCCGGCCGGAGTGGCCGAACGGTTCTAGGCGCTACAGTCTGGAACCGCGAGACCGCTACGGTCGCAGGTTCGAATCTTGCCTCGGACATGGATGTGTGTGATGTCCTTAGGTTGGTTAGGTTTAATTAGTTCTAAGTTCTAGGGGACTGATGACCTTAGAAGTTAAGTCCCATGGTGCTCTCTCTGCATCGTGATGACTGTGTGTTGTCTGATGTCGTTAGGTTAGTTAGGTTTAAGTAGTTCTAAGTTCTAGGGGACTGATGACCGTAGATGTTAAGTCCCATGGTGCTCAGAGCCATTTGAACCATTTGAACAGAGTGGCCCTTTTAGACGATTCCTAAATGCACATTCAGTGAAAGTTTGGCAGGTTCAGTGACTCTAACATCATATGAGTTTATGCACTCCATAGCTGTGTATTATGTAATTTAAAAATACCAACGTGTGTGGCCCCCGTTTCGTCTGTAAATAAAATGTTACTTGTGCTTAACAGCTGTATGATGTTGTGTCCTCTGCAGTCTAGGATAAGTCCCTTTGACTAAGATATTGAACTCGCTGGACATAGTCACGGTACATTGAATCCATACATGTTATAAAAATGAATGTACATATGTATGGGTATATATGTATGTTCCACATCTCCTCCTAAACCGCTCGAAGATTGCAACCAAACCTGCTCTACAAATCACTTACTGTCTGGAAAGAATCGCTGCTGGGGCAGGAACCACCTACCTATCAGAGGGAGTGGAGGTGAAAAAGGCGTGTAGTGCACGGTGCTTCAATACCCAGACTTTATCCATTCAGAATTTGAGAACTGGAGCACTTAGTAACTTGCAAAAACTTTACACATAATTTTAGACATTTACCAAAGTTTTTCTCGATGGCAACCTTCTCAAAATGATAAAAGGAAAATGTTTATCTCTTACTACATTTTCGCTGTTCGTAAGTAAAATTGTCGCATCAGGCACGACATTTTAATTTATTACTTCTTTACTACTAATTATATTCGCGACGCACTTTGCGTATAGTATTCACATACACCACTGAATGATCCTGCAAAATGTATGATTGTACGGCACATAGTGCAGGAGATAGCATGTCATACACGCAGTGATGCGTAAAAAAACTACGGCATCAAACATGACGTTTAAATTTATCACTTCTTTGCTACTAACTCTATTTGCAAGACGTTTCGCAGACAGTATCCACATATACTGTTAAATGTACTTGCAAAGTTATGTCACTCCACTACATATATTTCAGGAGATATGACGTCATAATCTTTTAGCTGCGAAATTAGCTAGAGATATAGGTGAAATATGGTACAAATACTTTTATCACTGAAATATGACAAATACATGTGATATATGTACGCGGACAAATCCGCGGATGAAAAGCTCTTCTTAAACCCCTGGATCGATTTCAACCAAACTTGGTACACTCATTACTTGCTATCTGGAAACAAATACTATGGGGTTAAGAACCAGCAACCTCCTATTGAGCTGGGGGTGATGTGGAGAGACAACGTGAATCTCTGCTGTTGTCAGAGACTCGGGTGGGTCCTTGTAAATGTAAGACTTTCGGTTTCAGTTCGATCAGGCTATTTTTGTCGCTACAAACATGCATCCCACGATTCTTTGCCGTCAAACTTACCATATATGCAACATGTGCTGCACACACTTCGTTGTTGTAAGGTCCCACTGTGACTGCCTCCGACACTGGCCGCACTGTACTACACATCTATCCTGTCCGTCCTGCACCTATGGTTTGATTACTGCTCCACCACTCTTCAAAATTCAGTTCTACAGCCATCACATGGCGGACCGCTTCTCGTGGTCGCGGTTTAATAAATCACGAGTTAGTACTCTATCATCAGAACACTGCAGGAAACAGGCGTCGTAAGACAGATTAATGCATGAAATTAAGTTCGTATGTAATTATGTAAAAATATCATATAGAATAAATAGGTAAATCTATTCTTTAACAACGTTGGGCTAGTTAAAGGTGAATTGGTCTTCACATTTTATATAAGTAATTATAACTTCACTAGGTATGGATGCGGGGCACGCAGGACTGGAAGCGATGTCGCCAAACAGAAGAGGCTTCTACTTAGCAACAATGAAAGTAAGCTGCTTTAGAAACGATACTTTCATATATTTTTTTATTTACTTAGCGGTCCTCTGACGCGACAACGCTAGGATAAAAATATTACCACTTACATTTAACTCAGACGGACAATACATTATTTTCTTACATTTTAGAGGCTTTACGTGTCTTTTTTATTTTTAATTTAACTTTTATATTGTCTTTTCAGCTATCAGGTCTTGAATATCCTGAAGTAAAGATTGTCAAGTATGGTAGTGCGAACATATTTTTACGTTCTGCCACTGATCCTTCCCTTCTACCAACTACAATGCAACACACAGAATTCGACATTCGTAAAATTCCCGAAATCAATTCTGCACCAAGTTCGTCGATACCTCACTGTTCACCACCAAGTTTAATTTTTAAGCCAGTTTATCCTCAACTCCGACCGAAGCAGAGAAAAGTGACTCTTGATGTAACTGAACGTTACTTAGCAAAAGTAATGAGTTTATTTGAGTTGTTATTTTATTTTTTTGTTTCTATGGTTTTGATTTTATTAATTATACTTTATTGCTCATTTACTAGACTGAGCCTTCTTTTTTTTTAGGATAGATTTGTTCGTGCTGGTGACATAAAAAGGCAACGGGCCTTGAGCTCTTCAGATTACTCGGTCAGTCGGTCTCAGGGAACCATGTGAAATTACTGTTTCCTGAAAGATTAAAACTCCGAACCTTCCCTTTCATGGACAGTGCTTGTGCTTGAGAAGTTAGGTTCTCCTTTCAAGTTAACAATGTAGTCCTTTATGTTTAATAATTCCGCCCCCGTAGGCCAGGTGGCAGTTAGTTAGGAAAGAAAGAACAAAAATGGAGGCACCATGAAACCAGTGAGGGAACTGATGAATAAAAATTTAAAAAAAATTATCCTTCCTCCCCAGTGGAAGCACATGGTGCTATTGGCTGGCCCTGATACTGGATATGTGCCCTCTTGCTCACGTGAAACAGAGCATGAAGTCGGTTGTCTTCGAAAGAATGGCTTAATACCTACATTTTTAGTCAGCAAAAAATAAAGGTTTTCTTCCAACCTAAAGTGGGCGCTTTTTATCACCTATAAACTGCAAAAGTTCACGCAACGTCTCCGGTTGCCAACTTCTGTAGAAAACCTACACTATAAACGAAACAGGGTAATATTTCAAAGACAAGAGGGAAAAAAATCACACAAAACCACCACACTTCAACGTCAACAGAAACAAATGTAATTTATTTACTTCACTACATAAAACCATCTGCTGTTTGACCGTGACTCCACAATCTGACGCGATATCACTGCTTCCCACCGAGAATTTGCACGCTCACTGAACAGCAACACTCGCTTAGCGATCCGAAAAATGATTGATGAGCATTTTACGTTCGCATGAGGGAGCGCGCATGCTGTCAGAAAAAAAAAAAAAAAAAAAAAAAAAAAAAAAAAAAAAAAAAGGAAAAATATTGTGGCTCGCGAATCGATAGTCAGACGTTAGCGTCGCGTTTGTTCCTTTGGACCACGGTTGCAGTTACAGCGCAAATCCAAAGAGTTTTGGGGATATACACAGAAAGACAGAGAAGATTGGAACTTAACGAATGTTCAATTTTCCTTCAGTTGAGAGAAAGGAATATTGGCACTACGACAGATTTTGGGAAGAAGGTTAGAAGTAAACAGCAAAAAATGTTTACATCATTTTTTGGCAGAGAAAAAGCATTTGATATGCATGATTAAAATGTATCATTTAAAGCAATGGGAAAACTAGGATGTGACAGTAAGAACACGCGATTAATTTTGAGTACATACGAAAGTCAAGGTACTGAATTGCTTATTAATCGTGGGAAGAAATAACCAAAAATCGAGATTAAGGCTATGGTGCTCTACTTCACCTTACTTATTTAATACGTTCATCGAGGAGGCAATAACAGCAATGAAAGAAAAAAAAGGACTGATAATCGTATCCGCCACATCAGATTTGCCGATGACATTGTAATTGTGGTTGACTCAAAGAAAAGAATAAATAAAATGCCTGAGGTCTTAAATCAACAGATAATAAATTAAAAACTAATATTAAATGAAATTACAATGAAATGAATACCCCTAGCTGCATACAGGCGTTGATATAAGTCAACGGGGACAGTTGAAAATGTGTGACCCGAGTGGGACCGGAACCCGGGATCTCCTGCTTACGTGGCAGACGTTCTATCCTTCTGAGCCACCGAGGACACACAGGACAGTGCGACTGCAGAAACTTATCTCTGGAACGCCTCCCGTGAGACCCACAGTCCCAACTTACTGTCCCGCACTATATTCATAGTGTCCCAGCCCATTACACTTATTACCCGCGGCATTATGCCGATTCGCTTGCACAGAATAGAGTTGATGGAGAGCTGCATCAAACCAGTCTCTGGACTGAAGACGACAACAACAACAACAATGGTTACAAAGTTGTAACAAAACTTGCTCACAATAATTGTTGGGAAACTCGGACCCTAATGACTGATTCAGCAGTGCTTATGTACACTGTTCAGCTAGAATATTATAACCGTCTACCTAATAGCTTGGTGTCCATCTTTGGCACGGACAACAGCGGTGACGCGTCGTGGGATGGAAGCACTGAGGCCTTGGTACGTCGCTACACACACAAGTCGCCTAATTCCGGTATATTCCGGGGAGGGGGGAGATGAGCTCTGACATCACGTTCACTCACATCACAAATGTGTTCGATTGAGTTCAGGTCCGGTGAGTTGGATGCCAAGCATATCAACTGGAACTCGTCACTATGTTCCTCGAACCACTCAGTCACACTTATAGCTGTGTGGCTGGTCCCGGCGGAGGTCCGAGTCCTCCCTCGGGCACGGGTGTGTGTGTGTTTGTCCTTAGGATAATTTAGGTTAAGTAGTGTGTAAGCTTAGGGACTGATGACCTTAGCAGTTAAGTCCCATAAGATTTCAAACACATTTGGACATTTGAACACACTTCTAGCCTTGTGGCACGGCGCACTGTGTTGATGAAAAATGCCACTGCTGTCGGGAAACGTGATCGTCATCGGGTGGTATACGCGGTCTGCAACGAGTGTACGACAATTCTTGGCCGTCGTGGCGCCTTGCACGAGCTCCACTGGACGCCTGGATACCCACGCCAAAGTTCACCAGAGTCGCAGCCATATTGTCTCCGTTCCGCAGTACGGGTGTCAAGGAGGTGTTTCAATGAGCTGTTTCAATGAGCTGTTCCGCTGGAGGTCGACGGTTTCGCGCCCTACCATCGCCATGAGGAAGAAGGTATCGGGATTCATCAGACCACGCAACTCTCTGCCACGATGCCTTGGTGTTAACGTTGGCGTATGCGTGTGTCGTCAGCTGCGGAGGCCCGTCGTTAGGAGTGTTCGGTGCACTGTGTGTCCAGCATTAAACTCTCATGTTAGTTCCGTTACAGTTCACCGTCTGTCCTGTTTTTACCAGTCTGCCCAGCCTACGACGTTCTACACTCCTGGAAATGGAAAAAAGAACACATTGACACCGGTGTGTCAGACCCAACATACTTGCTCCGGACACTGCGAGAGGGCTGTACAAGCAATGATAACACGCACGGCACAGCGGACACACCAGGAACCGCGGTGTTGGCCGTCGAATGGCACTAGCTGCGCAGAATTTGTGCACCGCCGCCGTCAGTGTCAGCCAGTTTGCCGTGGCATACGGAGCTCCATCGCAGTCTTTAATACTGGTAGCATGACGCGACAGCGTGGACGTGAACCGTATGTGCAGTTGACGGACTTTGAGCGAGGGCGTACAGTGGGCATGCGGGAGGCCGGGTGGACGTACCGCCGAATTGCTCAACACGTGGGGCGTGAGGTCTCCACAGTACATCGATGTTGTCGCCAGTGGTCGGCGGAAGTTGCACGTGCCCGTCGACCTGGGACCGGACCGCAGCGACGAACGGATGCACGCCAAGACCGTAGGATCCTACGCAGTGCCGTAGGGGACCGCACCGCCACTTCCCAGCAAATTAGGGACACTGTTGCTCCTGGGGTATCGGCGAGGACCATTCGCAACCGCCTCCATGAAGCTGGGCTACGGTCCCGCACACCGTTAGGCCGTCTTCCGCTCACGCCCCAACATCGTGCAGCCCGCCTCCAGTGGTGTCGCGACAGGCGTGAATGGAGGGACGAATGGAGACGTGTCGTCTTCAGCGATGAGAGTCGCTTCTGCCTTGGTGCCAATGATGGTCGTATGCGTGTTTGGCGCCGTGCAGGTGAGCGCCACAATCAGGACTGCATACGACCGAGGCACACAGGGCCAACACCCGGCATCATGGTGTGCGGAGCGATCTCCTACACTGGCCGTACACCTCTGGTGATCGTTGAGGGGACACTGAATAGTGCACGGTACATCCAAACCGTCATCGAACCCATCGTTCTACCATTCCTAGACCGGCAAGGGAACTTGCTGTTCCAACAGGACAATGCACGTCCGCATGTATCCCGTGCCACCCAACGTGCTCTAGAAGGTGTAAGTCAACTACCCTGGCCAGCAAGAGCTCCGGATCTGTCCCCCACTGAGCATGTCTGGGACTGGATGAAGCGTCGTCTCACGCAGTCTGCACGTCCAGCACGAACGCTGGTCCAACTGAGGCGCCAGGTGGAAATGGCATGGCAAGCCGTTCCACAGGACTACATCCAGCATCTCTACGATCGTCTCCATGGGAGAATAGCAGCCTGCATTGCTGCGAAAGGTGGATATACACTGTACTAGTGCCGACATTGTGCATGCTCTGTAGCCTGTGTCTATGTGCCTGTGGTTCTGTCAGTGTGATCATGTATGTGATGTATTTGACCCCAGGAATGTGTCAATAAAGTTTCCCCTTCCTGGGACAATGAATTCACGGTGTTCTTATTTCAATTTCCAGGTGTGTACATCTGTAATGAGGCGTCGCCGCACAACCCCACGACGTCTGGACGTGGTTTCATCTTGTTTTCGCCATGTACACTTCTAGAATACTCGCAAGTCTTACAGTTACCGAAATGCTCGTGCTGAGCCACCAGGGCATCAAAACCTGTGTTCTGTCAAACTCAGATAGATCGCGCGCCTTCCGCATTCTACACATGGACAGCACGCCCTCTGACTCTGTACTTTATGCACCGTGCATGTGTCTCACTAGCAGCCATTCTTTGCCAGGTGGCGTTGCTGTAAGTCGGTGGTCATAATGTTCTGGCTGATCAGTGTATTGTCGTAACAATCACTGGTTACGTCATCCATTATTACAAACGGAAAATTTATGGATAAGAGTCAAAAACTTGCTGGTGTATACAGACTGGCGTCACAGAACTACGTATTGATTTGTACCTCTCACATGGCAACATAATGTTTTACACGACTTTTAGCTTTTAGTGCTGAATTTAGTATAATATGTTCTATAACAATGTTTTTTATAAAGATGCTTATGTCGGTTCAAATGGCTCTGAGCACTATGGGACTTAACATCAGAGGTCATCAGTCCGCTAGAACTTAAGAACTACTTAAACCTAACTAACCTAAGGACATCACACACATCCATGCCCGAGGCAGGATTCGAACCTGCGACCGCATTAGTCGCGCGGTTCCAGACTGAAGCGCCTAGAACCGCTCGGTCACAACAGCCGGCGCTTATGTCGGGAAGATAGTTGTTGTAAAATGTTCCTAACACATGAATATGTTCTTTACATAAATGCTATGGTTTTACGTTCAAGTATTGATTAGTAACGGTCGAACCATAAGAGAGATGTGATGCAATTAAAGACAGTATAATAAACTGAGCTTTAAAATCATCAGATAAATGAAATAGGAATGTTACAGAATTATATAAGCCTGTAAATGTGGCAGCTTGCATCTGAGGTCAACACTTCGTGCCATACTTGTCCTAACGAGCATACACTGACGAGCCAGTACATTATGACCACCGGCCTACTATCGATATAAAGCCGTCCAGACGATAGCAAACTCACCTGGCTAGGAATGACAGGTAGTCAGACAAGCTCACGGTGAGTACAGTATCAGTCAAAGTGCTGACCGTGTGTAGAATGGGGAAGCCACGCGATCTGTCTGGGTTTAATCAAAGGCCAATTGTGATGGCCCAGAGGCTCGACACGAGCATTCCGGAAACTGCACTACTTGTCGGATGTTCGAGGAGTACATGATGAGTATCTTCAACACGTGGCGAAACCAAGATAAAAGCACGTCCAGGCGTCGTGTGGTTGGGCGACCATCCCCAGTTACAGATGTCGGACGTCGTAGGCTGGGCAGACTGACAAAACAGGACAGGTGGTGAACTGTAACGGAACTAACATCAGAGTTTACTGCTGGACACACAGTGCATCGAACACTCCTCACGATGGGACTCCGCCGCCGCCGACCCACGCGTACCCCAATGTTGACACCGCGACATTGTGGCAGAGAGTTGCATGATTTGATGAACCCCGATATCTTCTTCGTCATGCAGACGGTAGGGTGCGAATCCGTCGTCTTTCACGGGAGCAGCTTCTTAACACCAGTACTCCAGGACGGAGGCAAGGGGGCTGCGGCTCCATTACGCTCTGGGGAAAATTCATGTAGGGATGCAGCCAAGAGTGTGATGGAGTGGTTCGAGGAACACAGTGGCTAGCTCCAATTGACGCGCTGGCCGCCCAAGTCGCCAGATTGGTTCAAATGGCTCTGAGCACTATGGGACTCAACTGCTGTGGTCATTAGTCACCTAGAACTTAGAACTAATTAAACCTAACTAACCTAAGGACATCACACACATCCGTGCCCGAGGCAGGATTCGAACCTGCGACCGTAGCAGTCGCACGGTTCCGGACTGCGCGCCTAGAACCGCGATACCACCGCGGCCGGCAAGTCACCAGATCTGAACCCGATCGAACACATCTGTGATGTGACTGAACGTGGCGTCACAGTTCATCGCCTCCTTCACCCCGTTTTGTTGTTGTGGTCTTCAGTCCAGAGACTGGTTTGATGCACCTCCTCCATCTTCTCTATCCAGCTGCTTCATCTCCCAGTACCTACTGCAACCTACATCCTTCTGAATCTGTTTAGTATATTCATCTCTTGGTCTCCCTCTACGATTATTACCCTCCACGCTGCCCTCCAATACTAAATTGGTGATCCCTTGATGCCTCAAAATATGCCTTACCAACCGATCCCTTCTTCTAGTCAAGTTGTGCAGCAGATTTCTCTTCTCACCAATTCTGTTCAATACCTCCTAATTAGTTACGTGACCTACCCATCTAATCTTCAGCATTCTTCTGTAGCACCACATTTCGAAAGCTTCTATTCTCTTCCTGTTTAAATTAATTATCATACACGTTTCACTTCCATACATGGCTACACTCCATACAAATACTTTCAGAAACGACTTCCTGACACTTAAATCTATACTCGATGTTAACAAATTTCTCTGCTTCAGGAACGCTTTCCTTGCCATTGCCAGTCTACATTTTATGTCCTCTCTACTTCGGCCATCATTAGTCATTTTGCTCCCCAAATAGCAAAACTCCTTTACTACTTTAAGTGTCTCATTTCCTAATCTAATTCCCTCAGCATCTCCCGATTTAATTCGACTGAATTCCATTATCCTCTTTTTGCTTTTGTTGATGGTCATCTTATATCATCCTTTCAGGACACTATCCATTCCGTTCAGCTGCTCTGTACGGGAATTAGGTGACCTGTGTTTGCACATGTGGTGCCAACACTCTCAAGCGACCTAGTAAGACCTCACTGCTTTCACGCCACGATGTGTCGCCACTGTTATCCGTGCCAAAGGCGGACATACCGACTGCTATGTCGGTGGATATAATGTTCTGGCTGATGAGTGTATACTGGTGCGTTCCAAAAGTAATATCGGTTTACGGTAGCGTCCAACAACCTGGGGGCCAACAACACCCCTGAGTAAGGCCCACGTGGTTGGATCGATACGCTGTGTTTTGAGGAGGAGTTTAAGGGGACAACAAGTCGGTCTAATCAGAGAGGTGACTGAGTAGCTCAGGTGGCCAGGGTCCCGGGTTTGAGTCGCGCCCTGGCGCTGAGTAAGAGCCGTGAGTCAGCAGGACGCGCCCTGATGGACGGTGCTCTCGCACGCCAGCGCGCAACCCTAGCGAAGCCCTGCGCTGCTGCCGCTACGGTGCGGCGATCGCGTAAAGATAGCGACACGCCATTAACCTGTCCCTCACACAGCACGCCCTGCCCCCTGAGTCACGTCTGCTTCCTGCTGATAGCCCGCTAATGAACCCATTGTTCACCAGCTACTAAACTGTTAATCTGTCATGTCTTTTCCGTGGCGTAAATACTGCCGAGGCAATTCCAACCGCTCAAACGGCTAAAGCTGAATAACAATGACTTTTAAAATGCTAAAAAGAGTTCGCTCTGTCATTCATATAGGTCAATTACCTCCAAAACTCACTATTCGTTTATAATCAACACATGATAATTAACGAATCTAAACACTACACAGCATAACGTCGCTTAAGACACAATACCACGTAACAGACTATTATGAATGGCTCATTACTTAGCTTGCTTTTATCGCGAATCCCTCGCCCAGCGTAAGTTCTAAGCAAATGGAAAACAGCATAAGTGACTGCTTTACAGAACGTAAAAGAACGGACCTGCAAAATTACAGACCAATATCATCTATATCTACCTCTACATGGATACTCTGCAAATCACACTTAAGTGCCTGGCACAGGGTTTTTCGAACCACCTTCACAATTCTCTATTATTCCAATCTCGTACAGCGCGCGGAAGAATGCACACTTATATCTTTTCGTACGAGCCCTGATATCCCTTATTTTATCGTGCTGATCGTTCCTCCATATGTAGGTCGGTGTCAACAAAATAATTTCGCAATCGGAGGAGAAAGTTGGTTCAAAAATGTTCAGATGTGTGTGAAATCTTATGGAACTTAACTGCTACGGTCATCAGTCCCTAAGCTTACACACCACTTAACCTAAATTATCCTAAAGACAAACACACACACCCATGCCCCAGGAAGGACTCGAACCTCCGCCGGGACCAGCCGCACAGTCCATGACTGCAGCGTCCCTGACCGCTCGGCTAATACCGCGCAAGAGAGAGAAAGTTGGTGATTGGAATTTCGTGAGAAGATTCCGTCGCAACGAAAAACGCCTTTCCTTTAATCATGTCCAGCCCAAATCCTGTCATTTCTGCGACACTCTCTCCCATATTTCGCGATAATACAAAACGTGCTGCCTTTCTATGAACTTTTTCGATGTACTCCGTCAGTCCTATCTTGTAAGGATCCCACGCCGCGCAGCAGTATTCTAAAAGAGAACGGACAAGCGTAGTGTAGGCAGTCTCCTTCGTAGGTCTGTTACATTTTCTAAGTGTCCTGTCAATAAAACGCAGTCTTTGGTTACCCTTCCCCACAACATTTTCTGTGTGTTCCTTCCAATTTACGTTGTTCGTAATTGTAATACCTACGTATTTAGCTGAATTTACGGCTTTTAGATTAGACTGATTTATCGTGTAACCGAGACTTAACGCGTTTCTCTTAGCACTCATGTGGATGACCTCACACTTTTCGTTATTTAGGGTCAACTGCCACTTTTCGCACCATTCATTTATCTTTTCTAAATCGTTTAGCAATTTGTGTCGATCTTCTGATGACTTTATTAGTCAATAAACGACAGCGTCATCTGCAAACAACCGAAGGCGGCTCCTCAGATTGCCTCCCAAATCGTTTATATAGATTAGGAACAGCAAAGGGCCTATAACACTACCTTGGGGAACGCCAGAAATCTGTAACATCAGTCTCGTGCAGAATTCTTGAAAATGTTCTGAGTTCGAATATAATGTAGTTCCCTGAGACGGAAAAGCTTCTGTCCACAGAAGACTATGGATTTAGAAAGCACCGCTCGTAGGTTTGCCCTTTTCTCACATCAAATTCTGCAAATCATGAATGGGGGGGCAACAGGCACATACCTTATACCCAGATATGCGGAAAGCGTTTGACACTGTCCCCCACGGTATAGGTTTCCAGATATGTGAGTGGCTCGAAGACGTCTTGCAGTAGAACTCAGTACGTTGTCCTTGCCGGAAAGTGTTTGTCAGAGACAACGGTATCGTCAGGAGTACCCCAGGGAAGTGTGATTGGTCAGCTCTTTTTCTCTACGTACGTAAATGATCCGGCGTGCAGGGTGAGCAGCAATCCGCTGTAGAGTACGCAAGGCGTCGTCGTTGAGTGACTGTAGGAGGATACTAAATGACTTTGACAAAATTTATAGTTAGTGTGACGAATGGCAGCTAGCTCTAAATTTTGTTCCAACCTGTACACGAGAGCAAAAACTGCGGTCGCGCTGCACTCCACAGGCGTGCGATCACGTCCTGTGGGGCCGCAGCAACACAGTGTTCTTACACAACAGTTGCACATCCGAAGGCGTCAGCAATGTCAAAGGTGGTTAAGAACATATTCCTGTTGCTCGTCGCACTGCGAACTCTCAACCGCGAAGTGAATGGGAATTACGGCGCCAGGGAAAGCAATGGTTTCACTGACTCCCTTTTTACCATCCCCTGATGCCTTTTCGTGGAGATTCTGTGTAGGCCAGTGTGTTTGAAATGTTTTCCTGGGCCATTCATAAGAAAATCGATTGATTTCAACCCTGTGCTTCGCGGTTCTGACCTCCATCGCAGGGACGTCAAATGAAGCGGTGAAGTGTGCGTGGGAGGAACTGTGACGACGGTACGGCGTTGGGCACAAATGTGGTGCAGTCTGGTGCCAGTGCGGAATCATTGGACCACCTTAAAGCTCACATCAAATTCTGAGCCGTGGCCCCCTTTTTTTTTTTTTGGCAAGTGTCGATTTCTTGCTGTCAGACACGTCGCCGAGCCCGAAGATAACGTCGCAGGGCGCCGCGGTTCTGCGCCATGACAGAGGAACGGTGTAGGCACCTTTGAACCATATTTCAAACTTACAGAGGGAGATAGTTACGGGGTTACGAAAAACATGATTCTTTAATTCTGTTGCGCAGTGTTGTTTCACTTACTAAACGAAACCGTGACACAACGCACTGCTCATCGTGGGCTCGCCTCTGCTTCCTCTGTCAGTTCCAACTGGTAGAGGAGAGGCCTTCCACTGACGAGAAACACTCACGTACCGATCGATCGAAGGTCTCGTAAGCTCCTTTCTTCGTGAGTGGATTACACTTTTTGACGGATATTCCACTGACTCTGGGTCTGGCTTTGCTACGTTTAGTTTCGTGTGATCGTTCCACTTCAAATCGCTCCGTAAGCATACTGTTAGATGTTTAAGGAACGTGGATTTCCAGTGATTGTTAAGCAATTCTACAACCATAAAATGCGGGCAATTCCATTTATTCGCAGTACATTACCTTTGTCTATGTTGAACGTGAAGCCGTTATTTATTCACGTGCAACGTTAACAATCACTTCAGGGTGACTTTGGTCTATTTCTCTGCCGAGAGGATACACGAACAGGTAACGGAGTTCTGTTTTCGGAACTTTAAATGCACATGTGCACCCGGAGATACATAGTTAGGGCTTCTTCGAAACGTATACAGTTCTTCTGGAGCAACTTGTTCTTTGGTGTTTACCATAAAGTCGAAAAGTTAATACACTGAAAGAAATGGAAAGTTTTATACCAGGAACACCTCGAACAAACACCACTCTGGTATTTCTGTACCTGTGGGTTATGTTAATTACACCCTAAGGGAAAAGAAAGAAACGACAAAGCATGAAGGAATTATCCGAATGGAACGAATGAGACGGAAAACGGTTGATGTAACGTATGTGTCCAGACAGATAAATGATTACAGTTTCATAAAGATTAGTTGATTAAGCGGAAAGAGCTTCACAGACTGAGCAAGTCAATATCACGTTAGTGCACCTATGGCCGTCACACAAGAGATTACTTGGCTTGACACCGATTGAGTTGTTAGATGTCCTCCTGAGAGATATCTTCATCTACATCTACACCCATACTCCGCAAGCCATCTGACGGTGTGTGGCGGAGGGTACCTTGAGCACCTCTATCGGTTCTCCCTTCTATTCCAGTCTCATATTGTTCGTGGAAAGAAAGATTGTCGGTATGCCTTTGTGTGGGCTCTAATCTCTCTGATTTTATCCTCATGGTCTCTTCGCGAGATATACGTAGGAGGGAGCAATAAACTGCTTAACTCCTCGGTGAAGGTATGTTCTCGAAACTTCTACAAAAGCCCGTACCGAGCTACTGAGCGTCTCTCCTGCAGAATCTTACACTGGAGTTTATATATCATCTCCGTAACCCTTTCGCGATTACTAAATGATCCTGTAACGAAGCGCGCTGCTCTCCGTTGGATCTTCTCCATCTCCTCTATCAACGCCACCTGATACGGATTTCACACTGGTGAGCAGTATTCAAGCAGTGGGCGAACAAGTGTACTGTAACCTACTCCTTTGTTTGGATTGCATCTCCTTAGGATTCTTCCAATGAATCTCAGTCTGGCGTCTGCTTTACGGACGATTAATTTTATATGGTCATCCCATTTTAGATCACTCCTAATGCCTACTCCCAGACAACTTATGGAATTAGCAGCTTCCAGGGGCATGGATATGTGTGATTTCCTTAGGTTAGTTAGGTTTAAGTAGTTCTAAGTTCTAGGGGACTGATGACCTCAGATGTTAAGTCCCATAGTGCTTAGAGCCATTTTGAACTGCTTCGAGTTGATGACCTACTATATTTTAGCTAAATGATAAAGGATCTTTCTTTCTATGTATTCGCAGCACATTACACTTGTCTGTATTGAGAGTCATTTGCTATTCCTTGCACCATGCGTCAATTCGTTGCAGATCCTACTGCATTTCAGTACAATTTTCCATTGTTACAACCTCTCGATATACTACAGCATCATCCACAAAAAGCCTCAGTGAACTTCCGATGTTATCCACAAGGTCATTTATATATATTGTGAATAGCAACGGTCCTACAACACTCCCCTGCGGCACACCTGAAATCACTCTTACTTCGGAAGACTTCACTCCATTGAGAATGACATGCTGCGTTATCTAAGACCTCTTCAATCCAATAACACAATTGGTCTGATAGTCCATATGCTCGCCGGCCGGAGTGGCCGAGCGGTTCTAGGCACTACAGCCTGGAACCGCGCTGCTGCTACGGTCGCAGGTTGGAATACTGCCTCGGGCATGGATGCGTGTGATGCCCTTAGGTTAGTTAGATTTAAGTAGTTCTAAGTTCTAGAGGGCTGATGACCTCAGAAAATAATAAGTCACATAGTGCTCAGAGCCATTGGAACCATCCATATGATCTTACTTTGTTCATTAAACGACTGCGGGAAACTCTATCAAACGCCTTGTAGAAGTCAAGAAACACGGCATCTACCTGGGAACCCGTGTCTATGGCCCTCTGAGTCTCTTGCTGAATTCTGTCGAATTAGCGCGTCAGATTGTCAAAATCCCGAGACGGTTGGGGGACTCTGGTCAAAATGCTCCAAACGTTGTCAGTTGGGGAGAGATTCAGCGAGCTTTCTGGCCGAGGTAGGGTCTGGCAAGCACGAAGACATGTGCGGGCGGACAACATCTTGTTGAAATGTAAACGCAGGATGACTTGCCATGAAGGGCAACAAAACGGGGCGTAGAATATAGTGAACGTGTGCCGCGGATCACAACTGAAGTGGTCGTGCTATGAAAAGAAGTGGCACCCCAGACCACCACCCCTGGCTGTCGGGCCGTATGACGGCTGACAGTTTGGCTGGGTTGGGTTGTTTTGGGGGAGGAGACCAGACAGCGAGGTCATCGGTCTCATCAGACTAGGAAAGGAAGTTGGCCGTGCCCTTTCGAAGGAAAGATCCCTGCGTTTACTTGGAGCGATTTAGGGAATTCACGGAAAACCTATATCAGGATGGCCGGACACGGGATTGAACCGTCGTCCTCCCGAGAGCTATGACAGTTTGCTATTCCAGCTCTATCCGTGTAGTCCTCAGACATGTCTTCGACTCGGAATCTCATTGACTGGAGTAGAATTGTCTTCGAGTTGAGTTCCACTACGAACTGAGCCCCGATGATCATCGAAGACGTGTCTGCAGACGCCTCAGACCGCGGTGGCATACCAGTCTGACTGTCACCCACCATACAGACCCACAAGCAGGAGTGATCGTCGGGGATGCCACTTCTTTTCATAATAGGACCCCTTTAGTTGTCATCCGCGGCACCCTTACAGCACGTCGGTCCATCGACAATATTCTACACCCAGTTTTGTTGCCCTTCTTGACAAGCCATCATGGCCTCACACTTCAGCAAGTTCATGCCCACTCGGCGAGAGTTTCTACTGTGTGTCTTCGTGGTTGCCGAACCCTACCTCGGCCAGCAAGTTCACCGGATCTCTCCCCAACTGAGAACGTTTCGAGCATTTTAGGCAGGATCCTCCAACCATCTCGGAATTTCGACAATCTGACGCGTTCATTCGACAGAATTTGGCACGATATCTCACAGGAAGACTTCCAAAAACTCAGTCAACGCCAAGGAAGCTCTTTCTGTTGAATAAGTCACCCAGTATTTCTAAAGTTATAATCATTTCTGTACACAAGCATCAGACCTTCCTTCGTCGTGTCTCTCTCTCTCTCTCTCTCTCTCTCTCTCTCTCTCTCTCTCTCTCTCTTTTTTTTTTTTTTTTTTTTTTTTTTTTTTTTTTTTTTTTAAGGAAGTGTAGTGGCAATCGTATACGAGCTTGTTTTAAGAACAAAAGAGAAGTCGTTCCTACAAATGAAGTGTTTTGTGGGCACATGATCGCTCGTGGGTGTGTCTAACGTTAGTGGAACTTCTCAGGATGTCCAGGAGATGGGCTCGTGCCTCTTACTGCCATGTTTTGAGAATGGTGAATCATTGTGGTTAGCAACATGGGAGAAGATAGCTGTAGTTGATTATAGTGCAATGGCTGTGGAACTATTGGTGGCGAGATACACTCAGGACAGCAATTAGGTAAGAAGAATAGGTACAGATCCTTCAAGAAGGACTGTACCACCAGAATATCTTAGGATTGACTAAGAGACTTACGACGGCAGCTGAAATCCGAGTTCAAATTAAAGGCAGAGTGTCACCATGTTACTCCAAGATGAGTTCAGATTTCAAGGCTCCGTCCATCGTGACACCATACCACGGCTGGCCCGTGTGGCCGAGCGGTTCTAGGCCCTTCAGTCTGGAACCGCGCGACCGCTACGGTCGCAGGTTCGAATCCTGCCTCGGGCAGGGATATGTGTGATGTCCTTAGGTTAGTTAGGTTTAAGTAGTTCTCAGTTCTAGGGCACTGATGAACTCCGATGTTAAGTCCCATAGTGCGCAGAGCCATTTGAACCATACCACGGACAACAGAGGCTTGCCCTGTGAAGAGCTAGAATGAATTGACACACTCAGTGGCACTCTGTGGTGTTCATTGATGAGACTCGCTTCTGTTTGTGGCAGTGGTACCGACACCAATGTGTCCGTAGATGCCTTGGTAAAAGGTTAGAGAAAGAAGGATTTTCTACACCCATATCTCATCAAACCCTAGAATCGTGGGTAGCTTTCGGAAATGACAACATGACTGATTTGGCAATTGTTGAGAGGAAGCTCAATTCTCGGCTGTATGTGGCAAGAACTTCAAATCCGTTTGACATACTCTTAACGCCTAGGGTACCGTCATATTCCTCCAAGATAATGCAAGAATTTACGCTGCAGTTCACATCACAAATACCTTAAAGACTTTACAAATCCTTGATCACACTGGTGATCTCCTGATTTGAATCAACAGAGCATGTCAGGGATGCAATGGGAAGAAGTATACTTTCTTACCAGGCTTCTGCCCGCTACCTTCATTAAGTTGCAATTGCGTGTTTTTCAGGTATTCCTCAAGATAATAATTCGCATGCTGATTCCATCTCGCAACGAACGCCTGAGTTTGAAACTTCCTGGGAGATTAAAACTGTGTGCCGTACTGAGACTCGAACTCGGGACCTTTGCCTTTCGCGGGCAAGTGAAGGCGGATCGTGTGTCGTGCTTGGGTAGCTCAGTTGGTAGAGCACTTGCCGGCGAAAGGAAAAGGTCCCGAGTTCGAGTCTCGGTCCGACACACAGTTTTAATCTACCAGGAAGTTTCATATCAGCGCACACTCCGCTGCAGAGTGAAAATCTCATTCTGGAATACATGAGTTTATTCGTGGCCTTGGGAGTCACACTTCGTACTGTTGCTGATGACGAATATCAATTTCGATTTGAATGGAAGTTTAATAATTTAATACCGATTATCTGATAAATATATCCACAATCTTTGATAAATATCGGACTTGTGGTTCACAGTATAGCACTCTCCATTTCTTCAGGTGCCGAGCGGTTCAAGACGCTTCAGTCTGGAACCGCGTGACCGCTACGGTCGCAGGTTCGAATCCTGCCTCGGGCATGGATGTGTGTGATGTCCTTAGTGAAGTTTAAGTAGTTCTAAGTTCTAGGGGACTGATGACCCCAGATGTTAAGTCCCATGGTGCTCAGAGCCATTTTCTCCATTTCTTCAGGGTACTCTGTGTTCGGGAGTTCCGACCTGTCCACAGTCACATAGTGCTACAAGTTCTAAGAATGACACTGGGGTGCCAAGTGTCTTGAGAAACTTCCTAATATCGTGTCCGGCATAGCGCAGCAACTCGACATGGCAGGAACTCAGCTAGTCGTTAGAAATACTGAGCCAAACTGCATCTACACCGCCCATAACTGCATAAGTGTTACCGGTGCAGAATTTTGACAACGAACTGACCCCTCTATCATGCCCAAAAATGTTCAATAGGATTCATATCGGACGATCTGCGCGGTCAAATCTTTCGCTCGAATTGTCCAGGACGTTCGTCAAGTCAATCGCGAACAGTTGTGGGCCGGCGACATGGCGCATTGTCATCAATTAAAATTCCACCGTTGTTTGGGAACATGAAAGGCTGCAAATAGTTTCCAAGTGCTCGAACATGCGCATTTCGAATCAAGGATCGATACAGCTCGGCCAGAAGACCCAGTCCATTCCCTGTAGACACAGCCCACACCAATATGGAGCCACCATCAGCCTGCACAGTGACTGATAAATAACTTGGGTCCACCGCTTCGTGGAGTCCCTGCACACTCGAACCAAACCATCAGCGGAGAGGCTGCAAATGACAGCTCCGCCAGTGCACTGTCCTTTCACATGTTGTGTTGGTGGTACTACAGCGACCTGTGCATGTTACGGGCACGGAGCGTGGCCAGTGATTGGGCGACTCGGTTGTAAATGGTTGAGCCCGGCATTGCTTCTCCGTCGTCCAGCCCACCTCGGGCAGCGCACACGGCGCCCCGCCACTCTGCCAGGGCAGGGTATCGCAGGCTGGGCTGGGGTCGCGCCCTCCACTTCTCGGAAGCGCGGCCGCCATGACGCCAACTGCAGTGCAAGTGCGAAGCCGTAAATCTCCGTCCCAGCGAAGAATCGGCGATACCAGTGCCCCCGTCAACTGACAACATCCGCCACGAAACATCGTGTGTGGCTTGTCATAAATTTGCACAACACAGACTTTTCACAGCTGTAATTTTTCCATTACTGCAGCATTAGCTGTATTTCAGAATAAAATTCAGTCGTCAGCTGTAAATAGGTTTTAATTTCACTTTAACGGTTTCGACAGATTGTCATCTTCAGAAGCCTACAAAATCTGGGATATAAATATTTAGACCTCTGCTATATACGAGGGCTATCCACGAAGTACATTATGTTTTGGAATTAAAAATAAATAAAGTATTGGAAATTTTTTTAATTATATACAGATGAAAGCCACACTTAAATACTACTTTTTTACGTAGTTGCCATTTAAATTAAGGCACTTATCGTAGCGATGGACGAGCTTGGAAATTCCTTCGTCGTAAAATTCGGCCACCTGCGCCTTCCTCCGAGCCATAATACCAGGTAGCGGTCATCCACTGCAGTAGTAGCTCTTGGGCGGCCTGAGCGAGGCCTGTTATCGACAGTTCCGGTCTCTCAGTATCTCCTCCATGTCTGAACAACATCGCTTTGGTTCACTCCGAGACGCCTGGGCACTTCCCTTGTTGAGAGACCTTCCTGGCACAAAGTAACAATACGGACGCGACCGGACCGCGGTACTTACCGTCTAGGCATGGTAGAACTACAGACAACACGAGCCGTGTACCTCCTTCCTGCTGGAATGGCTGCAATCGATCGGCTGTTGGCCCCCTCCGTCTAATAGCCGCTGCTCTTGAATGGTTGTTTACAATTTTTTGGCGGGGTTAGTGACATCCTTGAACAGTCAAGGGGACTGTGTCTGATGATACAATATCCACAGTCAACGTCTATCTTCAGGATTTCTGGGAACCCGGGTGATGCAAAACATTTTTTGACCTGTGTATTTAACAATTATTTGCAATCGGTTGGCTGTTATTTCTCCGTTGACGTTTACAGTGTATAGGTTCCTGAAAGACAGCCACGTTCAAAACTGTTATTTAAGTAAGAAAATCAACGCAAGACTGTCCACAGTTTGTTCGGAACTGAACATTTCGGTTAACATGCCAAAATTTCCGAGAAGGGAAGGTTCATTACAAGACTAACTGCATTTAGTTTGAGTTCTGTTCATCTTTGTAGCTGTATTGCACTGAAAAATATCGATACAACAGTGTAAATGTCAACACTATGCTGTGTTTGTCCCCTTCGAAAATAAACTTCTTCTATCCAGGGAAGATACTTTCTGTTGACAACAGTAATTCCCACTTTACTTTTCGCCCTCGAGCTTACTTTCAGCATTGTTCAGTTTTATCTCCGGTTTGTTTTTCCAGTAATTTTAGCTGTACGTCAACAGTCTTACACAGCAATGTGCATAGTGCACAATGATGAAGAGTTCATCGACATGCGCGTCAAGTATAGGTTCGCTAAAAACAATGGAAGAACGAAACAAAACGGCGTTCTGCTGATCTATTCCCGCATGGACGGCATAACATCACAATACTTCTGCAGACAGCGGTTGTTGCATAACTGTGCTTTGTGTTGTACCGTTTGGTGATAACAGGCTTTTTTCAACTGTTGTGAAGATATTACCACAGAAACAAAAGCAACTGCGTAAAAAAAAATACTCTGAAACGAGCCACCGGAGACCACGGTTCCCTTATTCTCGGAAAATATTTCTGAACAATACTTGAAACTTTAATGGATCCGGATAGGTCGTCCTTTTGAAAGAACGCAAATCGTTGTTTCCCTTTAACACCCAAACATGTTTCATCACGCTTTTTCTGAAATATTGTCTATGGATATCAGATTTATCCTGCGTACATCTAAATGTTTGCGGTACGTTTTTTAATTAATGTGTATATAAAAAAGAATGAAAACCGACTTTTTCACATTTTACGGACTATCTCGCTTGACTCTATAGAAGGAGCATTAGTATTTCAATTCTTAAGGTTTCGTGCCTCAATCGGTAAAAACAGAACCTTAATAGGATAGCTTTGTCGTCCGTTCGTTTTTTTGTTAGTCTGTCTGACTGACCGCAAAAAATATTTTTTTCTCAGGAACGAGTAGACATATCAATTTATGAATGTCAGACACTGAAGTCTATGATTTCTTAGTGTTGTAAAAAATTGAAGCTTCTAAGTAAATACTGTTAAAAGAAACGGCCATTTATGTTACATTTTTTGGTTCTTCTAAAATTTACTAATCAAAACCTATGTGGTACTTCCCGTTGCCCTAGACTCATGAAATTTAACAAGAATCAAGGTTTCGCAGTACAAACAACGAAAAAATCCGAAAACTGTAAATTTGTAATTATATCACACGAAAGAAATTGTCATTTGTTATCATACTGTCTGTCTGTCAGTACGTCTAAGAACAGGGAGACGTATTAAGTTGACTTTTATGTCACATACTAAGGTCTATGGTCCTTTGGCGGTCTAATACACGTTAGCTACTAACTGAATACAACCAAAAGGTACGGCTATTTATGTCACATATTTTGACACTCAAACTCATTCGTGAAAACTTATAGGGTACTTATCGTTGATCTACAATGATGAAATTTGGCAAGAGGTGAGGTTTACAGTAAAGATAAAGGAAAGAATCCGAAAATTGTTGATTTGTAATCATGTCACACGAAAAAAATATTTTTTTTCGTCATTAATTGCTATCCGACGTCCAACGTAAAATTAAAACAATCAGCTTCTGCAGAAAAAGCTGCGAACGTTTGTTTCACGACACCTTCAAACGCCATATCTACGTGTAGTAATCGTTCCAGGATATCTGATGATGGATAAATTCTGAAACACGTCATGTGGGCAATAAAGTCATTCGTTGCCTGATGTCTGACTTTTTCGACTACGACCCAGTCGGCCCGAATGGAGAACTACTAATTGTTATAATAATGGTCGCCTGGTTCGTTCATGACTTTACATCACACTTATAGTATTGAAATTAAAAAATTCTCGAAAATCTTTATCTCCCTGGGAACGATGTCATGCCAGTATCGATGTCGATAACTGGCGAACATGATCGAGATTCTCGATTCCCGGAGTGGATGAACTGTCTGTATACATAACTCAATTTCTGTCGGACCCACAGAGCTCACCTGGCCGTTTTTCTTACGTGTCATGTATTTTTGTTTTCTGACATGTTACACTTTACGGAACGAACACTATGTCGAATACAGTGCACTCGAATCGTTATCCGTCTCTAAAAAATGGTTCAAATGGCTCTGAGCACTATGGGACTTAACATCTGATATCATCAGTCCCCTAGACTTAGAACTACTTAAACCTAACTAACTTAAGGACATCACACACATCCATGTCCGAGGCAAGATTCGAACCTGCGACCGTAGCAGCAGCGCGGTTCCGGACTGAAGCGCCTAGAACCGCTGGGACACACATCCGTCTCTAATGGCCTCGTTGCCGATGGGACTTGAAACTCTAACCTTTCTTCCTTTCCATCGAATCTTTATACCGTACAAGAAAGCTTAATTTTTATGAAATTTTAGTGACATTCAGGTGCGCGCCAGGGAAAGCTAACAAATAACTGTCGCCGCAATGTTTAAGTTTTTTTCCGACACTGTGCAGTGCATGGACAGTGTGCGCTAGGAATCGCCAGACAGCATACCGTGTAGCCCGTACTGCCTTAATGCTGTGGTCATTCGGCCGCGCAGACAGTTCGACGCGGCCAGGCACCGCAGGCTAGATGCTGAGGGCGCCCCTCACAGAGGCGATCGGCCGCCGCCCTCCGATCAGCGCCGCTTTTGCATTTCAAAGGTTGCCCCTCGGCAAGAAAATTGGATTCGTAACGGTGGCTTATTGCTAAGTCAAAAATAAAACTCCTCAATGTTTTCGTTAGGAGCATTATCATAATGAAATGGAAATTGTGTAGCCTACGCCAACCAGACGATATTCTTTTAGAATAATTTACTTGATACGGCCGCTTCCTGTTTATCTGCCACTAGGGACGAGGTCATATATAGCAGGTTCATGTTTGTATTTGATTCGCATCTTATGGGTCCTCATCCTACATCGGCTCCTTTCCCGCCTCCCCCCCCCCCTCTTCGCTTTTCCTCTCCTTCACCCCTTTTTTATTTTCCCATCATCTGTCCAGTTTCCACCCACCTGCTTTCGGCTGTGGTCTGTCACAATTGCCAACTTTTTAGTGCCGTGTTCCAGTGAATGTTCAGTGTTGTTCCTCTTTCTCGTGTTGCAAACAGAAACCATGCTGTCGCTGGGTGTGAATTTTATGTCTTTTGCGAACAGAAACCAGACTGTCACCGTGTTTTTTAATTGTCTGTCCATTGTTTTACCTGTCTGCTTCGTATGTATTTTATTAGCATCATCATCCCTTTGCTCTATGTTTTAAGTTCCACGATTTTTTCGCCATGTTACTCTTTAAGTCACCGATTTTATCGCCCGTTTTTATTATTTATTCTCTTCCTCTTTTTAACAAAGTCTGTAGGCTGAAGAGCGGCCTACTACACTGCTGCCAGCCCACCCCCTTCTGGGGGAATCGAAATTCAATAAAGGAAAAAAAAGTATTTGATTAAACGTAACTCACGGGAACCTTTATAGAGCCCGTATTCTTTAGAAGGAGTTCACAAATTCCTGTATCTCAAAATCAGTATTCTTCTTCTTCTCCTTCTCCTTCTTCTTCTTCTTCTTGTCCTCCTCCTTCTCCTTCCCCTTCTTAGCTCCTTCCTGTTAGAGCGGGCTCCGCTTTTTGGGTCAACGGATGCCATTTTTTACGGTCTAATGTTTCCTGTGGAATTAGCGTTCTTCATCTTAGATATGCGTTTACAGTGCCTAGCCACAGTAATTAGAGTTTGGCACTTTGTCTCTGGCTTTCGACAGTGAGAAGACTGAAGTAGGTGTGCCCGTATGATGTGTCCAGACGACTGTAGTCTCCATTCTTGCATCTTCTCAGTCACTGAAGCCACTCCAGCTGGTTGTCGGATCGTTGTATTGTTGATCCGGTCGAGCGGGGAAATGCCTAATGATCTCCCCAGTGTCCGCGGAGCCCATCACTTCTATGTGCGGGCCGATACTCGGTACCATGTAATGCACTTGCCCTCACTATTGTGCGGTACATCTTTCGTTTTAAGTCATAGGCATCTTCCTATCACAAAGAACACCAGTGACGTCTCTGAATCTCGTCCGTGTCGCCATTTTAATGTACTGACTTTCCTCGTGCCCCTCCAATTCGTGAAAAGGAACGTAAGTAAAATTCGTTATGTATATTAAACGACAGGGATGAGCAGAAAGAAAGCTGATGTTCTTAGTTGATTGCCAGCCGCTGTGGCCGAGCGGTTCTAGACGCTTCAGTGCGGAACTGCGCTGCTGCTAGGGTCGCAGATTCGAATCGTGCCTCGGGCATGCATGTGTCTCATGTCCCTAGGTTAGTTAGGTTTAAGTAGTTCTAAGTCTAGGGGAATGGTGACATCAGATGTTAAGTCCCATAATGCTTAGAACCATTTGAACCATTTTTTTTAGTTGATTGTAACTTTCGTCTTGTGAATACACAAAGTGAATGTTATTCCCGGCGGCCTTATTTCCATTTTTGTAATAATTCATATTTTCAAGTTTTAAGAGGTCCACAAACTGCGTTTTCTTTCGCTGATATTTATTTATTGAAATTCGGTTTTTGATCATTGAGACGTCGTCATGTGGACTAATAAGACAAGGCCTGTCTTGTAATAAAAATTATCATTAGACTAAAACATATTTTGTGTACTTTTTGCGCTAGAACATAGACATTGTTTTTACCCATTAACATACTCTCCCTTTTCTTTGTCTCCGACCCAGAACCTAATCTCCCAAAACTCCGAAGTCATAAATGTTTACATGCAATGCAATCGATTCGTCTTTCTACGCTTATGAAGTTCGAGTTCTAGAAAAATCATGTACGGTAAATTTCCCATCTCGTCCGGGGCCTCAAACCCTGATCCTTAACACGTGGAGCTCTGGGTGTAGCTTCAATGGTCGGCCTGATTTACAGTATTAGTTTCATCTTAGTACCTCTAGTTGCCCGGGAAAGGTTATAAGGTCTAATTTGAGTCCCAATCCAGCACACAGTTACATTGGACAGAATACAGGACGAAGAAATCTACTTTATAAATGTCCACACGATTAATGGTGCTCAAGACTGTAGTGCTAGTGGCAGTGCAAAAACAACACTACTCAGGGAGAACCTAACAGTTCTGGTGACTATTAACCTTCGTCAGAAAAGAAATCTAACACTGTTAATATTTTGGCAAAACTTTTAGAAGAACGTTTTGATCGTATTTATGATGAATATTAAATTAACAACAGCTTCACTTGCAATGTTCACCTAGATTTACCTAGGTTTCAGTTGGGATACCCTCTCCTTCTTCAGAATAAAAGTAACTACGATTTGTCCATAATGGACAACGCCAAAAACTAAAAACTATAATATAATAATACATACTGCGGTCGAGAAGTGGGCCGAGGCTATTTCCCAGATAAGTTATTGCAATATGACGATGTATTATTATATTATAGTTTTTGACGTTCTCCAATGTGGACAAATCGTAGTTCCTTTTATTCTCAAGAAGGTTGGTTACCCCAACTGAAACCTAAGTAGCTCTAGGTAAACATTGCAACTGAGGCTGTTGTTAATTAAAAATTAATATTTATACAGTTGCTGACAGGGCCGCGAAATGTTGAAAACATTTATGATGAATATATCGTACGCCACAACGTAAAGTTGCGATCTACAGCTCGTTATTGAAGAGACATCCATCTTTAAAAAGGACACCGAACATCAAAATACTATTTGATAATGTGAAGAAAAATACGTAATGAACATCCATTTCGAGGAAACAAGGCAATCAGAGAAGTCAAGATAAAACGACCATAGTATCCAAATTTGACACAGCAAGGAATATAGAAAAATGTGTCCACTATTGGCACCTGAAATGTTGAGCAAAGCAAAAGGCAGGCAACCTGGGCACACAAAGGTTAAATGCTCTGCAGTTTTCATAGCATGTCTCAATTAAGAATGCAGAATGTGCCGTAGACACGTCGCTTCTTTCATGACAACCAGAATGTCTGGGGCCCGTTTCCTCGAAGAAGTAAACCAGAAAACTGCGTCACCAGCTACAGCTACAGTGCATTTGGAACACTGATGAAAGTGTATGTAATTATGAACTGTCTAAAAAAGGGGTCCATCCCACACACAATACTGTTCACAATTACGTAATGTTGAACTTCCAATAAGTGGGCATCTAACAAAGAAACTGTATATTTGCTTTCAGTAAAAAAAAATTGCTTTCGGCCCGAAAATTAGAAAGGCCATTGAAGAAAATTTTCAAGAAAATGGTTCAAGTGGCTCTGAGCACTATGGGACTTAACATCTGAGTTCATCAGTCGCCTAGAACTTAGAATTAATTAAACCTAACTAACCCAAGGACATCACACACATCCATGTCCGAGGCAGGATTCCGAACCTGCGACCGGAGCGGTCGCTTGGTTCCAGACTGTAGCGCCTAGAAACGCACAGCCACTCCGGCCGGCAGAAAATTTTCAACCAAACATAAGGATAGTAGAAGTGGGGAAAATGTCAGAACACCATTTCAAATCCTTTTTCGTTAATGTTATTAGTGGCATCGTCGCAAATAACCTGAAGTGTATACTACTTTCTGAGTTTTGGAGTGCTCACAAGGACGTAACAACAGTAAACGTTTCATTTGCGGATAAAGACAGTGAATGGGTGATCATTCTGCCAAAAACAACAGCATCCGTATAGCCGTTGGATGTATATTTCTTCCATCAATAAAAAATATATGCACGAAGGATAAGACTCAATAAGGATTCTCTGTAGTGACTTCGACACTAAATTTTCGTAATGAAACGGGTTCTATTATTCAAAAAAAGATGCCTGCGCCAGTGCATCTGTCTATGTTTCAGTATACCCGACAAGCGGCTGAGTACAACATTCCCGCATATGTTTCTGAATTCAAGAATGTGTTTCAAGTGGCATTTGATTTTGTGGCTCAATAATGTGACTCTCTAGGATTGTCTAGTATTGCTTTTGCCAAATGTGCCTATTGTGATTCGCCATACCGTGTCAAGATTTTGTTGTGAAATCTCACGTACATTTTCGAAGTCCAATAGTGTGCAAAGTAACACAATCGAATGCTTTCGCTAACCTAATCACGGTGGTACGTAAAGCTTCGGAAAACCGAATTCCTGTTCCAGCCGAGAGACTTCCTTTGTCAGCGAAAGTTTAATTCAGAAATATTGTGGATGCTACGGTGACAGATCAACGACAGGAGCGAGGAGGAAGGACAGTCGTGGAACATAGTGGGAGGTGTATGTGAAGGCTTCGAGACAGCTGTTTACGTAAGGCCTGCATATTAAATACGTTTTAAAACTTGCAGAACGCATAATAGTTAATAACAGATCGCACTTCAAATGGTTCAAATGGCTCTGAGCACTATGGGACTTAACATCTATGGTCATCAGTCCCCTAGAACTTAGAACTACTTAAACCTAACTAACCTAAGGACAGCACACAACACCCAGCCATCACGAGGCAGAGAAAATCCCTGACCCCGCCGGGAATCGAACTCAGGAACCCGGGCGTGGGAAGCGAGAACGCTACCGCACGACCACGAGATGCGGGCCAGATCGCACTATCTGACAACAAATACAGTTCTTTTAGGTTATTGAAGTGTAAATTGGTACAGAACAGTACAAAAACTCTGATTTGCAGTGAAGCGATACTGCTTCATAATGTTCCGGTTATACAATGGCTAACCTAAGGTAAAAATTAATCAGTAAGTAGATACGGCGTTATCGCCTGACACACATTGCACGGACTGGTACAAAAGTTTTTCCGTGGAAATAGATACTCAAACGTAAGTGCAAGTTACAGTCGCTTAAGAAGTCTATGATGAATCTGTTGGTTTTTATTTCGGGTTTCTCGAGCCATGAAACCAAATCTTCTGGTGCTTAAAATATTATTTCGTTATTATTTTTACTTGATAAATTCCAATGATCATATTAATTAAATACATTTCATTCCGATCACGAAACAAACCCGATTAAAATAATTAACAATGAAATATTACTTACTGCCATTGTCAGCAATGCTGCACGTTTGAGGAACAAATAACCTACGTAGTAATAACAGATTTTGCATATTACTCAGTACTGTTATTAGTATTTCAGGACTGGGTAAACGCACATTTCATGGACTTCACATTCGTTTCGTTTAGTCCTGAGTACACAATAGTTAAGAAGTAATTGCACCATGACGTCCGTCAGTGGTAATTCTGCACATTTTCCCGGTTTTTATCGTCACAAGTCTATCTTGAAATGCACCCAGGTAAACAGTATATTGTGTAAGTAGGCTGTCTAGGTTTTCATGTTGGTAACGCCACGTAGTGCTCTGTATGAACATCACTGACTCTGCTGTGTGCAGTTATGAACATCACCGACTCTGCTGTGTGCAGTCTGTGGCTGGTTGGCATTGTTGGAATATTCGCTTGTGTAGTGTTGGGCAGATGGATGTGAACAGCGCGTAGCGTTCGGCAGTTGGAGGTTAGCTGCCAGCAGTGCTGAATGTGGAGAGAGAAATGCCAGAGAAGTTACTATAAGCGAACGATCTGGCCATTGCCCACCAGAAACAGGAAATTTGTATATATATGCAACTTTTGACCACTATTAAGGTAAATACATCGTATGTTCTCTATCAAAATCTTTCATTTGCTAACTATGCCTATCAGTAGTTAGTGCCTTCAGTAGTTAGAATGTTTTATTTAGCTGGCAGTATTGGCATTCGCTGTATCGCGGTAGTTCGAGTAACGAAGATTTTTGTGAGGTAAGTGATTCATGGAAGGTATAGGTTATTGTTAGACAGGGCCATTCTTTTGTAGGGATTATTGAAAGTCAGATTGAGTTGCTCCAAAAAAATATTGTGTGTCAGTTTAGTGATGATCAGAATAAGTAAAGAGAAAACTGTTTGAGTACGTTGAGTTTTGCTCAGCTGCTTGAAAATCAAATAACGTAAGAGTTTTTACAGTACTGTCACTGTCATTCATAATTTTTCAAAGTGGACGTTTCAGTTGGTACACATGTGTGATGATTATAAAAATGATGTAATTCACGAAATTATTCTAAAGGTCTTAAAAATAAAAGACAAGATAGACTGAATGGCCAAAAGTCATGGGAAAGCACTGTCACACGAATCAGTCCTCGGCGCTTGAAGCCTTTTGCGGTGTATTCGTCTGGGTACAGTCCTGACAGAAATACATCCCTGACGCCTCATATTCAGACAGGCGGTATCTGATCCACTGCAGACCGCAGATGGTGCAGTGTGGCCCTGTGGAGGCAGCGTGACGTCCGTACACCAGAAATAATTTGTGATCGTCCTACGCGGCGGTTTACGCGTGTGGAAATATTGTCTGTGCGTTGACGAAGATCCAAACCAGACACTGTTAACCTCGGAAACCAGAAGTCTTACGTAACTTGCGATATGCTATGAGCCTTGCGTCTCGCACCGCATTGTATTCCATGATGATATTTAGTTAACCCGCGACGTACTACCATGTTCGCCACTCACCTGTCTCTAGTATACTACTCCGATATCGTTCCTACACTCGCGGCCTACGCAACATTCGACCATCAAAAGCGGCAAATTTTTAAAGGGAACGCCCTTCCCGTGACTTTGAGCCACTTACCAATATGCAATACTCAGTCGTAGGACTTTTTTTAAAAAACAGTGCGTAATACTCACTTAAATTTTCAAGAAGGCGGCTACTTTAACTTCGCCGACAGGACGTGAATCCGAGCCTGACGGTGGAGTGCTGTCCCCGGCAGTCGACCCACGACAAACGAAGCTATCTCTGAACTTACTGCTCGCCGCTAGCCTATGCCTCACAGCCAAACTGATGGGGCAGGCGCGCTATTGCATCACACCACACTCGCGGGCTATCCTACTGCAGCAGAGGCTCCGTCAGCGCGCCAACTATGGAAGCTATGACCGAGGCGACCGTGGCTGCTCGGTCAGGAGTTATCTGTTACAAGCTGTACTGTGTGAGTCTTATGTGTGACAGTACGGTTCGTGGCTGCGGACAGCGAAAATCTCTAGAGGTTTGTGCTCCGCCACGCGCTCTGTCTCATTGCACAGTTATTCTGCTCTGTCTCTGTCTCTCTCTCTCTCTCTCTCTCTCTCTCTCTCTCTCTCTCTGCTCTCTGTCTCACTCTCTCTCTCTCTCGAGTGTGTGTATGTACCAACTAGAGGAGCGTGGAGCATTTATTGTTACTGCATTCTGTATGAGAGAATGTGATCAAGCTAGTCCATCTGTACATATTCACCCTTCAATGCGACACATTTTTACATATAATGGATGACTTTGAAGAAACTTATGTCTTAGAACTCTGCATTTTGATTGTCCAGAAAACATTCTATGTCGAAAATATTCTCGTCGTCATATCTGAAATTCTTGCTACGCATGATTAGCTTTTCAGAGCATTCACACAAGGTTGGCGCCGATGGCGACACCTACAACGTACTGACATGAGGAAAGTTTCCAACCGATTTCTCATACACAAACAGCAGTTGACCGACGTTGTCTGGTGAAACGTTCTTGTGATGCCTCGTGTAAGGAGGAGAAATGCGTACCATCACGTTTCCGACTTTGATAAAGGTCGGATTGTAGCCTATCGCAAAGGCGGTTTATCGTATGGCGACATTGCTGTTCACGTAGGTCGAGATCCAATGACTGTTAGCAGAATATGGAATCGGTGGGTTTAGGAGGGTATACGGAACGCCGTGCTGGATCCCAACGGCCTCGTATCACTAGCAGTCTTGATGACAGGCATCTTATCCGCATGGCTGTAACGGATCGTGCAGACGCGTCTCGATCCCTGAGTCAAGACATGGGGACGTTTGCAAGACAACAACCATCTGCACGAACAGTTCGACCACTTTTGCAGCAGCAAGGACTATCAGCTCGGAGACCGTGGCTGCGGTTACCCTTGACGCTGCATCACAACAGGAGCGCCTGCGATGGTGTACTCAACGACGAACCTGGGTGCACGAATGGCAAAACGTCATTTTTTCGGATGAATCCAGGTTCTGTTTACAGCATCGAGATGGTCGCATCCGTGTTTGGCGACATCGCGGCAACGTACATTGGAAGCGTGTATTCGCCATTGCCATACTGGCGTATCACCCGGCATGATGGTATGGGGTGCCATTGGTTACACGTCTAGGTCAGCTCTTGTTCGTATTGACGGCACTTTGAACAGTGGACGTTAGATTTTAGATATGTTACGACCCGTGGCTCTACCCTTCATTCGATCCCTGCGAATCCCTACATTTCTGCAGGATAATGCACGAACGCATGTTGCAGGTCCTGTACGGGCCTTTCTGGATACAGAAAATGTTCGACTGCTGCCCTGACCAGCACATTCTCCAGATGTCTCACCAACTGAAAACGTCTGCTCAGTGGTGGCCGAACAACTGGCTCGTCACAATACGCGAGTCACTACTCTTGATGAACTGTGGTATCGTGTTGAAGCTGCATGGGCAGCTGTACCTGTACACGCAGTCCAAGCTCTGTTAGACTCAATGCCCAGGCGTATCAAGGATGTTATTACTGTGATTGTTCTGGGTACTAATTTCTCAGAATGTATGCACCCAAATTGTGTGATAATGTAATCACATGTCAATTGTAGTATAATATATTTGTCCAATGAATACCCGTTTATCATCTGCATTTCTTCTTGGCGGAGCAATTTTTATGACCAGTAGTGTATCATACCATACGACATAAGTGAATGAAAAATAAGCAAAATAGTCTAATTTTCGTGTCGAACGATCACTCACTTCAGATACCATTCGAACAGTAAAAATGGCAGCATTAAGTCTGTGAACAAGATCCTGAACGTGGGCTTTCTACGACAGTTTACTATCTATCTGAACACCTATAAATTTGAACTGTTCAGTTTCACTAATCATATGCCCGTTGTGTGAAATCAAAACGTTAGGTTTTGTTGAATTGTTTGTTGGAAACTGTTAAAACTGAGTCTTACTGTGATTTAGCGTTTGTTTATTTTCTACAAGACATGAACTTATGTCATGAACTGCACTATTTGAAACCGAGCCAATGTCGCACACAACGTCCTTTACTACCAAGCTAGTGTCATCAGCAAACGGAATTATTTTAGAGTTACACATAATACTAGAGGGCATATCATTTATATAAATAAGGAACAGGAGCGGCCCCAACACTGATCCCTGGGGCACCCCCCACTTGACTGTACCCCACTCAGACCCCTCATTGCAACCATTCTCAACACTGTGAATAACGACCTTTTGCTGTCTCTTGCTAAAATAATAGGTGAACCAATTCTGAGCTACTCCCCGTATCCGTCATCCAGCCTTGAGCCCGGATCTTGCACCTTCCGACTTCCATCTGTTTGGCCCAATGAAGCACCTCGGCAAGCAGTGTGTGTATGTCGGGGAGGCTACTGATGCTGCGACGTCTGAGGCGTAGCGCCTTCGCATCGCTCCGGTCACTTGCTGGGATCAGCAGTTGACGGACAGTGCTAGCAGTCGTAGTCAAAACAATGTTGTAAAGTTGTGTTTGATTAATATTTCATGTATTTGCATCATTATAATTGTTTTATATGTGTAGTAATTAGCAGTGTGAGTGTCGTGTGAGTGAAGAAGTAAATGACAATTGTTTTGTTTATTCACGAAGTACCAGTTAAACTATACAGGGGGATTTACTGTAATTAAATGTGCAGTCAGTTTATGGTACTAATAAATTGTGAGTAGAACACAAATGAATCGGTAATTTCAGAAGGAGTAATTTTATATTTGATACTTTTCTAAATTTATTTATTTAGCAATTGCCATAGAAAGAAATGTTTTACTATAATTGGTCATTGAAGTAAAGATCGGGTTAGCGCGGGATAATACTGCAACCTGATTTGCTGTTTGTGATATCAGCCAATCAGAAAAATGCAGGCACGTGCCAATCTATGCTGGGAACAAAGCCTTTGGTGTGATCTAGGGGGGTCGGGGCTGATGTTTCGAACTAGTAACATCTCATTGAAAGCAGCTCCGACGAAAGTACTGTAAAATCGCGGAAAATGCTAATTACGAGTTTGCGAAGTAGTACAAAGTGTATTTAAGTGAACGGTATAGGGGACGTCGTGTGGAATTTCGGACGGAATATCAAAATTATTGCTTTGGACTGCTAGTTAAAACCGCGTGGCGTGTTGTGCGATCTAAGACTGGAACAGGTATTACGTGTAGAGCAGAGTGCACAACATTTGAGCGAGCATTTTCATAACTAAACGATCCGGTGAACTCTATTAACTTCGGTAACGGGTGTAAATACCATAAACTGGCTACATGTGGGATTGTGGTGTGCGTGTGAACTTTACATTGTGTAGCCACTTAGTACGGACTTGGCAGTATTAACTGTGATCTTTATCGTAAAAATTCACCCGAAAATTTACATTGCCAAGTGAAAACTTTTATTTCAGTAGCTGGCCACATCCCGCTTACCGGACAGTTCTATGTACGTCGCGACCTGCAACAGACAGTAGTGGTCTAGTATTTTCTACTACAGCTTGTAGCTAGACAAATGAACATTGCTGGACACTGGCAGGGCGGTAAAAAGAAACGTGTCGCACCACACGTCGACCAATACCGTACGGGCATGCAGGCCCTCCCGGGCGGAAGGCCGTCGCGTGAACAGAAATTATGATGAAAAACAGAGTTTTGTTGCGCAAGGAGTGGGGAATAATACGGTGGATTGGAATCCTGAATAAAACCAATGTGCTTCAAAAAAAATATTCCATTACTTATTGAACTCCTATGTTTTTTACGTGAACTGCACGAGTGGCAATGCTGTCGAAGTGCATGTGTGTTTGTAAAGGATATGAGGCAGCGAAACAAATTATGCTCTTCTGATTTCCTCGTGAAAAAAGGTGAGCCATATACCGTCACCATTTGCAGAGATTTTCTGGTAACATCCTGCCTTCTCCGTGTACTAACAACGTGGAAAACGTGGTAAACAGAAATCTCATCAGTGAACGGAAGTTAAGTACTATCTTTAAGTACTTTTTTTGCTACGTTAATCAGTGTTGCTTGATCCGTTTGACTGGTCTGGCGGAATTATTGCTTATTCGTGGCTCATTAGGGCTGGCGGATCATAAAAGGCCGAGGTCGTAAATGTCACCGCCGCGGCCATGTATCAGGCGCGTTATAAAACCTCTTCCTGCGGGCCGATCTTCAGATACCGCGGGGCCGATAAGTCCAGATGCTGCGCTGAGTTGAGCTGAACTAGAAAATACTCCGATCTTCAGTGTGAATGCTAACGCTCTTAGAGTTCGACTCTTTTATGACCTTGAAAGTACCTACATATATCCATCAACATACACGGGATGCTCCAAATAAGCTGTTTTTTATCTCTGTAACCTACGAAACGCAGAAAAGAATATTCATTTAGATAGATAAACGTAAGAAAAGTTGCTTTTTCTGCCGAGCTACGAACATAATCTATTTCTTTTCTTGAGGCTTACAGTAATGAGTTTTAATTTCTTAAACAGAACATTATTATGTTAATTGATTTTTTCGTGGCTTAATTTTTATCGTACAGCTGATGTGTCTACAGAAATTAAATCAAATTTGTATAAATTTTATTGAAGGCGCTATAAACGTTCAAAGTTGCTGTACGTAACTGGCTGTGTTCGGATGTATGTCCTGGTGGCGGAATATTGATTTAAGTAAGATGTTCAAACGAGTGCATGCTTTCATAAACGTACAGGAAGGTACTGATACTGTCTTCATCGACTGCATCCTATGTGTCACGCGCCGGTCTCGTCTCGCAGAGGAAACATTTGTATTGGCCGCCGCGAACCGCTGCTGTAGAGGGTTCATCAGACGGCGCGAACTGGTGGGAAGAGGGAGCCGAATAATTCACACCTCTACACCGGCTGCAGTTCTGATTGGCCCGCACGTCATTTTAGGCAGCCGCACTGTCTTCAAATGGTCATCAGACTACTCTCAGATCACATCACACGACAGCGCTCTGAGATCTCACGAACGTACCACGACGCCGGTGAGAACCTTACGAGCCTGGTTCGACGCTAATGGTACTAGGACTTCTAGTGACTAGTATAAAACCAGTAATAGAAGAAAAGACAGAGAGACTGCACACAGACTACAAGTTGCATGCCTTACATCAAATATATTGTATGTAAATATATTTAGGTTTTAATATTTCTGTAGAGCAGGATGTGTTCCAGATTGTTCGTCCACCTCACTGACAGACACACCATACAGGTCTATGCGCATTCTAAACATCATGCGAAACAAGTTTCCAGGAAACCAGTTGTTCAGTTTGCAAGTAGGCTGTTTAGGTTTTTATGTTGGTAACGCCACATAGCGCTGTGTATGAAAATCACTGACTGTGCTGTGTGCACTCTGTGGCTGGTTTGCATTGCTGGAATTTGCTATTGTAGTGTTGGGCAGTTGGCTGTTAACAACGCATAGCGTTGCGCAGTTGGAGGTGAGCCGCCACCAGTGGTGGATGTGGGGAGAGATATGGCGGAGTTTTGAGAGCGGATGATCTGGACGTGTGTCCATCAGAGAGAGTAAATTTGTAAGACTGGATGTCATGAACTGATAAATATATTATGACTTTTGAACACTATTAAGGTAAATACATTGTTTGTTCTCTATCAAAATCTTTCATTTGCTACGTATGCCCATCAGTAGTTTGTCGCTTCAGTAGTTAGAACCTTTTTATTTAGCTGGCAGTATTAGCGCTCGCTGTATTGCAGTAGTTCGAGTAACCAAGATTTTTGTGAGGTAAGTGATTTGTGAAACGTATAGGTTATTGTTAGTCAGGGCTATTCTTTTGTGGGGATTATTGAAAGTCAGATTGCGTTGCGCTAAAAACATTGTGTTTCAGTTTAGTGTTGATCAGAATAAGAAAAGAGCGAAATGTCTGAGTACGTTCAGTTCTGGTCAGCTATTTAAAAATCAAATAACATAAGAGGTTAATCACCACAGTCATTCATAAATTTTTCTAAGGGGACGTTTCAAGTTGTTGTACCTCATGGTCGCACTGTGATGGGGATCCACCGTTACCCAGTGTGAAGAAGGTTTAAATGTAATCAGATCACTCACTCGTGTCTGGTGGGGAGCGCACCAGAGTGTTTTACTCACCATGTACCGAGCGATAATTCGATCTCGATTAGACTATAGCTGTCAATTCTACCGCACTGCGTCAAAGATTCATCTCTCTAAATTAGATATTCTTCAACATAGAGCCATTCGTACCTGTCTTGGAACCATGTGATCGACGCCCACCAACGCCCTTTTAATAGAAGCAGGAGGATGACCTTGAGCATTAGGCGCCAAATGTTATCGGGCAAATTCTACATTCAAGGCACGGCCATTATGGACAGTTCCGTCTATCAAAGTAGAGACTGCATTTATCGACTGTGGATTGCAGCCCACAGAAGGAATAAAGTGCCAGCCGTTTGTACCAGGTCTGACACTTGGTCACCTGTCATGCGTTCTATACGGCGTTCAGCGCATCTACCTGTTTTTGAATATGATCTTCAAACGCTCTGCTCCCAGATCCCAGTCCATTATTTAAGTACGACCTGGCTGGACAGTACTAAAGTCAACGTTGGCTTCAATCTTCTCGTTCAAGCACAATGGCCGGCTTTTCTCTGTGTATATACAGATGGCTCCAAAATACAAGAAGAGTGTACAGGATGCGCTTCTTTCTGCCCTCGAATCCAGATCCGCAAAACCTTCAAACTGCCTACGGGCACTTCTGTTTTTACGACGGAGACAGTGGCAGTTTTGGAAGCACTTAAGTTTGTCTCTAGCACTTCCTTCCCCAAGATATTGATAGTATCTGACTCGCAAAGCGTTCTTAAAAACATTCAGTACAGTCGATGGAACAAAACAACCAACAGTTATATCTTGGATGTGATATCTCAATATATTCGCAACACACGCACGGGCCGGACGATCCATTTGTTGTGGGTACTTTCCCACTCTGGTATCCTGTATAATGATGAAGCTGATGCATTAGCCAAACAAGCGGCAACCTTAGGCGCCGTCCTGAATCTGCACCTTTCTTATACAGACTACTTACGTGAAGTCAAGGATCACGCAAGACAACAATGGCAGGAAATGTGGAACGTTTCTCAACAGACAAAAGGCGGTTTTGACGCATTGCTACAACCTCAGCTTCCTCCACAGCCGTGGTTCATGAGGACACATCTGGACCGATCCACGATTTATACCATAATAAGACTCCACTTCAATTATGCCTCTTTCCCACAACATCTACATCGGATCAACGTTTACAGTTCACCAGCATGTGAGTGTGATCCTGAGTCGGAAGCTGATGTCAACCACATCTTATTTATGTGCCCCAAATTTGACCGTGAACGGTTGGTCTTTCTGAAGAATTGCTCAGTATAGGCTACCATCTTCCTCTATCAACTTCTTCTCTTCTGTGTACTAAAGACGTTCGTCTATATAAAGTGATAGTTAACTTCATCAAGAGTACTGGTTACAATCTGTAGGTTTTAATGGTGTACATAAATTATAAATATGTCTTGCTGATGAAGATATTTCAGAATTGGTGTGAATTGTAAGCCAAGACACTTTTAATTATTTTCCAATTCAATTTTTAAAACATTATGTACAAAACTATAACAGTTAAGCTTTTTATTCTTGTAAACATGCATTTCTGTATTTGTTTATTCAATTATGTGTACATTGTCACTATGTGTTGCCGATGGCTAAATTGAGTACACACTCAAAGGCCAAATAAACAAGAAAAGTCATGCTGCATCCACATACTGTCTCTAATGTCTAGGCTGGCATTTTCAGGAGGAGAACCTAAATCTTCGACTGTAAAACTTCGATACATCTCACATGTCAGTGTTTCTGGATATAGCGTAGAACGTTGATTTCATCATTGATGGAGCACTTACTTTGACCATCGACGTGACTTACCTACTTACGAACCAATAATGTGTACTATGACGGTTCGCTGCACCGTAATTTATGAACGTGTATTCATCAGAGAACGCAACACTTCGTAAGTCATCCAGAGTGAAGCTATTCGCGATATATAACTCTCCGATTTCAATCTCGTGTCAATGTCGGGTGGTACCGATTACATTTATGACCCTGTTCTTCATCCCATACAGTAGCAAGGTTGATAACAGTGACTGTAGCAGCTATGTGTAAGCTGATAAATGGTCCTTGGTTTATTTCAGAAAAAAGCCGATTGATGGATCCTCGCTTCTTGCTGGTCACTACCCACCGCACCGTCTCAAATTACTTGTTTCTCGAAGTAACTGTGTAGCACGTTACAACGTAAGGGCTAATGGAGGTCTTCTATCAGGATGTTTTACAGCACGAGCCATGGTTGCTTAATTGGCGTCGCGATAGCATTCGCCAAGCGTCAGGAACGTGTCAACGTGCTCGCCGGACGTGTGTGTCATGTTTATTCCACGTCAGTATCCGTGGCAGACGGAACATCGTTTGTTTGTTTACTCTGACCTGCGTTGACACTTCCTACAATGGAGGAAACTTGTCGTTTCGTGATACCAGCAATTTTGTATCTCCTCCGCTGTTCGTGTCGAAGGAGCATTCAATTATGCGTTGAGAAAATGGGCTCTCGTTCAAATACCTCATTTAAATGAAAGCTCCACTAGCAGAACGTCAATCTGTACATAGCCAGTTATGTACAGCATGCTATTTCCACCCCTAAAACTTTTTACGTTTCTATCTCTCTAACTGAGATAGATAGAACCTTGACTTAAATAGGTTTGTACTCAGTTGATTTAAATATATCACTTACATGGTAGAAAAATATAATTTTATGCTTAAAAATTATAACTCGTTGCTGTAACTCTGAGAAAAATTACTAAATAAACTATGTTCGTGACTCCGCAGAAAGATGCAAGCTCACTGGGTACTTCCAGACAAGTGAACCACCTGGTTGTTCACGGTGGTCCTATCAGTAGCAACCGGTAGCGACTGGGCAAGCACACAACCTACAATAATTTGGGCTCGATTAAATGTACCGTAAGGATTGTTTAAGTGCTGCTGCCATTTTGCCGAAATAATTATACGCTGACGTGGCTCAACATATCAATCACCGAAATCTTACAGAATTACGCAAATATTTTCAAACAGATTACATCAAATTGTTGCAAATTAAATGAGTGGCAGCGCCGTTTGAGGCGTCCTGTCACGGACTGCGCGGCCAGAGGTTCGAGTCCTCCCTCGGACATGGGTGTGTGTGTTTTCCTTAGCATAAGGTAGTTTAAGTAGTGTTTAAGTCTAGGACCGATGACTTAAGCAGTTTAGTCCCTTGGGAATTAAAAAAAAGGTTAACGAGGATAACGAGGTATCAATGCGTTGGTTTGAGTTCCACTTGTAAGTTTACTTGCAAAAGAAGACTCAAATGAAACAAGTAAAAATGGTGGTCATACATTTCTATGCAAACCTGCAGCAGATAAATGAACCACTGTATAGTGCATAGCACAGCAAGCAGAGCGTCGAATGAAATTTCCGAACATTAACGTAGGTCAGAGTTTGTAGCATATGTAAAAATTTCAACGCCTTGGCAAGTCATCTAAGGTCCACTGAAACTCATTTAAAAGAACCGCTGCTGGTTCATCGCCAAAGATCAGAAGCTCATTTTGCCTCCAACAACGACAGCGACAAAAGATGACGAGGCTTCTCTGCTTTGCCCCGCTACTACATTCAAGTTTGTTACTTCCTTGGCTCACCTGGCCACCTCACCGGAATACATTGTCTCGTATACATTATAAAATTTCAATATACATAATATTGAATCTGCTTATGTGTACGTCTTGTCCCGTAAGTATTCTCTACACTTTGTCGATTTAATTTACTATTTTCATTCTGTTTCGAAAGAAAATCTTCGAATTGTTCTCATTGCCTTTGACACTACATTTATTAATGTTTTTTGCGAAAATAACAAGTAATATTTACATAAATTATTAGTTTATTATGTCCTATATCCTTGTAAAAAGAGATCTACGGATGAATAAAGCTGCTACTACCACGTCTTGTGTGTGTGTGTTTGAGGTTTACGGGCGCTAAACAGCGTGGTCATCAGCGCACAACTACGTCTTAATCTCTATTCCAAAGTCAACATGGTGAGGCTAAATAAGTGTTTCTGTGCCGAATTCTGTTTCACCACAGTTTAATCAAAATTATAAATAAGTTAACAATTTGTTTTCATTAATCATAAAAAAGATTTAAACTTTAATGATCGCTTAACATGACGACGTGCAGATATGCTAAAAATTTGTGATTAGGGCATCCATTAATTCTACACTACTGGCCACTAAAACTGCTATACCAAGAAGAAATGCAGATGATAAACGGGTATTCATTGGACAAATATATCGTACTAGTACTGACATATGATTACATTTTCACGCAATTTGGTTGCGTAGATCCTGAGAAATCAGTACACAGAACAACCAACTCTGGCCCTAATAACGGCCTTGATACGCCTGGACATTGGTCAAACAGAGCTTGGATGGTACAGCCACCGATGCACCTTCAACACGATACCGCAGTTCATCAAGAGCAGTGACTGGCGTATTGTGACGAGCCAGTTACTCGGCCACCATTGACCAGACGTTTTCAATTTTTACAGATCTGAAGATGGTTCTGAATGAACCGAAACCGGTCATATGAATAAAAATATTTGCAATCAAGACGGTTTTTAAGTAACATTATAATTGGTGAGAGATCTGGAGAATGTGCTGGCCAGGGCAGCAGTCGAACATTTTCTGTATCCAGAAAGGCCCGTACAGGACCTGCAACACGCGGTCGGGCATTATCCTGCTGAAATGTAGGGTTTCGCAGGGATCGAATGAAGGGTAGAGCCACGGGTCGTAACACATCTGAAATGTAATGTCCACTGTTCAAAGTACCGCCAATGCGAACAAGAGGTGAACGAGACGTGTAACCAATGGCACCCCATTCCATCACGCCGGTGATACGCCAGTATGGCGATGACGAATACACGCTTCCAATGTGCGTTACCGCGATGTCGCCAAACACGGATTCGACCATCATGATGCTGTAAACAGAACCTGAATTCAACCGAAAAAATGACATTTTGCCATTCGTGCACCCAGGTTCGTCGTTGAGTACACCATCGCAGGCGCTGCTGTTTGTGATGCAGCGTCAAGGGTAACCGCAGCCACGGTCTCCGAGCTGATAGTCCATGCTGCTGCAAACGTCGTCAAACCGTTCGTGCAGATTGTTGTCTGGCAAACGTCCCCCTCTGTTGACTCAGGATTCGAGACGTGTCTGCACGATCCGTTACAGCCATGCGGATAAGATCCTTGTCATCTCGACTGCTAGTGATACGAGGCCGTTGGGATCCAGCACGGTGTTCCGTATTACCCTCCTGAACCCACCGATTCCATATTCCGCTAACAGTCATTGGATCTCGACCAACGCGAGCAGCAATGTCGCGTTACGATAAACCGGAATCGCGATAGGCTACAATCCGACCTCTATCAAAGTCGGAAACGTGATGGTACGCATTCTCCTCCTTACACGAGGCATCACAACAACATTTAACCAGGCAACGTTGGTCAACTGCTGTTTGTGTAAGAGAAATCGGTTGAAAACTTTCCTCATGTCAGCACGTTGCAGGTGTCGCCATCGGCGCCGTCCTTGTGTGAATGCTCTGAAAAGCTAATCATTTGCATATGACAGTATCTTCTTCCTGTCGGTTAAATTTCGCGTCTGTAGCATGTCATCTTCGTGTAGCAATTTTAATGGCCAGTAGTGTAGGTTCACGGCTGTAGAATCATTCGGCAGTCTGCGGAAAATCTATGTTATCTAAATTTTCTCATCCTCGTTTGAGTCCACGAAGCATCCCCGCACCTGCGTGTTGATTAAACCTACCGGTAACAAGTCTAACAGCAAGCTTCTCAACTGCTTCCTATATTTAATCTGACCTTGTGGGAATTGAAAACAGTGTAGTAGTACCCAGTCTGCTACCCAAGCACTCAATAAAAGGCCTCCGACGTATACGAGCTTCTCAAACTCTCCCAATAAACCGAAGTCCACAATTCGCCTTCCCTTTCACAGCCTCTATCCACAGTATTCTGTGTGTTTACAGAAACTCTTTGGAGAGCTTTCTTGACCTCGTTGATCCGAAATACAATTTCACACCAAACCACAGTACAACAAAAAAATCTAAAACCCGGCGCCCTTTTCAACTTTGAATACCAAGCCGCCGCTGGAGTGGTTCGGTTTAAGCTATCGCGCTAATTTGACAACGAGACTAAACGTTGGAGCAATTCTCTCGAATCGGTCACACCAGCGCCACGTATGCGATTTCCTTTACATAGCTCTTTTCCAGACTCCTTCAAACAAATATGAAGCTTCAACTCAACATACCTGCTACCGAGTGGCCGCGAGCTTAGAGGCGCCATGTCACTGGCTGCGCTGCCCCTCCCGCCGGAGGTTCGAGTCTTACCTGGGAAGCGCGCGCGTGCGTGCGTGTGTGTGTGTGTGTGTGTGTGTGTGTGTGTGTGTGTGCGTGTGTGTGTTGTTCTTAGCTTATGTTAGTTTAAGCAGTGTCTAAGTCTAGAGACCGGTGACCTCAGCAGTTTGGTCCTTTATGAATTCACACAAATTTGAACACTTGTACATTTTTTCCAAGCTTTTCTGACTCCTGCGAAGGAATTTTTTTTGTAGACAACGGTGTTCGCGGCGAACAATAAGATGTTGCTGTTCTTTTCTGATAAATCATTTATTAATGTTGTGCTTCTCTGAGGCCCACCAAATCTTACTTTCTTTCCTGTTGAACAGACGTTCTGAGTTCAATTTGTCAAAAGGCATCAAGTCAGACGTATAAACACTGTTAGGAATGATTTCTTTTCATAGAGAGTACTAATGAACCCGACGGCTGAGTTCAGAATCACATACTGTACAGGACTTAGACAGACCTGCTGGTGAAATCGCAGGCCACTTAGCAAAACACTTAGAAGGGAGAGACAATGGATAAAAACTAACAGTTCTGCATGCATTGCCTCGTCGATGTATAGACTCACGAGTCTCCCTACTCCTCACATGTGCAGCGTACCAACACCACGACTTTCATCAGGTGAAGTAAACATTTGGGTCTCAGAGAAGGCGATGTGGTCAGCTTTGAGTTGGTCTAAATGGTTCAAATAGCTCTGAGCACTATGGGACTTAACTTCTGAGGTCATCAGTCTCCTAGAACATAGAGCTACTTAAAACTAACTAACCTAAGAACATCACACGCATCCATGCCCGAGGCAGGATTCGAACCTGCGACCGTAGCGATCGCGAGGTTCCAGACTGTAGCGCCTAGAACCGCTCGGCCACTCCGCCCGGCCTGAAGTGGTCTCATCAAAGATTTTATCGGCCTGCTTCCCTAATTATTTGGCAAGACACTGTTGTGGATTTATTCAAGCACATTCTGAGATCATCATATTTTTTGTTTAGCAGAGCATTTTTTTCGCCAGACTAATGGCATCGCGGTGGCAAGCCTGTTAGCTCTTGTTACAGCGAAACCGTTGATGGAATACTTTGAGGACATCGCCTTGGACACGATTCGTGCAAAGGCTGTATCCCTTTAAGTCGACGACATATTCCATTGCTGGCCCCATCAAAAGCTGGGAGAGTTCTTGGAGCACATCAACTTGCACGACCACAGCAAGTTCACGAGTTGACAATGAAGGTAGAGACGAAAGGTGACTTTCTGTTCCTGACGTCCTCATGTACTGAGAATGAGATGAGTGTCTCAGCCACAGTCTTTACCGGAAAGCCACCCACACGGACCGATACCTATCAGCTATCACTACCCAGCGCAGAATTTGTCTGTTATGCGGACCCTAATGCATCGAGCGCAAATCGTTTCAAATGACGAACACCTGCTGCAAGAACTGACCACTTACCGTTCAAGGTAGACGGTCACTACAACCCACAAATTTCCCAAAGTATTTGGCGCTCCCGAGGACCATACGAAGAATCTTATCTTTTTGCTATTCTGTAGCTCTGTGACAGAAGAGATTAGCCGGCTTCTAAAGAGACAAATTCGATTTAATCTTCAGGTTTCCAGCAAAAATGCGATAATTCGTTAGGCTCGTGAAATATAATGATGGTGGTGGTGGTGGTTAGTGTTTAACGTCCCGTCGACAACGAGGTCATTAGAGACGGAGCGCAAGCTCGGGTTAGGGAAGGATTGGGAAGGAAATCGGCCGTGCCCTTTGAAAGGAACCATCGCGGCATTTGCCTGAAACGATTTAGGGAAATCACGGAAAACCTAAATCAGGATGGCCGGAGACGGGATTGAACCGTCGTCCTCCCGAATGCGAGTCCAGTGTGCTAACCACTGCGCCACCTCGCTCGGTAATATAATGATGGCCTTGGGACACGCAGGATATACAAAATACCGTCTGCGTGTGGACAGTTTTATGTCCAACGCTCAGCAAAACTCTGCGAACTGTTGAACAGCGCCCCACAGAATGTGATGGGTTTTTCCGCCAACGGTACTCCGAGAAATCAGAGGTTGCAGAACCTTCTCTCGAAAACGGACTCCTAGCTGCTTTCGACGTGACATCTATCACTTACTGAACAAATGTCTTCTGGGACAGCGTAATAAAAGAAACGATAGAGACAAGCAAATCTGACAAAACACTCAACGAAGACGTTGGGTAAGAGCTAACACGGCTTGGGACCAGGCCGTCGGAAGGCTGAAGCGAGCACGGTGAGCGCGCAACGAAAACACTGCCTTACATGGCGCTGTACTGGGCACCAATGACGTCACAGGCGGTAACCCGGCTGTACGAGGACGACGGCACAAGCCACACGATAATCGTCACTTGGCAGTGGCCACGGAGCACTCAAACTCGTGAGTGTTTAACCACATCAGGAGGCTGGAAGTTCGAGAGAATTTAGTTAACCTAGTAGTATGTAGCAATTTTTTGATACTTTTGCGTTTTCCTAACAAGCACAGGTGTTCAAGATGTTAACATGTGATAGAAAATCCATGGTAATGTGGAAAAATGCAACTTCCATTCCGTCTCCGTTTCACGCCGTAAGTCTTCCCGGTATCTATCGTATCTTCCCATCTTGTATTAATCTCTTATCCCTATTCGCATCGACTACACCAAACAGTGTTGACGATTCCATTCTATGCTCTGCATACCGACGTCGTCGTGCGTGAGTTCATAATGTGTGTTCGTTGCCTGAATTTGAACCCAAATCCTCGATAATCTCGTTTACATTTTGTAATGTTTGCTACTCTGATAACTTGTCCCCTTCAGACCTACTCTTTGAGCCAAGTTAACTACTCTTGAACACGTTATCACAAGTTACATTTAGTACGGGTTTTGTATAGCATTGTTTCCTCCTTTATAGTAACGAAGTGTTTCTCCAACCTCCCCGTGTTGTTGTCGGTGTATGTTTAGCTCATGTGGCTACCCCAAGCAGTTAATTGTAGCGCTAAGAATTGAGCAGGTCGTGTTGCCAGTATCTCGATACGCAAGAGCTGGCACCGCGGCGTGCTACAAAGAGCTGCGACGGGAAGCGAACCGGGGACCCTGACAAGAGGGCGTGCCGGGCCCCGCTGAGTCAGAGCCCTGCCCCACCCCTGCCTGCCGTTTCCCACACCTCCCCGCCCCCACACTCTTCCCGCACAGAGCCGTGGGTCACCACTTGCTCTCATCTGACTGCTGGGGTGACGTTGCTCGTTTATACAGGGCGTCCCAAGTAAAAGCGGTACCACTGAAAGGGCCAGTAGCGTGGAAGGGACCGATTTTTGAACATGGCTCGTCAGTCTGGCACCACTACCAGATGGGCTTAATAGAAGGGAGAGGGGAGAGAGAGAGAGAGAGAGAGAGAGAGAGAGAGAGAGAAGATCCGCAGGAAAGCAGCACATTTCGTTACTGGTTCGTGTAGCAGGAGCGCGAGCGTCACACAGTTGCTTAGCAAACTCCAATTGCAATCCCAACAGCACAGACACCTTACACCGAGGAGATGTTTGTTGTCGAAATTCCGAGAATGTGTGTTGCTAGATGAATCAGCCAATATACTGCTATATACCTTACGAAAACAAATATGAAGATAAATTATTTAGTTTCAGGCTCACACGAAGGCTTACCAATGCTCGATCTTCCCGCAAACAGGTAACAGCGAAAGCGACAGTGGTAAACGAAGTATCATCTGTCACACACCGAAAGTGGCTTGCAGAGTACATTTGTAAACGTATAGACAACAGAGAGTTCACTGTTAAAATTCCTACAGTGTACGTTCGGAGAGGAGTCAACAATGTGTTACCTCCATATATTAAGCTATAAGTTGGGAGTATTGATGTTCCAGTTCCTACGGGTTTATTTATCGATTGTCATTTGTTATTTGCAGTTCGCTGAATGAGCTTCCATATTATCACTCTGTCATCTGGAGAGAGTGAGTGGAGTTGTGGACGCTAGAAAATGAGTGCCAAGCGGAGAAATCGTAACATTTCCGACATACTCCTGTGTCTGAGTTCAGTACGGGGGTGACAGCAGCGGAGGATCGTTTCGACTCTCCGTGTTCAGGAAGACCTTGAGGTTTGATGGAAGTCGTTAAAAAGCGTTAATCCACAATGATCCATGTCAGTGTACTCGAGAACTAACAAATGTGATGAACGGTGATCACTCCACCATCGTGTGACATTTTCGAGCAGTGGAGGTTTAAAAATCGGGTGCATGGGTACCGCATGGCCTAAGGAAAATCACAAAAATCAGCAGGTGGCTATATGTGCATCTCTGCTTGCTCGTTATCAATTGGCTTGTGAACAACACCAACCATTCCTACCCTTTATCATTACTGGTGACGAGAAATCATATTTTATGCTAACAAGAGAAAAGAAAGGAATGACTAAGCCCAAAAAAAGCAGCAAATCCCCGTGAAAGTACCTGCGCGAATCCACGGTAAGATGGCGTCATGCATCTCGCGGAAGAGCTACGGTGTGGACTACTCCGAATTGCTTCCCCGAGATAAGCACCATTGCTAACATTTGTTGTCAACAAATGAGACTTCTTCCGGACTTGATGCGGGAAGAACGACCAAGAAGACTGCTCCAAGTGATGCGGCTACACGAGTCTGACAAAAAACACGATACAGGAATAGGATAGGAAAGTCGTTCGCTATACACCTTATTCACCCGATCTTGCGCCCTCAGATTTTCACCTTTCCCGCTCTCTGTCGAACAACCTTCAAGGAACTTCGTTTCCGGATGAAAATGCGCTCCGAACATGGCTAGACGAGTTCTTCGCCTCACAACCACGTGACGAATCAAAACGTTACTCCAGTACTGGCAGACTGTTATTGATGACTTAAAGTCTGTGTGATGTGTTTCTGTTGTGTTTTGTTAAACTTACGGGGAAACGCAATATGTCTCGACGAATTAAGGAAATTTAATTTTATGAAGATATTTACTGACAGTCGCTGATCCCGCGCTTCACTCGTGTATGGGACGGGAAATGGGGCAAAATGATAGCGGACGTCCAGGGACGTGGCCGAGGTTGCATCTGTGAGCACCACACATCATTCTGCAGCCAAATCAGAGCGACCTCTGATTCAATGTTGTATTCGCTTCGCTACCGCCTCATTGTTAAAACGCATCGATGGTTCTTAGCTTCCATAACAGATACCGTCAGTAGTGACTATGCAGCTGGTTAGAATGAAATCACAATAAAATGAATACCCCTAGCTGCATACAGGTGTTGAAGTAAGTCAACGGGGACAGCTGAAAATGTGTGCCCCGACCGGGACTCGAACCCGCTATCTCCTGCTTAGACGGCAGACGCCCTATCCATTTTTTTCCCTTAAATCTCATTTTGTTCCTTTTCGTTCGTTGCATCTGCTCGGGGCGGACGTCACAAGACACCCGTTTCAGTTCGTCGTTGATCCATGAACTCAGTTTTTTTATTTATTTAGTTATTTATTTTTTTTATTACAGAGGGCGAGCAGCCCTCTGACCGATCACGCTGAGCTACCGCGCCGGCGTCCATCTGAGCCACCGGGGACACAGAGGATACTGCGACTGCAGGGACATAGGGACATGTCCGAAAGAACAGATACCATCTTCATATATACACTCCTGGAAATGGAAAAAAGAACACATTGACACCGGTGTGTCAGACCCACCATACTTGCTCCGGACACTGCGAGAGGGCTGTACAAGCAATGACCACACGCACGGCACAGCGGACACACCAGGAACCGCGGTGTTGGCCGTCGAATGGCGCTAGCTGCGCAGCATTTGTGCACCGCCGCAGTCAGTGTCAGCCAGTTTGCCGTGGCATACGGAGCTCCATCGCAGTCTTTAACACTGGTAGCATGCCGCGACAGCGTGGACGTGAACCGTATGTGCAGTTGACGGACTTTGAGCGAGGGCGTATAGTGGGCATGCGGGAGGCCGGGTGGACGTACCGCCGAATTGCTCAACACGTGGGGCGTCAGGTCTCCACAGTACATCGATGTTGTCGCCAGTGGTCGGCGGAAGGTGCACGTGCCCGTCGACCTGGGACCGGACCGCAGCGACGCACGGATGCACGCCAAGACCGTAGGATCCTACGCAGTGCCGTAGGGGACCGCACCGCCACTTCCCAGCAAATTAGGGACACTGTTGCTCCTGGGGTATCGGCGAGGACCATTCGCAACCGTCTCCATGAAGCTGAGCTACGGTCCCGCACACCGTTAGGCCGTCTTCCGCTCACGCCCCAACATTGTGCAGCCCGCCTCCAGTGGTGTCGCGACAGGCGTGAATGGAGGGACAAATGGAGACGTGTCGTCTTCAGCGATAAGAGTAGCTTCTGCCTTGGTGCCAATGATGGTCGTATGCGTGTTTGGCGCCGTGCAGGTGAGCGCCACAATCAGGACTGCATACGACCGAGGCACACAGGGCCAACACCCGGCATCATGGTGTGGGGAGCGATCTCCTACACTGGCCGTACACCTCTGGTGATCGTCGAGGGTACACTGAATAGTGCACGGTACATCCAAACCGTCATCGAACCCATCGTTCTACCATTCCTAGACCGGCAAGTGAACTTGCTGTTCCAACAGGACAATTCACGTCCGCATGTATCCCGTGCCACCCAACGTGCTCTAGAAGGTGTAAGTCAACTACCCTGGCCAGCAAGATCTCCGGATCTGTCCCCCATTGAGCATGTTTGGGACTGGATGAAGCGTCGTCTCACGCGGTCTGCACGTCCAGCACGAACGCTGGTCCAACTGAGGCGCCAGGTGGAAATGGCTTGGCAAGCCATTCCACAGGACTACATCCAGCATCTCTACGATCGTTTCCATGGGAGAATAGCAGCCTGGATTGCTGCGAAAGGTGGATATACACTGTAGTAGTGCCGACATTGTGCATGCTCTGTTGCCTGTGTCTATGTGCCTGTGGTTCTGTCAGTGTGATCATGTGATGTATCTGACCCCAGGAATGTGACAATAAAGTTTCCCCTTCCTGGGACAATGAATTCACGGTGTTCTTATTTCCATTTCCAGGAGTGTAGTTAAGGCTACCGGCCATTTGGCCATCTCCTTCTGTGCGGATGCACAAACAGTGCCAGAAATCTTACGGGAATAGGCAAAACGCCGCGAGTAATGAGTTTAATGGGCAGGAGCACTATGAAGATGGTGCGGGACGATAAGCTGGGAATGTGGGTCTCATGGGAGGCGTGCCAGAGGTAAGTCTCTACCGCCTCGCATTATCCTCTGTGTTCTTGGTGGCTCAGATGGATAGAGCGTTTGCCGTGTAAGCAGGAGATCCCGGAATTGAGTCCCGGTCGGGGTACACATTTTCAACTGTCCCCGTTGACTTATGTCAACACCTGTATGCAGCTGGGGGTATTCATTTCAATGTAATTTCTCTCTCTAGATTACCCGTTGGACTTAGTTTACCTTTAGTACCGTCTCCACTGTGCATTTTCTCGTTGTTTGTTTCTGCTCGCTCTCGGCAGTGCGCTGTTGGCGATCCCAGGCCAGTCGGTCCGGCCTCAGTGGGTTTCTTTCGATTCGTTCCCGACATCTGATCGAGTACCTGTCGCAATAAGAAGTGCCTTCCGCTACACACGGTTAAGTGACTTGAGGAGTGTAGGTGTTGATATAATCACGGGTTGCGTAAAATGTGATAGGAAGAAGCAGATGAAGTAACAACTTTGTTGAAAGCTACAGATTGATCACCCTGCGTATAATATGTCCATCAAGTGCTAACAATTTTGGCAGCAGATCTGGTTCTGTTGTATTTGAACTTCGACCAACTTGGTGTGCAAACAAAGAAAGAGAACTCTGATGACATCCCAAGCGGTCCGTTCGGAGATGGACGTCTGTTACCAGTTGCAGTTGCGCTGCAGTGTCCCAGTCGGAGTGTACAATTCTCGACTCAATGCATCAGCCAGAAGTGTGCGCTGCATTTTCGCACCTTAATGTGACGAAATCCAGGACCGGTCGCAGCAGCGACTTGCGGATAATGACGCCGAGCTGTGGCGCTGACGGCGAGGTGGGATTCAGCAGCGAGTAGAGGCGACCCAGCACTTCACCCCACTATTACTCTAAGCGCTGGCGCCGTCCAAGCCGAGAGACACCGATGTATCAGGCAGTTCTCCTCTGTAGCACCGGGTTTCCGTGAACAGGGACGAGTTGTAAGTTGGCCGGGACATTATGATGGCTGACGATGATGGCTAGCCTTTTGTTTGCCCAGGTAGTTCTGCAATCGATGATGCCTTGGAAGCGTCGGACAATGTGCCGGATGTTCAAACTCTGTCCCGACACTGGTAGGTCGCCTGCGTACACTGCGATTGTCACGCTGGTTGTCGTGTTGAGAAATGGTCCCTGCACGCCGGTACTAATGTTGGGCGAGTAGATTCTAAGCTGCACGGGCAGGTGGAATGTTCGTCCTTGGATTTATGCTAGGAGGTAGTTGACCTCCAATACAGGGAGCTCTTGAGTAAAAAGTTTGAAGAGGATGCCGTCATGCCACATTCTGTCAACATCATAAGAGAGACGTCGAGTGAGACACTTCCAAATCATTCTCGGCGTTCCGTTGCTATCAAAGCGTTCTCATCGCCTGTATTCGTCCTACAGTTACTGTGGATGTCACAGCCATTTAGTTGGTTTCTGGTATTCCTGGGGGAGGGGTGTGTGAGGAGGCGGCTTCTGCAGTCTCAAGGTAACAGGCCACTCTTTCCCTGAAACTAAACACTGGTCAGACCCAGAGAACAGAGCAATGACGACTCTCCAGCACCTCATCCTCTGCTATATGGCGTGATTTGGATGTGGTATTGAGATACAAGAGGTCAGCACGCCGTTCTCCCAGCCATTGTCAGTTTTTCATACCTTCGAGTTGCTGTTTCTCACTGAAACAGATCCTCAACCGGCGGAACGTGGCTGGTGGATACTGTCCCTGTCATCTCACTGAGGCAGTGCCGGGAAATGAACGCAGGTCCCCCACAGTGCACACATGCTGGCTACTCACCTATGGAGGCTGACATTCCCGAATCCTACTAAATGGCTACAATTGGAGCCCTAAGAGGACGACTCAAGGGCGAGGCTGTTTCCCACGATGACAGGTGTTCGCCAGAATGTTACTTTTGAAAGTTCTGACACAAACAGCAAACTTACAGCAAGTGGCATTAGCGTAAATATGTAACGGCCAATAGAAAAGGCAGAATTATGCTCTGGAACTGGAAGCAGTTTGGCTGAAAGGGTTAAACAAAATAATTCGTGGAATTGCTTGGAACTCGTGAAACCAGGGAATCGGTCAACAGCCCTCGTGGGTTTCAGGAGGCAAGCTTTGTCTCCTCCAGGGCAGAAGCGGTGTCTAGGGGTGTATTTCTGAAGACGCAAGTCAGTGACACTCGATGATCAGTAAATCTAATCTACTTACACAGAAATTTGCAAAAGATGTGGCGCGGGACCCCGCTTACGCATTTACCTGTTCAAGGTGGCTGTTGCAGTTCCATTTGTGTATACTGGCTCCGTAGGATGCGGCCGTGTAGCAGAGCGTGGAGCGATTAGCTAGCGATAGTTGTTGTTTAAGGTACAAGTCAGGCTATTAGATAGAATAAATTCGTCTCATTCCAGAGGAAACTTGAAGTGGGTTATTCTTGTGTGTGTGTCTTCATTTTGACTTTAGACTGCAATTACATTTTGTTTATGGGTGAGATTGTAGGTGGGTTCAGGCTGGAAATCCGTTTAGCACGGTGCTGTGACAGCCCGCGGTGCTCGTTAACCAATGCAGTGGTTGGATCCAGGAATGTTCTGAGAGCAGCTGGATTGCTACAGAGCAGTACTTTGTGTGCTACAGAGCAGTACTTTGTGCCATAGCGGTAGTGACAACTCTAACCCTGTATCGCAGGTCAAACCGAGGCTGGTGGCTCTTATTTAGACTCACAGTATATGTGTAACAGTCAAAGTCATTTATTTCACGCAGTATTTCAGTTTATTTACAATAGTCTCCATAGTTATTGTCTAGGGCTTGTCGTGAATGAATGTCGCGTGACTAGGGCCTCCCGTCGGGTAGACCGTTCGTCGGGTGCAAGTCTTTCGATTTGACGCCACTTCGGCCACTTGCGCGTCGATGGGGATAAAATGATGATGATGATTAGGACAACACAACACCCAGTCTCGGAGCGGAGGAAATCTCCGACCCAGCCGGGAATCGAACCCGGACTCTTAGGATTGACATTCTGTCGCGCTGACCACTCAGCTACCGCGGGCGGACATGGGCTTATCGTCATAGAATTAAATTTAAAATCCCATCCTACCCCGTTCTGACAAAGGTTTTCAGGAGGTTTCTCTCAACTTGGATCTTTCCCCCCACCCACCACCCCCTCCCAGCTTGTGTGATATTCGTCTGAAAAGTCCGTGCCTCTTCATTGGGTCACTATTCGAACAGTCCGCTCTACCTTTTAGGGGAGAGAATGAGAAGCATTAATACATGCGTAGCAGTGCGTAGAATCAAATCAGAGAAGCAGTACGCCGCTTAATTTTTTTCGCCCGCCGCCCTTCTGGCTGGGACTTCGCGCGGCGCACAGGAAGCTCAGAGGACGGTCTAGAAGGAGCGTTTCGGTACGGCTCGTCAAATAATCTTGCAGTCGCTGGTAGTAGGCTTATTGGTCAGTAACTCTTTCAGAGTGCGCAGACTTTAGGTATGGCCACCGTCGCGGAATGTTTGCATGCCTTCTGAAGTGCTCAGTATAGCGGGCACACATCTTCGTTGCTTCCAGCGGCGGCTGCCGTCTTCCCGTTCGGTGCGTCCCGGCGTGGCAGAGGTGTGTGTGTGTGTGTGTGTGTGTGAGAGAGAGAGAGAGAGAGAGAGAGAGAGAGAGAGAGAGAGAGAGAGAGAGCAGGCTCCCCGTCTCGCCCGCCGCTGTCTGTGTCCCGGCAACGCCGCCGCCGCCTCCTCCTAAATCAATAACGACGCCTCCACCTCCGCCTCCGCCTCCGCCGCCCCCGGGAGCGGCGCCGCCCTCCAAGAAGCAGCGACCGCCCCACAGTCCATCGGGATTCCGGTAACAGAGCGCCAACTTCCAGTGAAACTATGTCGGCGCGAGGCAGCGCCGCCCACGTATCTCGTGCAGTCTCCCCGAAGGCACCGACTCCGGGCAGCGGGAGAGAGGCTTCTGTTGTAGCAGACTACTCCGGCGACGAGATCGCACACTGTGTGGGCAGAAGGTCCGCAACGGGAAGCAGCAAAGCCGCCGTCACCCCCGACGTGATGGCTGCCGTGGACATGGAACGGGTCCCAAAGCGTGGAATCACAAGGTGCTAAATCCCGTCGAATTTAAGCAACATGTTGAGAAACGACGAGCTGTTTCTATGTCACCGAACAGAGCACACGCGGTATTACAAGACAGCTTCCTAAAACTAAAGCGCCGTAATTGGCGCGTTCTGTATTAGTGTCGGCGAACTATGAAAAAAGAACAACAACAAAGAATGTTGCAGGTTTTGGCCTTCTCTGTTGCGAATGGTCGAAACTCAACGGGAGAAGGCAGATGTGACAGCATGTTGAAGAAAAGGAGTTTTGTTTGACACAGTCAAAAATCAAACGTTCAAATGCGTGTCAAATCTTATGGGACTTAACTCCTAAGGCCATCAGTCCCTAAGCTTACACACTACTTAACCTAAATTATCCGAAGAACAAACACACACACCCATGCCCGAGGGAGGACTCGAACCTCCGCCGGGACCATGTTTGACACAGTCAAGTCGTTTCAATATCTGAGCGTAACGTCACAAAACGTTGTGGTAGTGAGGCCGAATGGTCGATCTCGCTTTATTAGAAGAATTTTAGGGTCGTATATAGGACGCTAGTGTGGTCTATTCTTGAGTACTGCTCCAGTGTTTGGGATCCGTAGCAGGTAGGGGTAAAAGAAGACATTGAAGCAATTCAGAGGCCCGCCTCCTAGGTCTGTTACCGGTAGATTCGAACAACACGCCATAATTACGGATATACTTTGAGAACTGAAATGGGAACCGCTCGAGGGAAGGCGACGTTCTTTTCGAGGAACACTGTTGAGAAAATTTTGAGAACCTGCATTTGAAACTGACTGCACAACGATTCCACTGCCGCCAACATGCATTTCGCGCAAGGACCACGAAGATAAGATACCATAAATTAGGGGTCATACAGAGGCGTGAATACACTCGTTTTTCCCTCGCTCTGTTTGCGAGTGGAACGGGAAGGGAAATGACTACAAGTGGTACAGGGTCAATTTCGCCACGCACCGCATCGTGGCTTGCGGATTACGCAAGTAGATGTTGATCGCCAAAGAGCTGTGTGTGATTGAGACACAGGGGAACAGACAATAAGACATATAGCAGAGAACTGCCCACTCGGTGCTTCTAAGGTAGTCTGAAAGAGTTGCAAGAAATGACTGAGAACGCTATAATGTAGTTGCCAAATTTAAACAAAAACCTGTTCATAGACTGCATGTACACTGTTGGCCATTGACACTGCAAATAAGTGAAGAGGCCGGGGAATGAGGCTCTAATTGTCATGCTTTGTTATGCAGATGATTAGCACTTCAGCGAGACCACGCATTGTAGTATGAGTAACCCGATCTAGACTCTGTACACACGAAAAAATTACATACCGTGTACTTCGTTCAGAAATCGCATTTGAATGTTGTTTGTTTGCGAGAAGAACGTGTTATGTCTTACGAAGAAGAAATGTCACCCTACTATGGAATTCACAGGTCGAGAAGTACTACACTCAGCGCCATGCTTTGTGTCAACAAGCCCACATAACTAGCGCCTGAGGGGACATATACACACATCAAAGAAAGTTTTGCATCACCTCGGTTTCGAGAGTTCCGGAACCTGTACAGAAAACTGGAATAGATATAAACATAAACATCATTTCCTTCCTTTTTATTGCTAATGAAAACCACACATTGCATGTTGTACCACCATACAGCGAGGCCTTCAGAGGTGGTGGTCCAGATTGCTGTACACATCGGTACCTCTAATACCCAGTAGCACGACCTCTTGCATTGATGCATGCCTGTATTCGTCGTGGCATACTATCCACAAGTTCCAGAATGAGATTTTCACTCTGCAGCGGAGTGTGCGCTGATATCAAACTTCCTGGCAGATTAAAACTGTGTGCCCGACCGAGACTCGAACTCGGGACCTTTGCCTTTCGCGGGCAAGTGCTCTACCATCTAAGCTACCGAAGCACAACTCACGCCCGGTACTCACAGCTTTACTTCTGCCAGTATCTCGTCTCCTACCTTCCAAACTTTACAGAAGCTCTTCTGCGAACCTTGCACAACTAGCACTCCTGAAAGAAAGGATATAGCGGAGACATGGCTTAGCCACAGCCTGGGGGATGTTTCCAGAATGAGATTTTCACTCTGCAGCGGAGTGTGCGTTGATATGAAACTTCCTGGCAGATTACAGGACCTACAACACGCGGTCGTGCATTATCCTGCTGAAGTGTGGGGTTTCGCAGTTCATCAAGGCACTGTTGGTCCAGACTGTCCCACTTCTCAACGGCGATTCGGAGTAGATCCCTCAGAGTGGTTGGTTTGTCATGTCGTCCATAAACAACCCTTTTCAATCGATCCCAGGCATGTTCCATAGGGTTCATGTCTGGAGAACATGCAGGCCATTCTAGTCGAACGATGTCGTTACCCTGATAGAAGTCATTCACATGTGCACGATGGGGGCGCAAATTTTCGCCCATGAAGACGAATGCCTCCCCAGTATGCTGCCAATGTGGTTGCTCTATCGGTTGGAGGATGGCATTCACGTATCGTACAGCCGTTACGGCGCCTTCCATGACCAACAGCGGCGTACGTCGGCCCCACATAATGCCACCCCAATACAGCAGGGAACCTCCACCTAGCTGCATTCGCTGGACAGCGTGTCTAAGGCCTTCAGCCCTACCGGCTTGTCTTCAAACACGTATCCCACGATTGTCTCGTTGAACGCATATGCGTTACTCATCGGTGAAGAGAACGTTAGGCCAATCCCGAGCGGTCAATTCGGCATGTTGTTGGGCCCATCTGTACCGCGCGGCATGGTGTCGTGGTTGCAAAGATGGACCTCGCTATGGACGTCGGGAGTGAAGTTGCGCATCATGCACCCTATTGCGCACAGTTGCAGTCTTAACACGACGTCCTGTGGCTGCACGAAAAGCATTATTCAACATGGTGGTGTTGTTGTCAGGGTTCCTCCGACACATAATCCGTAGGTAGCGGTCATCCACTGCAGTATTAGCCCTTGGGCGGCCACAGCGAGGCATGTCATCGACAGTTCTTGTCTCTCTGTACCTTCTCCATGTCCGAACAACATCGCTTTGGTTCACTCCGAGACGCCTGGACACTTCTCTTGTCGAGAGCCCTTCCTGGCACAAAGTTAAGAATGCCGACGCTATCGAACTGCGGTATTGATCGTCTAGGCATGGCTGTACTACAGACATCACGAGACGTGTACCTCCTTCCTGGTGGAATGACTGTCACTGATCGGCTGTCGGACCCCCTTCGTCTAACAGGCGCTGCTCATGCATGTTTGTTTACATCTTTGGGCGGGTTTAGTGACATCTCTGAAAAGTCAAAGGGACTGTGTCTGTGATACAATACCCACAGTGAAAGTCTGTCTTCATGAGTTCTGCGAACCGGGGTGAGGCATAATGTTTTTGATTCTTGTATATTACCGCTCGGCCGTTTAGGATCGTCCAGCCACATCATGTACCGCGATTCAGGAAATGGGCTTTTTGCAACAAAAGAAGTACACATACGGAGAGAGCCACTAGGTCTGCAGCACCACACAGACAGCAGAGTGAAGCAGGGTTGCGCCTCACATCGACACTGGAAACAGTGCTGGCACTGTTCTCTCTTTTCAGACGAATCGCGGTTGTGTGTATAGTATCACTATAGGTTCCCCGAGGAGAACCACCATTGCCACACTGACGGTTGCTGTACCCTACCAAGTATACACGACGTTGTATTTAAACAAGATAAATCAAGACCGCATGTTGACCTTACTGCCCTGACCTACCCGAATCTATCTATAGATGGTGTTTAGCTGTTACGCCAGCTTGCACGATTTCCACACCTCCACTGAAAACGTCTGACCATGGGGTGGGAACAGAAGGGCACGCTACAGCTCTCCAGCCACTATAGTCGATTAATTCTTGCATAGAGGTGAAGTGGCATGGAGTGATCTGCCCGTATCTACGCTCAGATCGAGTCTATGTCTAACAGAGCTAGAGCCGTTGTTCCTACCAAAAGATACCATGCGAAGTCTTCCTCTGTGAACTCCTAGATGACAGGTCCCGCTTTTTCTTCCATTGCTTCAACGGACTGTAATTTTATTCCTTTAAATGCAGCAGATTTAACCTTGGGGGATACATAAAAGTCACATAGTGCTAGGTCAGGTGAATAAGGTGGATGATCTAACATTGGGGTGCTGTTTTTCGCTAGAAATCTCGTAACAGACAATGCGGTGTGAGCCACTGTGTTGTCTTGGCGCAGAAGCCATGACTTGTTCTTAGCCACCATCATTCGGATATTTTTTTTTCTTTTTCTTATTTTCTCACGGAGTTGAGTAAAAACCTCAAGGTAGTAATGCCGAATAATAGTCTGACCTTCAGGAACTCAGTGAAGATACAAAATTCCATGAATATCGGAAAAAGGTCATCATTGCTCTTAATCGTCATTTGCTTATTCGATGTGTCCTCACTCTCTTGGAAGTTGGACTATTCCAGTGCATGGATTGGCACTTAGTTTCTGGATCATAAGTTAAAAACCAAGATTCGTCACTTGTTATCATTCTCTCCAAGAAATTAGGATCGTTTGCAGAGGAGTTCAAAGGTTCAATAAAAACATTTTCACAAGTTTCTTTTTGTTTGATCGTGAGAATTTTCAGCACAAACGTCGCATGTACCTTGCCCGTGTGAAATCGGTTACGTAAAATTTTCCTTATGAATACTTTTTCAGTTCCTACAGTTTCAGCAATCGATCGAATAGTCAATAAACGGTCAGATCGCATGAGATCACCTACTTTTTCGGTATTTTCATCCGTTTTGATGTTGGAGGCCGTCCCGTGCGTGAGTCGTCTTCAACGGCTTCTCGGCCACTTTGATAACGCTTGAACCACTCAGACACTCGCGTACGCCAGCCGTGGTGGCCGAGCGGTTCTAGGCGCTTCAGTCCGGAACTGGGAGACTGCTACGGTCGCAGGTTCGAATCCTGCCTCGGGCATGGATGTGTGTGATGTCCTTTGGTTAGTTAGGTTTAAGTAGTTCTAAGTTCTAGGGGACTCATGACCTCAGATGTTAAGTTACATAGTGCTCAGAGCAACACGCCTACGAGATAAACGGCCTTCGCCATACATTTCTTTTACTAAAAGGTAGGGTGCAATTCACGCTTCACAGCTATTGGTCGTTCATCTTTACGAATAACCATTATTTGCTCTCCTTTCTGGAACTGCAATTGATGTAGCCAGCAGTACGTGTTCTCTAACACCATACGATAATCGTAACAACTTACTTTTGTTCCCTCCCCCAATCTCGAGGTTTGTTACCGATGTAACCATTCTGAGGCCGTATCCTTGTAATCGATGTTACGTGCTCCAGTCCTTGAGTGGTTACAGCTTACCAGCTGTGAATGGCGCCAGGCAAGGCAGATGAGGTCCAGACTAAGCAGTGTGCAGTGGCAGCCTGGCGCCTCTCCACGCTGTGCCAAGATAAGCCTCGCCCCTCCCCTCCCCTCCCCTCCCCTCCCCCCTCCTAAGCCTCACTGCCTTTGCGTCTACTCGAGCCATTCAGTTCCATCCTTCCCAGGGGAGAGCAAAGGCCGCAATTATGAAATCCTTTATCGGCCGGCGTGTGACGTGAGCGCCTGCTCCCAATTCCCGTTACCAGATAAACGCAGGCAGTTACAGACACTCTCTCTATGTTCTCCCCTTATCCGCCATCGAAGTGAAAATGCGGATTTTCAATGAAGTGATTAAAACACTGTAGAATAGAACACATCCTACATCTGTGGCCACGCTAAACCATTTTCGGAGTAACCACACAACGGTAGTCCAACGTCAGAAGTACAGATATCAGATCCGAATCTTTGCCACGAGCTGTTCACTTCCGGACTGTTTTAATCATTTCATTAAAATTCCACATTTACACTTCGATGATGAATGAGGGAAGAACAAACATCAAAATAGAAACTTCTGTTTTGTAAATATGACTCTGTAGGTACCGCATGTGTTAACATACGTTATTTCAAGCAAGTGTTCTCGCTAAATAATACATCGTTAGGACTTTTTTAGATCTGCTGGTCACAATTTCCTGTTCTATGGTACCGTAGCTTCGGTCCTTATATTCGTTGACCTTCAGACATCGAGGGTACACAAACGCAGAGTATTACAGATAAACACGTATATTTATGTGTGTGTGTGTGTGTGTGTGTGTGTGTGTAGTTCTCAACGGCAAGGTTATCAGAGCCCATACAAAAAATGGTAGGAACAAATGAAGTTAAAATGGCTACAAATCTCATCAAGCAATGAGTAGTAAACGAGCATAATTACACTCACTCACTCCCAAATCCCACTCACAGGCACCAACAAAAACATGCTATCTCACATCCCTTAAGCTAAAAATGACCTTGACGTGTGCTACAGCAAGTATATTACTGTATTCTAAAATAATTGTTGTTCAGTTTCAGGCATGCGAGCAGACATACTTTCTGGAAATACAATCGTCTGATTCGTTGACACGTAAAGTATCTGTGGTTCAAGTTCAAACTACTAGCTGATACAGCTCTAGAAACATATGTACCTAGCAGAATAATAATTAATATTTTAGATCCCCTCGGTATACACACAATATCAAAATATACATCCGCACATAGACAGATGTTAACTGAAACGCATTGGATATCACAACGATGATGCGTGAAGGTTTCAGCAAAATACACTGATGTCGAAAACGTTATGAAAACCTCCTTGTCCACCTTGTCCACAGTCGGAACGCAATACACAAGCGATTCTGCGCAGCATGGATTCAGCAAGTTTCCAGAAGTGTGTGGCAACGAAGTTTACGCACACGTCACGCATTTCCCGTAAATTACTGGTCAATGGTTTGTGGGTGCGGAGATTTGTTCTACCGGGTTCAGATCAGGCTAATCTGGTGGCCCAGACCTGGACATGAGGTCACTAACGTGCTCCTTCAATCATTGTAGCATGGTTCTAGTCTTGCGACGTGGACAGTTATCCTACTGGAAAATCCCATCACTGAAGGCAAAGGTATCAAGCATGAAGGGATGCACGTGGTCTGTAATAATGTCCACGTAGTCTACAGCTCTCACGGTGCCTTTCATTGTTAACACAGGCGCCATAGAACCCCAGGTGAATGTCCTCCGACGACCTGCGTCCATGGCGCGGTACAGTTTTCAAGCACTCGTTTCCCGTACACGACTATCGACCGTCGACATGACGTAAAAAAAAAGTCATGAGTGACCCGACCAGGCGACACCTTTCCATTAATCCACAGTCCTGTCTCAATGATCACGTGACCACTGCAATTTTATCTTACCATGTCGTTGGATAAACATGGGAACAGTTCCGGGTCGTCAACCGCTGAGACCCATGTTAAACAGTGTGCACTGGACGGTGTGCTTAGAGAGATTTGTGCTGCAGCGTTGTACCCTACCATCAGACCTGCCACACATCACTAACTATCCTACTTTACAGAGCGGGCGACCCTCCAATTTCCACGTTCTGTGATGAGACGTGGTCATCCTACAACTCGTAGTTTCCCTGCCCTCCAACAACTTTCCCTACACACTCACCACAACAGCATAATTAGAGCCGATAAATTTCACCGTTTCCGAGATGCTCGTTCCCATATGCCCTTGTCAAAGTTCGTTATGCCACTCAGTTTCCCGATTTGCGCTCCGTATCGTTACTAAAGTGATTCCCCATTCGTATCTGTTACGCATACTTTCCTTGTTGCATCAGAAGCCATGCATAGCCACAAGGCAGCATTCAATCTCGCAGTGGGCAGTGATTATACACTACTAGCCGTTAAAATTGCTACACTATGAAGATGACGTGCTACAGACGCGAAATTTTGCAGATAGGAAGAGGATGCTGTGATATGCAAATGATTAGCTTTTCAGAGCATTCACTCAAGGTTGGCGCCGGTGGCAACACCTACAACGTGCTGACATGAGGAAACTTTCCAACCTATTTCGCATACACAAACAGCAGTTGACCGGCGTTGCCTGGTGAAACGTTGTTGAAATGCCTCATGTAAGGAGGAGAAATGCGTACCATCACGTTTCCGACTTTGATAAAGGTCGGATTGTAGCCTATCGCAATTGTGGTTTATCGTATGGCGACATTGCTGCTCTCGTTGGTCGAGATCCAATACCTGTTGGCAGAATATGGAATCGGTGCTTTCAGGTGGGTAATACGGAGCGCCGTGCTGGATCCCAACGGCCTCGTATCACTAGCAGTCGAGACGACAGGCATCTTATCTACATGGCTGTAACGGATCGTGCAGCCACGTCTCCATCCCTGAGTCAACAGATGAGGACGTTTGCAAGACAACAACCATCTGCAGGAACAGTTCGACGACGTTTGCAGCAGCATGGACTATCAGCTCGGAGACCGTGGCTGCGGTTACCCTTGACGCTGCATCACAGACAGGAGCGCCTGCGATGGTGTACTCGACGACGAACCTGGGTGTACAAATGGCGAAACGTCATTTTTTCGGATGAATCCAGGATCTGTTTACAGCATCAATATGGTCGCATCCGTGTTTGGCGACATCGCGGTAACGCACATTGGAAGCGTGTATTCGTCATCGCCATACTGGCGTATCATCCGGCATGATGGTATGGGGTGCCATTGGTTACACTTCTAGGTCAGCTCTTGTTCGTATTGACGGCACTTTGAACAGTGGACGTTACATTTCAGATGTGTTACGACCCGTGGCTCTACCCTTCATTCGATCCCTGCGAAACCCTACATTTCAACAGGATAATGCACGACTGCATGTTGCAGGTACTGTACGGGCCTTTCTGGATACAGAAAATGTTCGACTGCTGCCCTGACCAGCACATTGTCCAGATGTCTCACCAACTGAAAACGTCCGCTCAATGGTGGCCGACAGCTGGCTCGTCACAATACGCCAGTCACTACTCTTGATGAACTGTGGTATCGTGTTGAAGCTGCATCGGAGCTGTACCTGTACACGGCATCCAAGCTCTGTTTGGCTGAACGCCCAGGCATATTAAGGCCGCTATACGGCCAGAGGTGGTTGTTCTGGGTACTGATTTCTCAGGATCTTTGCACCCAATTTGGGTGAAAATGTAATCACATGTTAGTTCTAGTATAATATATTTGTCCAATGAATACCCGTTTATCATTTGCATTTCTTCTTGGTGTAGCAATTTTAATGGCGAGTAGTGTAATATGTTGGCTTATCAGTGTATTATGTTAGTAACTGTCACAAAACTCCGAGATTTTTAGTTCATATGTCTGTGGCACAAAAATCAATGTCCAAGCACTTGAAGAGAAGATATGAAGCGAAATAAAAAAATCGATTCCTTCATTATGGAATATTAAGCGATGGTACATTAAACCAGTAACCATGCTGCTGCTATAATTAGTGACAGCAACGAGCGTTAACTGTAGCAAACATATAATGGGAACACATCTAGCATTATAATTGATGTACATTAAACCTCTACAGATCATGTACTATTGGATGCAGTTTGAGAGGGTTCGCTCACCAGGCGTGAACATCCTCACATTTTCATTGCCTGCTGGCAACTCAAAAAAAAAAAAAAAAAAAAAAAAGTTCAAATGGCTCTGAGCACTATGGGGCTTATCTGCTGAGGTCATCAGTCCCCTAGAACTTAGAACTACTTATACCTAACTAACCTAAGGACATCACACACATCCATGCCCGAGGCAGGATTCGAACCTGCGACCGTAGCGGTCACCCGGTTCCAGACTGAAGCGCCTAGAACCGCACAGCCACACCGGCTGTCAACTCGTTGGAGATTAAAATACCACAGATCTGCAGATACAACTCACACCACTTTGTGTTGACGATGCTGCGGAGTGGAGCATTTAACTTGAAACGTGTTGACAAATTGCCTGTTAGCTTCTGTCTCGGCTTCTTCTGCCGGCGTTCGTCTGGTGATTTTTCTGACGTTTTGGCATCACGAGTGGCTATCATTGTCAAAGTTTCACCATCTATTGCTGGTGGACTGGAGCCGAGTTCGCGGCCGCAAAACTATACATATCTGGCACGCCATCGTCCAACGGCTTCTCTGCGGTCATTTCCGGTGCGGTCCTCTTGCTACCTGCGACGGTCGTTCGCTACAACACGGGAAGCCGGGATCCGTTTACCTTGAGGCCCGCTTCTACCCTGTTGAAGCTATTCTCGCGCTTATGTATTTCTATAGCCTCTCTGAATAAGCGGGTGTGGTAGTTCTCCTCTGCCCCAACCTGCAGGTCGAAAAATCGGCTGTGGCAGAGCACGCGCTGTGTGAGGCGGACCACGTAGTAAAACTCGCCGACGCGGAAGTTCTGGCTGTAGAGAAGAACTACCACACCCGCTTGTTCAGAGAAGCTATACAAATACATGAATACGAGAACAGCTTTAGCAAGAAAGAAGAAAGTCTCAAGGTAACCGGATTCTGGCTTCCCGAGCTGCAGGGAACGACCGTAGCAGATAGCAAAAGAACCGCACCGGAAATGACCGCGGGTAATACACATAGTTTGCGAGAGCGCGCTCGTCTCCGGTCCACCACTAGCAATGGAGGGTGAAACTTTTACAATGCTAACGTCAGAAAAATCTTCAGACGAACGTCGGCCGAACAACAGGCACCATGACAACAAGTAGCGACGAAAACCTTCACAGCTTTAGCAAGAAAGAAGAAAGTCTCAAGGTAACCGGATTCTGGCTTCCCGAGCTGCAGGGAACGACCGTTGTCATATTGTCCGTAGTTGCTTTAAAATTCTTGAGGGTATTTTTGTTCTGTCGCTGTAACTACGAAAATGCGTGTTTTTTCCACTAGACGCGTTTCGTTTTATTGAGGTATAGCACCCTCAAAGGTCTGTAATTTAGTTATTTGCATTTTCATTTGTATTAAGATCGGAAAACATTCGTTAACAATATGTTGGGTTGTACTTACGGCGATTTTCGCTTGATTCTCGCTTACATCCGGAAATGCTCTCAGCTAGCACATCGTTGATGTTTTTCTTCTTTAGACACAGATAGTTGTCTAATTTTTAGTTGTTTTGCAGCAGTATGCATTTCTTACGGTTTTCACAGCATACTTTTTGGCACACCACTTTTTTGTTTGTTTTTATACTTCCAAGTATGTGTCGTGGTTCGTGTTTTGTTAAGTATAAAAACAAACGAAAGACAGTGCTGAGGAAACCATAGGAAATGCATAGTGCTGCAGAACAACTAAAAATGAGGTACAACTATCAGTGTCTAAAGAAGAACAACATCAGCGATGTGCTAGCCAAAAAATACCCTCAAGAATATTCGACTTACTTGACTAGTTTCGTTCGTCACTCAAGCGACTCCTTAGATATTCGTTGCTCATGTAGCAACGCGTTACAGCAAATGAAGAACTTAAGCCAAATAACAGATGTCCGCTGTGTTCTGTACTGTTGTGTTAATTGTGTTGCAGAGCTGCTTGAACCTTAAAACTTTGTAGGGTCCCAGGACTCGAAGAAGTGTCTGTCAAATTCTTGCCCATCATTTACCCGAGAGCCCTTAATCACAGATACATTCGCCGCTATTGTACGGATCACATCCACCTGTAAATATGGAAGGAAGTGAGACTAGTGTCTGACCCATCGACGACGAGATTATTAGAGGTGGATAAAAAGTACTAATGTATCTCGAATAGAATGACTTATTCCATGACAACCAGGATGGATTCCTAGACTTTTGGTCATGCAAAACTGAACTCACGCTCCTTTCACATTACATCCTAAAAGTCATGGATCCACGGCAGTCAGGCAGATGCAGTGTTTCTTGACTTTCGAATCATTTGACGTTTGTTAATAACAATACAACCACATGGGTTATCAAACAAAATTCGTGAGAATTCCTTGGTAGGTACAATGGAGAAAGTTATCTTCACGGAAAGTCACTGAGAGATGTGGAAGCAATCTCAGGTGTGCCCCAGGGAAATGTGTTTGGTCCCTTGTTGTTCATTTTCTATAACAGTGACTTAGCGGACAGTATTAGCAGTAATGTCAGACTTTTCTCAAATTGTGATGTTATCTATAATAAAGTACCGTACTGTCTAAAAAGTAGCACAAGTAGATAGTCAAATACTGATAACATTTCAGATTAGTGCAATGACTGGCAACTCGCTTTAAATTCTTCAGAAATGTAAATTTATGGACTTCACCAAATGCAAAAGTCTAGTACCCTAAGGCTAGAACGACAGTGAGTAAAAGTGCAGGCAACTCATACAAATAGAGCTGCGAGTGTGTAGGGACATGAAATGGAACCAAGATATAGGCTCAGTTGTAAGTAAAACAGGTGGTAGACTTCGGTCATTGGTAGGATACTGCAAAAAGAGTTGAATCTACAGAGGAGGTGGCTGACAAATAAATCGTGCGACTTATTCAAGTCATTCTAGACTATGTGAGACACACAACAAATAGGACTAACAGGAGACGCCGAACGTGTACAAAGTAGGGCAGCAGAAAAAGCCACGCATTTATTTGGCCTGCGGAAAAGTTTACCGAAATCATAAATTGGCAGACCGTTGGAGACAGACGCCAACCGTCCCGCGGGAGTACGATAGCGCCAGTGCTTAATTTCGACAAGGCAATTGGGCAGTTGACACTGTCTGCTTTGACATATCACTTCTAAAATGAGAGTTTTAATTTTTTCTGATAGCGCTGTGGATTGGTACAAAAACAACAGATAACACAACGTTTTCTATGGCACTGAAATATCACTTTGGAAGGAGATCTTTGACCACTGCCGCAGGACTCTATGTTCGATCCGCCACAGTTTTCCCAGTACATATATGAAGCTTTTATTTGAACAGACTCCACCAGCACCATACAAGGATTAAATGCAGAATCTCTCTCGAGATATCACAGAAAGGACGGCTGGAATACTTAAGATCTGTTTCACTACACTGAATTAGCTACTTTTGCAACACTTGGTCTAAAGCTCCTTCAGTACTATGTTCCAGTTTAGCACGCCACGAGTAACGTAAACTCCCGATGGCTCATGCTAACGTTGAGGGGAGGTTTACTATCTTTGGCCCGGAAAAACATGTTCTTTTTTCCTCGGGATTTGTTATAGATATCAGTGTCCAATTTGGTCAAAATGTTTATGAATATTTTGTCTACGAACTGGATTTTTTTCGACCGGAAATGTCGAAGAGCAAAGGCGGACGTGCCGTCGAAACGAAACAAAATTTCGATGTAGACCTCCATGCGCGGTATGTTACAGGTCAGTTGGCTCGTCTGAGTTGACGTTAGCGAAGTATATAAGATTATTTAGCTGTACCTCGCTTAAGTTATTTGGACCATAGGAAACAAAATGGCGGCCATTTGAAAGAAAATACGGTTGTTTCATCGAATTTAGGACTTCGTCGGCCAAGGAAAACTATTTGTAGTTGATGGTCTTGTGTCAGCAAAAGAGCCAACGCCGTGTTACGAGTGGAGGCCGAAATGCACGCGTTTTAGCTCACGCAGGCTGGCGTGAGGAGGGAAGAACTATACTGAATCGACGTCTGGAACATGACAAAGAATGAGAATTCAGAAAGCGGACGTCATTAGTTTGATATTTAACTTTAATCCATTAATGATGAACGTCGCTCTTGACTGTACATGATTCACAATATTATCTGTTCAGAATACATTCTTGAAGAATATGGTGCCTTGCTAGGTCGTAGCAAATAACGTAGCTGAAGGCTATGCTAAACTGTCGTCTCTGCAAATGAGAGCGTGTGTAGACAGTGAACCATCGCTAACAAAGTCGGCTGTACAACTGGGGCGAGTGCTAGGGAGTCTCTCTAGACTAGACCTGCCGTGTGGCGGCGCTCGGTCTGCAATCACTGATAGTGGCGACACGCGGGTCCGACGTATACTACCGGGCCGCGGCCGATTTAAAGGCTACCACCTAGCAAGTGTGGTGTCTCGCGGTGACACCACAGATGGATCGGAATAAAAGTGGTACAACTCCTAGATAATTTAGTTAGCTTCGTCGGAAACAAAGAATCATGCCAATCGGTTTAGTAGATTTGAAGTTCCCATACCGCACGATAAAAGAAACGTCATTTCGAGAAAAGGCGTTGGAAGATCCACATCACCATCTCAGTCTGTACATGTTTAATCACTCATAAATGCAATAGCAATAATTCTTTTGAAATTGAAAATATATTAAGTCAAATTCACTTACAACTATCTATCTTTGAAATGTTAGATGTGAAAAAAAATTACAGACTAGCAAAACTATACAGTTTAATTACAAACACCAATACCTATAAAGATAGTGATGTTACGAAAACAAAGTGAACATGTTCTAGAAACTGAGGAGATACTTACTTCTCTCGCCGAACCTAGTAAGCTCTAGAAACAGATAACAAACAAGGTCAAGTGTCTTATCAGATTCTAACAACGTGTTCACTTTAGGTGTTTTTCGTGACTTGGCTGTCATCACAGGTGTTGGCTTTACAGAGTGAACTGTTTAGTGACGTCCCTCACACATGTTCAATCGGTTTTAATTTTCGTATCGAATAGTCCAAAAACAGAAGTTCAGAAGGAAATTTGATCTTACATGTTTACCGGAATAATGATAGGTTATAAATACATCGGTTTAAGTATAAACAGTGAGTTAACACAACGTAATACACCAATTATGTTTATTTTCAGATTAGAGTTAAGTCTGTTGCGCTTCAGTGTCGTTATTCAGAGCCTGGCGATGATCTTGTAGATGGGAATGATGAGCAGTAGAAAGATACACTTAACACAGCTGTCTGTGTGTTTTGCAGTATTGCTTTCACAAAAAGGTAATACATCCGAATGAAAGAGAAAAGAGTATAACATCCAGTGGACATTAAGGCCGTCAGAGACGGTGTATTACCTTAATTTTGACGGGTAGAGTCTTTAAATCAACAGCCGATTTTTTGAAACATGTTCTGACTGGGATTCGAACCCCGTGCCTGTAGTGTGTATGCGCTGCGCTAGATGGCTCGGTCGCAGGGAAAAGAGGAAGTCGAAAATAAAGTGCATGAACATGTGCTCTCCGATGTACATACTTAAGTGCAATATTTGAACCATAAAGTAATTTACGAGGGAGGACAGAAAACTAATGTACAGTAATTTTTCCTCTCTTGGCATTGCAGCTGGAATGCTGAAGTTTCCCAACAAAATACATTGAATTTGGTGGTACACAGGGTATTTTGTTTTCATGTGCAGTTCTCGCGAGAGATGTCTGAACTACGGAACAAACATGGTGCACATGTCAGCGTCGTCAACTTGTGGAGTCCGATTGGGCCAAACGGCATAAACTGAGTGGACGCGCGTGGCATGTATGAGGATGACCGAAGCAATGTCTCCAGCAGATGTGCAGTCTTCCAAGAGGACCCTGTCAATCTTAGTGATTTGTTACGCTCCGGAAGGCCGGTAACAGCTGCAATCCCCAAAATGTCGGAGACGTTGAGACTGCAGCTTTGAAGAACCGGTGTGTTCAACTGTGAACCCTATCTCAGCAGTTCAACATTTCCTATGGAGAAGTGTACGGTATTATGACACGGTGAAATCTCGTAAAGTTAGTGCTCGCTGGGTGCCTACGAATCTGACTGACGAGCACAAGGACGGATGACGAGTGATTGTCGACAAGCTAGGATCACTTAACGTATTATGCCGCAGAAGGACATGACTTTCTGAAAGGAATCGTCACGGGTGACGAATCGTGGGCGTGCCACTATACGCCAGAAACCAATCAGGCCTCTACGGAGAACGAAAAACCATTCAGAGTGACTCAATCTGTTAGGCAAGTGCTTAGGATATGCATAGTGTGTTATTGGTGGACTTTCCTGAAATGGGACCACTGTGAATGCTGCAGCCTACGTTAAAACTTTGATTCAGTTGCGTCGTGCCCTCCGTGACAACGCTGTAGCATTAATGCTGACGGTGTCAAACTTCTTGATGTCAAGACTCGCCCCATTGTTGCTGCTGCCGTACGTGAGAGAATCGCCAAGTTTGAGTGGGAGGCGCTCCAACATCCATCATACAGTCAGGACGTAGCACTTTCATCTGTTTGGCTCTCTGAAAAAATTCCTGGCCGCCCAACGCTTTGCGATAGATGCGGAAGTGATATCAACAGTCCACAGATGGCTATACTACAACCAAACAGACTTCTACGAAGAGGGCATATTGATGGGAGATGGGAGAAATGTGTTGAGAACGCTGGTGACTATATATAAAAGTAGGTAAAAGATATAAGTTCGTTTTTTTTGTGCCTGCTAGACGTTTCGGTTATATAATTACTGTGTGTAACTTTCCGACCTTCCTTCGTAGAATGGCACATTAAGAATAAGAGAGTCGTGTCTTCTGCATCCACAGTGTCACTTTAAAATTTACACTTAAGTCCATGGCAGAGGACGCAAGACACCATTTAAAAACTACATCTCTATCGTCCGGCTCTGGAGCAGCGAGAGGGAAAAGGAAATATTTCAATTTTTACATGTGCCTCCCACTTAGGTAGGGAAGAATGACATCTCAGTAACGCGACGGTCATTTCTCCCTACGTAAGTGGGACGCGACAGAATATTTCAACACTCGCTGCAGAAATTTGTTGAGTGAAATTACGTGAAAACATTCGGCCCCAACGGTTAAAAACTTCCTGTCAGTGATGGTCATCAGAAAGCATTTATCATATCTGTGACAGTCTCTCTCAAATTTGGCGACAACACAAAACTAACCACCCTTCTTTGAAACTCTACGATGTCTTCTGTCAACCATACGTTGTAAGGACTGCATGCTGCACATCAATGCTCTAGAAGAGGATCGACAAGCATAGTGTAGGCAGTCTATTTAGAGGTGTTGCAGCTTTTAATTCTTCCATCAAAAAAGCGCACTCGTTATTTTGGCATCTCTACAACATTTTCTATATGATCGTTCACGTTTGAGTTATTCCTAACTGTAATCACTAGCTATTTACTTGAATCTACTGTTCTCATAGTATTCGTACGGAGGATCTCTCAGCTCTTTTTTCAGTGTCAATTTCCACTTTACGCATCATCCCGATATCTTGTCTAAATCATTTTATAATTCACTTTTATATATTTTCAACTTCGCTAGACGCTAAACGACGTCATTGTCCGTCTACTAAATCTTTTATATAGATGCAGAACAAGGAGCCTATAGACTTTCCTGGGGAATGCTAGATACAACTTTGGTTTCATAATATGAGCTACTGTCCGTTACTACGTACTACGGTTTCTGGCAGTTAATCACGAATCCAGCCGCATAGCTGGGACTATATTCAATAGGCGCGCAATCTGATTAGAAACCGCTTGTTAGGAACGGCGTCAAAAGCCTTCTGGAAACAGAAAAAACGAGTTTTCTGCCGCAACGGCTGTCCCCAAAAGAGGCCCACACGACCAACAACTAGCGATCACTGCTTGTCATAACCGAGTGCCTTGAACTACTGTGTCCTCAGGGCAGCCAACTCGATAATGGGCGGTCATTTGGTATGGGAAGATGACAGCTGTCATCTACAATATTTCCGAGATAAGATACGGCAGCAAACAGCTCCACCGGCGGCCGTGTACTCTCAGTATTTGCTGAGGGGGGGCCGTGGCTGTGACATGTGTTCTGGGCAGGTTCGAGCAGATTAGGCTCTCGCTGCCGTACAAACAATACTCCGTTAGGGGAGGGCTCGGAAAATTAGTCGCGTCAACACCGCTTTCAAGAACGGATGCGCGTTACTGTAGGCCAGTGTCACGGACGTACAAAGTACCACACGTTCAGTGTTCGCGTACTACGGCGTTTCTGGTGGCCGTAAATCAGCATGGGTTCCGCAAATAAAGAACTTGTGGAAATCAGCTCACATTATTCGTCCCTGAAATCCTCAAAAGAGAAGACAGCGGCACTCAGTTTTTATGTCGTTCTCTTTGACTTACAAAAAGCAATCGATTCCATTCCGCACTTAGATTACGGAATATGAGAGCTGCTTAGTGACTCGATTCAGGAATTTTGACAGAAAGGACGAAACTCGTTGTTAACACCGCAAAATCGTCAGATAATGTGGGGATGTTATTCGGAGATGACGCTGTAATATACAAGGTCAGCCATGTAAGACGTAACATCCCTTTTATTTTGTGAACGGTGGCACATATTGAAACGCGGCTTGTTGAAAACGTTAGAGCGCCGAGGGACACGTATATTTTTGTTTGGCTAATGTTTTTAGCTCCGGTATCAACGGAAACAAGTACGTTTTTTAAAAATGGAACCACGTACTTTTTATAACTGTATGCGATAGTTCTTGAGAAGACAATTAGAGTGATGTAGCTTTTGTTAATGTTGGCTTTGAAATCTTGGAAGGGATTCACCACCCTGCTGGAGCAAATGTAATTTCGATGTATTGGTCACGCGCTGCCTGCGACAGAAAATATCTTTGCAATAGAGTCGCAGGTCAGAGCAGTCTCGGCAGCAGTTGCAATCGCTCGCTGCTAAAAGGCAGTTGTACTCTGTCGCTGGTACAGCTCTGTTCATAGCCATGTATTGTAAGGTAAATTTTGTTAATTTTATTGGCATGCTCGTAGTTAAGTCACTTGACTGAGATGTTAACAGGAATTTGTTTCAATCTTTTTGTGATTCGTCAGCACCAGTTGGCCCAGATTTGTAATATTCAACTTTTCATATAATGGATTGCAGATCTTTATCAATAATGTAAAAGATTTTTGGAATATAATTTTTAACAGTCAACAAAAAAAGGAAGGAATAATTTTACCTTGTCATTGCCAGTCCGGATCCATTCATTTATTTAAATTTATATATCGAGAAATTTTCTCAGATCATAGTCATGTGTTCTTTAGTAATCAGACGACCAGCTATGCAAATACGTGAATAAGCAAAGTCAGTTTTTCCAATAATTCACATCTCAGACAAATATTGCCAAGTATTAGTTGATAGGCCAGCATTGCATTAAGCTGTGCCATTCACGAACAGACATACAGACAGCGTTATCCGGCGACACCATCACGAGGTAAGAATTTTTCAGTTTATTTCTCAGGGACAGATTCAGATTGAGTTCACAGGGCCATGGCGTAGCGCTGCTTACTTCAAAATTTATCAGTTTTCATGAGTCAAGATATTTAAAAAAAATTATCATTTTTATTATTTTATACGGGAAGGTTATAACCTGTCGTAAAAAAATCGAGAAATGTCCTCTAGTTTTGGGCGCGGTGGCCGTAGTCTGCGTCAGCGGTGCAAAAACAGCCAAGCAGGCGTCTCGGACCAGGTTGCGTCGTTGCATACCGTAAGGAAGGACTGCGCTAGGAGAAAAAAACTTCATTTCCCCTTGAACCAACTTACGAACTAGATGCAGGTTCACCTATGAATGTTGTATATGGAAATACGACATAGGCTGGAATACAGCGTATTACAAAGGGCCTAGGAAAACTACTTCACGTTTTTGTATCCTCTGGACAGAGAAACCAGTTGTTCATTCTTCAAAAATAAAGAATCTTAT